>NC_139245.1:33961192-34483006 GCF_977018435.1 Lepisma saccharinum | reverse complement strand
CCGGGATCCTTTGATTGAAAGGTGACGACGCTACCACTGCGTCATCGGGGAGGCCCGTTCCCAGTGTGAAAACGCCGCTCAAATGGAAGCGTCAAGATGAAGATATTGCAGCAATCCAAACGGCTGTGACAGATGTGCTGAGAAGCATTCCAGATGAAGCTTTCTCTGCTTGCTTCCTTGACCTCCAGAAACGGGAGCGGCTGTGCATAGATAGCCGACAAGATTTGACAAGACCTAGGACCATTAGTCCGTAAGTTGAATCAATTATTTTTTACGAGCTCAGTCCTGGAACTTTTGTGACAAAGGATGTACTACCCATATTATCAACCATCATGTTCATTAGCAATTTGTCGCAATTTGAAGTTAAAAAAAAAACAATAGACAGAATGCAATATCTGCTGCAGCAACAGCACAATCCCATTCGTTAAAAAGCATGCTATAAAGAAGAAAAAAGAACGACAATAGTGCTTGACAATCCGCCTGTTCTTATATTTGCTAGTGACTGTACAATACTGCAAGCAAGGCAGATGAAAGGTGAAAAGAGCATTTCTTGACATGTGAAACAAAAATGACCGGTTAACATTAAAAAAAAAAAAAATGTTAGAGAAGTATTCTTCGGTGGATAGCGTAGCATTAGAACGCAGACAGGAATATCGAGAGTTTTCTGTTGCGTCTTTGTCAAGGTCAAAAATGAAAGCAATACCCAAGCAGTCAGCTGTTGTTTATAAACGTGAGACATAACCGAGAAAATTATGACAGCTTGAGATTGGTCCCTTCAGGGTTACAAGCACTTGCATTTCATCACAAAACAGCTTTATTTTTCTAAACTCTGTTTCACAAAGGAAGAGCAACGTCTACTGGAAAACATGATACTCTTCTACCCATGTATTCGGTTAAACGTTCGTTAATCAATTTTCCCAATGAGAAACTCCAATATGGACCCAATTCCTTAAAATTACGTATCCAAAAAATAGAATTGCCTTTCTATCTAGTGGAAGAAAATATTCCAATATACCTGTCAACAGGGTTTCAACGTCGAGATTCTAAATTGAAAGCAAATATTTTTAATAATTTGTGACAACCTTTCGCACTCTATGTGCCGAGTTTGTAAGCGTGCTTAAGAAAATTCGTAATGTAATTTTGAAAAGGGCTACTTTTTACAATACTATTAAAACGTTTCAAACATTTCCCTTCTTTTATTTTAATCAGCCAAAATCACATGAACTCCCTCAGCCTTTACGTTAACAAACTGCAGTTTGTACCTGCCTTATCAGCCACATTTCTTCACGGGTTATAATTTAACCTAACAGAGGTAAATCTATGCCTAGGATTTTTAACGCTTTAAAAGTATGAATATAATCAGCATAACCTTTAACTTTGACCAGTAGTTGCCCCCCCCCACCCCCCTTGCCTCCCGCATACACAATTTTGTATTATTCTCATCCTGGTCACGTTTCGACCCCAATTGTCAGGGAACTAAACGAAATTCCTTCTCTGGGTGCAACACCACTCGCTATTTCCATAGCCTCTGCAATAAAACGACAGTCATATGTCAACTTGATTAATAAAATAACCTAGGCCCAGTCGAACAAATGCTATTCAAGGATGACAACTTGATTCCAAACAAGTTTTTTTTCTGTAAATAGTTATAAGGCGCAACTGCAAATAGTCATAAGTTCTGACCCACTGAAAATTATAATTATATTAACCCAGATATGCTCGTGTTATGTGTTATTATTGCTAAAAATTAAAGAATTAATATAAAAACAGTGAAAAGAACAAGACACTTACCTATCTCCAAAATTGTAGCTTTATAGAACTGTCCGTCGATCCAGCGAACATCATGCACTTCACCAACAGACAACTTCTTATTCTTCATCTTAACTCTCGCTGCAGTACATTTGTAAATAACACCATCTTCTTTGAATCGCACTGAAATAGGCTTCATTACCTTGAAGTTCCGTTTATTATTTTGTCTCATGTTTGCAACTTCACCTATCACACACACGGCACGACTGCCCTCTCACCGAAGCAATGGACTCAATAGTGCGCGCAAAATATTTGGCGGTTTAAAAAACCCGCCTTACCTCCCACGAATTACATGTTGCCAACTACATGAACATTTAATACTCGATTTCCACAATTGACAGAGAAGAAAGTTTCTGCTGTGTTAAGACGTCAGTGTTACAACAAGCAAAAATGCATTGTTCACAATATATTTATTATATTTGTTAGTAGTACAAGGTGGCCGCGGTGCCTCAGTCGGTAACGCGTCTGACTACCATGCTAAAGGTCCCGGGTTCGATCCCCGGCCGGTTCAAATCCGGGATGGAAGCGGCCCCGGCGCCCACCCAGCGTCGAATAACATGGGTACCTGAGGGAAACCCTGGGGGGTAAAGGCGGTCAGGGGCGTGATGCTGATCACATCACCCCCACTCACGACCGGATCAAGAAAGTGTGGGGCGTTACAATCACACCCCCTATATGCCTTCATGGCATGGTGCTATGCACAGGGGAGCACTTTACCTTTACCTTTTACAAGGATTTCCCGTTGAACACCCGCGCACAGGCTGTCAAGAGTGTCCACAGCGGAGTAACGTGGTTCAACCGCACCATCGAAATTTTTGAACATATACGTAATTTTTTTCAGTTCATATATAAAGAAAAAGATGGGAAAAATATTCAGACGCTAATTTTTCATCAAATGTAGAAGTAAGGTTTCCGTTTGGCAGTGAGCATAGGTATTCGATATGACAATAAAATGTGCATGTATTTGGAGGGAGAGGGGTGAGAAATTGGGAATTCCCTACTATCTACCATTAAAAAATATTTTTTTTCTTTACGAGAGTGAATCCGGAGGATATAGTCAAGGTCCACCGGGTGGGGGGGGGGGAAGCTGCTGCAGCCCTATTCCCAATTCATTGAGCGAAAAAAAAATCATAATAATTGGGGGACAAGACATAAAATTATGAAAATACACGTACGTGTAGAATTACCCCAAAGGAATATTTTATTTTATTATGTGTTATTCATTTTCTGCTTGATTTTGTACTAAGATTAATTAATATAAGGCCACTGGATCTGCAATAACTGAGTATTCAACTCACTTTTAGGTGTGCGTTGTCGAGTAGATATAGTCATTACTAGTAAACCAAACAAACAATGAAATAAATTAATTTTAACCATTATATCATCATGTAGCCGTATACGTCGGCGACCGTCGTCTTCTTACCACCTTCTTCTCCAAACGAATCATTATATTTCTTAACATTTTACCCTAAAAATTATCACCAATGTAAGTAAGTTGTAATAAAAGTAACTGCACCCCCAATCACCGCCACTAATTAACATAAATTACTGACTGAAATTAAATTGTATGTGTAAAATATACATAAATGTAAATATATATATATATATATATATATATATATACAAATATAAATATACAAAATATAAATATAACTTTAGATTGACATTCATTTACCCTTGCCCTCCCCCTGGACGTCCATGATGATATGTACAAAGTCTTATATTCCAAGAAAATGGTCATAAAGTGTAAACAATCAGATACACTTAGCAGTCTCTTATTGAACTACGCAAGTAGTGAAATACAAAATAAAATCATCCTTGCCTCTAAAAACACAATTTGTAAACCTTTTCAATGTAACCATTGGAGGTACAAAATACATAGTACATTGTATGCCACTTCAGGACAAAACGCACATTGCACACTGACTTGAATGCAGCTGACATTCTTGGTCCAGTGTGAGCAAGAACAAGTATGCGAAAAATAAACCGTTTATCAACAATGCAAGAAAGAAGAAAAATCAACATAACTCACATTAAGCTATAGGCATTATCAAAAACCACGAACAGACCACTTTAAGAAATAAAAGAAGAAAAAATTCATAACAACAATGCTGACAAAAGAAAAAAAAGGCCGCTGATTTTTATTTTTTATAGAGGCTGCCACCAGTACAGGAAAGTATGTACATCGGCATCTCTTTCAGTGCTTGCCTGTTCCATACAATAATAATGGTTTACTTCAGTACCTAACATTCGGCGCTCAATATGATATGACATAATATGAAACTCGAAGGGTTAGTGTTTTCAGTTGTTCAGTTGATGTAGGGGGTGCGGAAGAAAATTAAGGGGTGCACAAGCACCGCCTCGCGGCCCCCTCTCTGGATTCGAACTACGTATATAAGCTTTTGTAATATAACGAAAAAACGTTTTAATACCCCTCCCCCCCAAAAAAAACTTTAAAAATAACTATTGAACTACTTGTCACAGACAACCTTTGAAATATTAGTCAGTCAGTCTGATACCTGGTGAAAGCACATGGTTGTTCGGATCCCACTTTAAACTGTAGGTCCAGTCCCGATTAGCTTATGTGTGCTTAAAGTACGTTTCTTTGAATTTTGTGACAGTTCCGTCCAAGTAAAACCAAACATAGCAGACGGTGGAGGCACATGACACAGTGGTTCGGATCAAACTTTAAACTTTAGGTCCAGTCCCGATTAGCCATTCTGTGCATAAAGTGGACTTATAACAACAATTCAATTCAATTCAAACATAGCAGAAGCTTAGACTGTTGGAATCCAATCCTAGCCTTTTCCACTATATTATGGCTTAAAAATCCACTATGTCTTAGTGTTATGTCTATGGAGGAGGTAACTGTGATTACATTATGGCGGGGAAATATAATTTCAGCCGATGTTTTTCGGTTTGAACTATTCTCTACACTGCTACCACTTGCTCATGGTATCCGATTACATGTAAACATGTTGAGGGGAATGTGAAGCACACATCAGCAGACCAGCAAGGTGAACAATCTCGTTGGGTAATCAAGTCATAAGTAGATGTCAGTTTCTTGTTTTATATATATATATCTCCGAAAACAGTGGGGCAACCACAGGAGGGCAGGGGAGGCATTGCCCCCAATCCTGGACGGAAACCAATCTAGTGGGTTAAACATTGAAGTAAAAAACGCAAAGCTAGCAAAATCTAAGAGTAGCAGGACAAAATGATACTCATGATGGAATTATTTTTCATATATTTCTTGCATTTTTTTTCCAGCACATGCAAGGGGGCAATTCTCCCCCTAGATTTTAAACTTTATGGAAATAAAAATATATTTCATAAAATTTTCTTGCAATTTGGCAAATCTTGCGATGACTAGCTACGTAAAAATGTCACGCTTCGCCACTGGTAACAAATAGTTTACATTTGTAGAATGTGATTTTCGACACAAGGAATTCATCGAAATTGATCACTTTACCCGGTAATTCATCTCTTTTTCACAGACGACTTGGGTTGTATGGCGCGACCTTTTCGAACACACTCAAATGTCAACCTCTATCCTACCCAGTATACCCTGGAAACTTTAATCTTGCAGGCGAACGAGTCTCTGGCGCCTGAAACCACACTAAAAATAATAACTTGTGGGGTGTTGTATTTTCAGTGTCTGCGTGTATTTGTTTTCGCCCTTCGTCACTTTCATCTAATCACCATTGAACCTCATCGCCGCCCTTAGCCAAAATTAGCAGAAAAGTGACTTCACATGAACAAATCAGGCGAATCAGCAACAATTTACTCTTACAAAAGTGGAGTTGCATTAGTTCATACCCCTTCCAAAGTTTAGGTGGTAGTTTCAATTTCACAGTGTTATATTGTTGGATCAAGGCAGCTATCTCCGTGAACAATAACGTTGTTTTCCGAAAGTCTTAAATGCTTCCCTCTGGCAATACACCCTCTTAAATGAAAGCATCTTCTGTGGTGATAAGATGACACCTTCCCCTTGAGTTCTTTCTGTATATATTTTTTCTTCACTGGCATAATGTTTTCGCCTTATAATGCTCTTTTAATCAAGGGTCAACGGAAGAAAATAAAATACTTTATACAGTAAGTCCTTTATATCTCACAGGCAGATTGCTTCCCTAAGGAAACCCAGAGTTATCATACAAAAGATCCCAAAGTTCCAATCTTCTGACAATTAAAACTCACAAAACTGAATTTTTAGTAACTCTTTTACTGTATCAGTGGTTAGGGACTGGAATGCACTTTCACATGAAATGAGAAAATAAATAAATAACAATAAATAAGAGACAAATAAATAAATAAATAAATAAATAAAGAAGTTCTGGGTTGAACTGCCCCCTCCCCTGGTGGATCGGACTTCACTTTAAACTTTAAACTTTAAACAGTCCCGATTAGCCTATCCGAACATAAAAGTGGATTTAAGAACAAAGAAACAAAATGTTATATTGGATACTTCGTGATATTACCTTTTTTCTTTACTTCATCTTCATCTACAGATTCTGTTGACCTTTTCGGCTGAACATCTGATGCTTCTACAGTTTAAACCATTATCATCGTGATTGGTTAGTTCTCTGACGCCCTCAAAACAAAGCTTTCCTACCAACTTCTTCTTCTTTTAATTCTACGTAAGCTCATCACAAGAAAAATCGCATGATTACGTAACTGATAGGTTAAATTTATGTGAGGAACGAAGATTTCTAAATAGAAGTAGCCACCCATTATTAATTCAATAATTCTGCAGATTTTCCCATACCCAGATAACTGTTACATCAAAATTTATACACTTCGGTCCAAAGTTGTTATTTTGTAAACCATGTAGATATTTGAAGATGACATGTAAGTAAAAATTGTAATGAAATAAAAAAAAATACACTTCTGGAATTTCAATGTAGACCTAATTAAAAAGTCGAAATAATTTATTGTGTTGCTGGAGGAAGCAACGGTAAGATGGGGTTTTATTTGTTTATTTAGAGATTATTTTAATCATACGCAGGCCGGAATTTATATAGGCTATGTGAAGGCCCGGAGCTTACAACACCAAGACCCCACCCCAATCCCCTCCACAGTTTCAGTTATAACTTTTCGCCAAGCTACATGAGGTGGTTAGTTATACGTATTTCTACATTTCTTCATCACATCCGAAGTACCTCATTTTTTTCTTTATGTGGTACTTTTCCAAGCATTTTTTTCCCAGTGAAGGCCCAGAGATGCAGCCCTCAAAGTCACCTAAATCCTGACCTCATCATGATCATACCCTGCATAATTTTGCACCTCCTAACCTAGTAGCTGCTTCTAATCATAGAAGTATTCAAATGATCACAGCTTTTTTGTTTCAAAATCTCTAGTAATTCCTTTTGCTTTCTAATGATAAAGTTAAGACAGCTTTTTATGGGATGATGATATGTGAACATTTCTAGTATAGATAATATTCATGAGTAAAATATACGTGTAATGAATACCAGAATACACTTATTTATTGAAACATTCACATATCCCAAGTGGGCAAGCGGGTGGGCACAGGAATTTTTGGGTGGGCGCTCGCCCACCCGTGCCCATCCCTGTCGCCGTCCCTGAGCTAGAAAGTAATGGAACCCCTGGTCTACACACCAACCTGCGCGAAAAGGAGGTTGAGAAGGGTGGAGTGGAGCGGGCAAGATTTCGGCGCTGTTCGCCTTCTTAGCATAGGTGCCGATTTCTTCCGATATTTGCGGAGGCCCAAAGCTGAGCAGAGCATAAATACAGACTTTTTCCCTTTGCAGCGCGGGGGTGGGGGAAAGTTTTTTTTACAGTAGTAGGGACACACTTGAGAAAAATATTTAAAGAAATTGCAATTACTATTAACTCACTCTGAAAATAAAACATATATATCATGGTACATGAAACTTTATTAGCTGGACAAAAATTAACTGTATTTTGATTGCATAATTATTCAACACAATATGTAACTTTTGATTGACACTATAAAGAGATTGATCGATTACTACTATTCTTTTTGGAGTTTAATATAAATAAGAAATTCCCAGGCTGAGAATAGTGTTTTCTTTTGTGAAACATTTAAATAGTCCACAAGCCATTCTGCTGCCATCTTTCTTCGTAAGTTCAAGAGCAGAGAGAACAAGTCCCTATTACTGTATTGTCCTTGAAATTGACGAAGCAAGAGCTAGGTATCTTGTTGGGCCAAAAAGGTTTAATATTGGATGAAGGGCCTCCACAAGAAGTGGATACTATATTTTCAAAGTTTAAATCAAAATAATATACGTACCATGCGTTTTTTCCCTACATTGACTGTGTACTCGAAACATGAAATACAGAAATAGAGTAAATGCACAGGCATGCTGGACACTATAAAGACTCAGCTGGCTGATAGACTCAACATTGTTGACTTACCCATTTCAGATGAAAATCCTGCATAATTTACCGCCTCTTTGCAAAGTTCCTGTGTGCAAAAGTTTTACGATCATAAATAGAATAAATAATTCGAATTGGAAAACTTATGAAAATAAGGAACAAAAATGTTCTCACACAGAATCCTGTTATTTTATGAAATTTTCATCACCCAAACAATGCGTTGTTCCAAAATGAAACATTGGGCCCCTTACAGGTTCAGTTGCAAGCGAAGTTTTTTTTGGGGGGGCTCCCTGCTCCCCCCCCCGTTTCGGCGCTCCTGCTTCTCAGTACCGGTTGGAAAACAGATACAAAATAAAACACTATTAAGCGGTTTTGCTCACCCTGAAGAGAAACAATAACTCCAACGGCTTTTTATGATTAGAGACAGTGGCGACGATTAGAGGGGGCGAGTTTTGCCTTATGCTAAACCTTATCTACAAATGGAAATATACTGTCTTCCCTCCCTCCCCAGTTTTGACACATTGCTCCCCGGTTTTGGAACCCAATCGCCGCCAATGATTAGAGGAAATAAACGAAATGTGGCTCGTATCGACTGGACAGGACCGTCGCCATCTATAGGGCAACTGCAACAACTGATGATTTTAAGAAGACTTGACCTTGAAAATATGGTAACACTGTTAAGCCTTGTTTCAATGTTTAATAAAACAGTCAAACGCTGATCATGGCAAAATTTATTGTAAAAGATACACTATAAACGTAACTTTTCCATCCTATAACAGGGTCTTCTTCAGACAAAGATTCACACCACAATTCTAGAATTTTGAGTGTGATATGTTGGAAATATATTACTATGGGTTAAATTGCTGTAGGCTTAACTGCAGTAAAACAACCTTACATTTGTGTTTTTATTATCAGTGTTGGCAATAACAATCTGTTGAATTGATTGTCTAGTTGTTAATTATGTCCCCCAAAAATGTATTCGATTTAGAATTGACTCTAGGCGTGAGCAGATCTTCTGATTAAGTTGGGCAAAGCCTTGATGAATGTTCAATTGGAGAAAGCCGGAACGGCCCCTTGCAATACCTGACAAGACGGGACGGAAAGTTTACAGATATTCACTAACCGGAAAACCGTACCGGTTCCCTCCGGTCTATTTCGAGCCTTCAAAACCGAGAATTATAGTTGATGCTTTTCGTGATCCTATAGTGGCACCGTGAATACATAACAATCTTTTTCATGTTATCCACCTTATTTGCTGAAAATGATCTTTCAACAAAATCATTAGTCAATGGTGCAAATTTGAATGCTCAAACGTTACTTGGCAAGACGTGGATGCCACAAAGACCAAATGACGCAAAAGTGAGCACGGGCCATTCGGATCAAAAGTTTGCACTTTGGACCGAGCACGTAACAGTGGCGCCAGACATTTCGGTTTGTTTGGAGCTTTCAAATAACATCATGGAATCGACAGAAAGTATTCTTCTAACACGTTAAGCCGTTAAGTCATGGAACACTTTTCGACGAAACCAAGCAAATACCTATGTGTGAGATATAAAAATCCTGAAAGCCTTAAAAAATACATAAGGACCTAACTTGTTATTTCTCTTCATCTGTAAAGGTAAGAAACATAATATTCGAGGTATGATTGTGTGTTCCTTGCAAACTGGCACGCACGATTTCACCACAGGAAGCAACATCATAAATGTTAGGTTGGCAAAACAGCCTCTCTTGAACGTTCGTAGCACTGAAACAGAGACGACGACAGGGGTGGGCCGCCCACCCAAAGATTGCTCTGCTCACCCATTTGGCCACCCGATCAAATCTAATAAACATAAACACTATGAAAATCAGAATGTGGAATTCTGGTGTTTTCCTTGTTAATATTTTGCTTTTGAATATTTTCGGTCCTTGAAATAATAACAACTTCTCATCCCATCATAACAACTTATCATCCCACCACAAGCGTAGCTGTCCTTTAGTCAAATATTTGTTTAGTGAATAACTTTACGAAAGTTGGAATAAATATCCTGTTCAATTAAATTAATTTAAACTTTTCTTTCATCTTCCTTTAACTTTGTTATTGGAAAGCAAAAGAGGGCTTGAAACAAAAATTGTGATCTAATGAACTTCGATGATTAATAGGATGTAGCCAGGCGTCAGTTTGATAGAAGTAGCAAAATTATGTTCGGTATCATAAGGTCCGGATTTAAGGGTCTAAGGGCTTCAGCTCCAAGCCTCCACTGGAGAAAAAAATACTTTGAAAAGGACACATAATAAAAAGGGGATACTTGGAATATTTTAAAATTATGAAGAGTAAAACTAATCATTGGACCTAAAAGTTAAAACTGAAACTACATATAGAGGGGTAAGAAGGGTATTAAATTTTGATTCAACAGTTAGAACAGATATAGGTGTGAAAGGGAACTGTAGAATTATTGAGTCGATAAAGAGTGGCTAACTTCTTTAGAAGTTATCTTTCTACACACAAGTTCTCCCTGCCAGTTACGCATTTATGTGATTTTCTTGCGATTAACTTACATAGAATTCAAAGGAGTGAGGGGGTGAAAGGAAATATTTAGCCGGAGGCGTTAGAGACTTTAATCAGGCACGGTTAGAAGTGTTTAGATTTTACAAGCATCAGAAATTCAGGAAAAGAATTGAACAATATTTGAACATACAATTGAAGTAGAAAGAAAAAATCAAATATCTCACAGAAGAATCAGAAAACGTTTTCGGTTCTTAAAGTCCATTATAATGCTCAGATAGGCCACACTTTAAAGTGGGGGTATAATCGGTTTGCATTTTTCTTCAACTGAGATTGAACCCGGAGCTCCTTCATTACAAAACGACAGCTTATGTTATCGGAGAGAAAATATACAGACTAAACTCACAGAAACAGTGTCATTTCATCATAACAGAAGATGGGTATATTTGAGAGGAGAATTGAATTGCCTGAGGATTAAATCCTTTGTTCACTTACAGTCAAATATCTGAGACTTACAGAATACAACGTAGTTAGTAGATGCCTTGATCCAAAAATTAAATATTGTGAAATTGAAATTATTACTTCAAGTTCCAAAGTGCTATGAAGTAGTGAAATAAAATTTGTGGAAAAGTAAACTGTGTCTGATTTGATTGATGTGTCATGTTTTACGTCGCATTTCTGCTAATCCTGACTGAGGGGACGACGATTTTGTTGATTTAGTGTTTTAAGTCTACTTTATGCACAGTAAGGCTAATCGAAACTGGATTTAAAGTGGGATCCGAACAACTACGTGCCTCCACCGGGTACCGAACCCGGGACTCCTTGATTACAAGGCGACGACGCTGCCACTACACTACGGGGTAGGCCCTGAGGGGACGATGAGATTGAATGATTAGATGAAAGTGATGAAGGAAGAAATATACATCGCCTAAACACAAACACAGAGAATTATCTTGACTGTCTTTCCAGGCGCCAGACTCGTTGGCCTGCAAGAATGCAGTACTGCGCGGGAAAGATTGATTGATTGAGTTGGAGTTTTAAGTTCACTTTATGCACAGTAATGCTATTTGGGACTGGTAACGTGAGATCCGATCCACTGGGTGTGCGGGAAGGAGGATGACAATTGAGTGTTGATAAAATATACAGCCCAAGTAATCTGTGAAAAAGAGAGGAACTTACGAGTAGCTCAGATGATCAACTTTAATGAATTTCTTGTGTCCATGTTCTCCCCGATGGCCGAATGGTATCGTCGTCGCCTTGAAATCAAGGGGTCACAGGTTCCATATCCTGAAGGGATTCGGATCCCACTTTAAATTGTAGGTCCGGTCTCCAGTTGTGCATAAAGTGGACTTAAAACAAAAACTAGAACTCTTGTGTCCATATTGCTTTCTACGAAATGTATACTACTTGTTAGGCTACCTTATTTACTATGGAAGTTTCCATCGAACCGGAGACCAAGACTTCGGACTATTTTAGTGGGCGAATAGCAAATTAGTAAATAATAACTCCAATCCCTAACAGATTTTCTACGTTAATTGTTATTTTGCGGTTATTTTGTCATATGCAAAATCTACAAAGAATTGGTTATTCCACGTGCATTTAGAAAGTTTCCGTACAAGACATTGATCTTAATCCAATCGTTTAAATACATCTGTAAGTTGCAAAAATCTCGCAAACCAAGAAAAGTATTTAATAACTCTAAACCAGAAAAGAACACTCCTTTCAGTTACAAACTCATAATGTGATAAAAACTACATGTACAAGTGCATGCAATGAAATTATGAACAAAATAATGTAATTTTTCGCCACTTTCCCAGCCCGGTTACTGAATCCAGTGTGTGGCCTGGCGATGAATTTTACCTTTGAGGGACAAAACTTGATGTAAAACGAGCTTAAACCCAATTCACATTTATTTCACTATGTATGAAAGAGCGTAATTAACATGCATTGTTGCGAGATATGATTGGGGAAATCTAGCTTCACAGCATCCTTAGAGTTTCAAGTCAGAATATAGGCCTATCAAAATAATAATAATAATAATAAATAAGGGCTCTATTGAATCCTCTCACAACTGTTCTTCGTGGAGTACGAGTAAAATAATTTTACACCGCCCTTGCTAAGAAAACGCTGAACTAAAACTGACTCAGACTCGCAATGTTCGTGAACGCCCACGACAATGAAGGGTCATTGTGTATATTCAGCCGAATTTAACACCCATAGCCTTTCGAAGACGCAACTCAGCGGCTTAAAACGGTGGCAACGAAAAAAAAACACGAAATGAAAATGAAGTTGTAATTAAATATATGTGTGTGTTGAGACGTGTTGTTGTCCAGTGTTTCTTCAAGAAACTATAACTCTGGTTGTAGGCGACGTAAATTTATGGGACTTGGACAGTCATGTTAAAAAAAATGTCGTGCCCCATCTTATGATGAACCTTGAAGTGGCGAGTTTTATGAAAACTTCTTGCGGCCAAGGAGAATACAGAACATGGAGTTTAACATGTGCGCCACAATTTCCTAACTACAGGGTGGCTCAATAAGTCACTTAACACCCTCAGTACAAGGCCACTGCGGCATGGAATTTGAAATTGGCGATGACCAATCGTTATCAGGCCAAGGTAGAACCACATTGACGTTACCCACACGGTAGGCGGCCATCTTGATGTCCGCCATCTTGAATTCAACTTCAGAATTTTAAATGGGAAGGGGGTCGTGCGACATATCAAAATGGGCTAGAATTTCACGAGAAATGCAATGGTGAAGGTGTTTTCGACGTATCTTTAACCAGTAAAAAGTTATGACTGAATTATTGTACCAATTTGCTCCTTTTCGAGGTGTTAGAAAAATGCCTTAAAATTTGTTTAGCGCTTCGGTAATGCATCGAGATCAAAGTGACGTCTATGGAGAGACGTTCGCATTCCATTGCACATTATTTTAATCGGATACATCCATGAAGAGCTGTGCATTATGAATGGTTGTCGCGAACAATTTACAGTGTGACGCTTCCATTGAATGAAAAGTCCTTCACAGTGACAAGGCTAATGTTTATGTTCATAAGGAAGTTTATAAACAGAATATTCGATGATTTTTATCTGATAACCCATTTTTGACAGATCAAAGCTGAATGGTTAGTGTTGGTAAGTTAATAGTGTGGCGTGCTGTGTGGAACACGATTGGTTAGTCAATTTTCCATCAACGGAACCTTAAATGCTTAGGGCTACTTGGATTTGTTAAATAAACAGTTTTTTTCATCCTTGCTTATGGAAGTAGGTACTTTTTACAGAGTTTTTTCAATAGGGAAGAACACCAGAACACTTATGGGAACGTTATGAACCAGTTTTTGTCCAAAGTTAGTTATCAGATGACAAGGGTCACATATTCTGTTTATAAACTGCCTTATGAACATAAACATTAGCCTTGTCACTGTGAAGGACTTTTCATTCAATGGAAGCGTCACACTGTAAATTGTTCGCGACAACCATTCATAATGCACAGCTCTTCATGGATGTATCCGATTAAAATAATGTGCAATGGAATGCGAACGTCTCTCCATAGACGTCACTTTGATCTCGATGCATTACCGAAGCGCTAAACAAATTTTAAGGCATTTTTCTAACACCTCGAAAAGGAGCAAATTGGTACAAGAATTCAGTCATAACTTTTTACTGGTTAAAGATACGTCGAAAACACCTTCACTATTGCATTTCTCGTGAAATTCTAGCCCATTTTGATATGTCGCACGACCCCCTTCCCATTTAAAATTCTGAAGTTGAATTCAAGATGGCCGCCGACCGTGTGGGTGGCGTCAATGTGGTTCCCCCTTTGCCCGATAACGATTGGTCATCACCGTTTCCATGTTGCGCGCTGCAGTGGCCTTGTACTGGGGGTGTTATATGACTTATTGAGCCACCCTGTATACAGCGTTGCACTCCTGCCATAGGCTGGTCGCCAAGGACAAGATCTGCGTGAACCCGCCCGATATCGCTTCTAAAACCGTACGCCGTATAACGCTTGCAATGCTTTTAGTGTGGTTAGGTTGCTAGCCTTAAGTTAAACAATAAACACATATTTCAAATTCAGACACATTTTACATGTAAAAAGTACCAAATAAGCACATATTTGGAAAAAGTGTCATTTTAGTAAAAAAAAAAATTGGAACACTTCGCGGCGCCCCTGTAAGCCAGCTACGGCGCCTAGGGCGCCGCGGCGCACACTTTCAAAACCACTGGTGTAGACTGTGTGAAGAGTTGCTTCAACTTCACACCAAACATCAAAGCGCAAGGTAACAATGATATTCAGCTTCATTATTTTGCAAAATCAAAACAATACCGAATAGGACGCAAATAATTTTATGGGTCAACATGATATTTTATCTTTTACAATTTTTTTCATTTAGGTTGGTTTGCCGCCGCCCCCTAGCTACGGCTCTGAACTTGATGAGACTGGACGAAAAGCAGGCATTGCGAGCAAAGCGAGCAAGAAAATTTAGCGAAATATAATTTTGCTTGCATAAAATTTGAAATCGAGGGAAATCTGCAAGTGCCCTTGGCCTTCTAGAAGGAAAATGCAAAAAATGTATGAAAACTAATTGAATCTTATCCATTTGTCTTGCTACATTTAGATTCTGCTAGCCTTGTTTGCCCCCCCCCTTGCCTCCCACAAAATTTACATACGTCGTAGTTTGAAGGGGGCAATGCCCCCTGCCCACTTGTTATTGCGCCACTTTACATGATTGTCATCTGATCTTTCGGAGGTTTCTTTAAGTGGCGTTCCAATCAGGACTTCAACTATAGCTATTCAATACAACCACTGGATATCTGTAATCATCTACAGTATATCATACAGCCCTACTTCGAACATATGCAGAGTGCCTGTGGCATAACGGATAATATTGTAAATAGAAAAGCACAGAGAATAACTAAAAAAGAAAAGTCGTTTTCACGTTCAGAAGACACAACGGCGCTTATGGAGAAACCGCACAGTCTTGCCAATACAGCGCTAGCTCATGTCGCCGGGAAATGATGACCTTCCTTCACAATGAAGGTGTTACATATTTTGTATATACAGGGAGTCCATAAAGTCCTGCAAAAAACTAAAACTCTATAACTTGAAAAGTATTAAGTTTCGTATCGTACCCAAGGTATTGGGTAAGAAGTATAAAGTCTTAGGATAGCAGGAAGCAGAGAAAGGAATGCAGAATAAGCAATTAGGCAAACGTGAGGTGAGTGTTGGGATTGTCAGGTAGTGTGGGCAGTTGGCGAGAATAGGAGAGAGAGTAAGGACTACGGATTGTGAGAGAGGAGCAAAGTGGGGAACGACTATTGGACGATGGTGTGTGACAAGAGACAAGTGATAGTTGAGAGGACAAGCTAGGAACAATCTCCATGTATTTGTAAGGCAAGTAATATCCTTTCCTTAACCAATCCATATCGGTTCAGTCACGGAGAGTATAAAACCCATATCTAATCTAAGTTAATTTCTATCGCCATTCCTTTAAAAGGTAACCTCTTGCATTTGTCACATTTAGGCCAAGCGAGTGATAACCATCTGAGAGATGAATAACAAATAACTACATCACCCAATTAAATCTAGAGGTTCTAGGTTCGATCCCAAACGCAGCATGGGAGTTGCGTTACGGTTTATTAACAAACTATATTGTGTGTACTTACAGCAAGGTTCAAAGTTTATTTCCTGCTTGTTAGGTTCATCGCCAAACCTCCAATTGTGCACCATTCACGTCCAAACACTGTTGCAGTCTTTTTGTGAAACCGAGAATTGCGTGCTGACGGTGCTCTGCTGGGATATTCAGAATCATATCTCTTATTTTTTTTTCATTTAGGATCCAGATTAGCTGGTTTCTGTGAATACACCTCGGTCTTTACATGTTCCCACAACCAATAATCGCAAGGTGTCAAGTCTGATGATCTTGCAGGCCAAGGTGTGGGCCCTCTTCGGCCAATCCATCTAACTTGAAATTGTTCGTTGAGAAACTGCCGAACTTCAAGGGCAAAATGCGGGGGCTCCCCATCTTGTTGCATGTGGACGTCATTGATGATGCCTAACCTATTAAGTTCTGGCACAGGGAATGTCTGTAGCATGTTCAGATAGTTGTTGCCATTTACCGTGTCTTCCTCGAAGAAAACTGGACCAATGATGCGGACCATTGAAATCGCACACCACACATTCACTTTGGGACTACCCCGAGTTTGCACTTCAAACTCGTGTGGATTTTCAACCCCCCATATGGGGTGGTTTCCCATATGTTGTCTGGAACTTTCTCTGCACTGAAACGCAAGATTTTAACTCTGCAAACCACAGAACACATTGTGCCTTTTCCTGGATGGACGCCATCTTAAGTCATATGATCACGTGATAACCAGTGCAAGCGTCACTGAGCAGTGTCGCCAGAACAAAACTTTAAACTTACACCCTTCTCACCCAAAAATGTGTATTGTTAAACGCAACAGCTAAAAAGTTATAGAGGTTTAGTTTTTTGCAGGACTTTATGGACTCCCTGTTATAATGATAATTATATGTAATTATTAATATTATACTGGGAACGTTACAGTTATCCTTTTTACTATGATCCATTGCGATCACTACACACGCGAGTGTAATACAAGAATATAGCACTTCAGAAATCACTTAAAAAAGTAAAAATCACTGAGCGCTCACACAACTGAAAACACTTTTTTCGAGAGAGGGAAAAAATCTAAACAGACCAAAGCAGATCTCTCACTCAAGTAAGTGGAACCTGGCACATGGGTTATATTCAAGTTGCAACCCAAACAAACAAATTAGTTATGGCCCACGTGAACTGATAAGACGTGAATGACTCAAGCAAGGCATGTCATATTTCTATCTTGAAGCCCCATATTTTGTCACGTGTTGGAAAGCCTTTCAAAGGTTAATATGGTGTCTATGAATTTATGTGTACGTTGGAAACTGAAAGGTGATCTTCATTTCAGTATTAATGTCGACAGTAATGTAAACAACACAACAATGTATTTGCGACAACACTAATGTTGCTCACAACAGCAGCATTGGAAATAATTGTCAATTATTAAATTTAAGAAATTTCAATTCTATTATAACAAACTGCATGAAGTTCATATTTTTACTGAATGGCAATAAAATAACTCGAAAACTTGGTGGTGATTAGCCGGAATGCTGCGGTGAGCCAGCTCAAGATGGCCAGACAACGTTTCCTTACTTCGCGCGCGGTTCGGGTTAAAAAGAAACTCCAAATGCATGGAAGTAATATTTCTGGGAACCTTTGAGTGGTTATAAAAAATAATTTCATTATTTTCTCCACAACTTTGTCGCTGGAAGTTTTTACTTGGAATTACAGAACAAGAAATGGCCAGCGACGACATTTTCTACTGCACGAATATAAAAAATTTCCACATACTTTATTTGAATATTTTTTAATGCAAATATGCTTTAAAGTATTGACAAATTCTGAGTACCACCATCACCTATGACAATTAAAAAACAGTGTCAATTTTTTTAATAATGAATGCTTCAATTTTACGGCATGTTTCAACGTTAGGAATGAAAACAATGTAAAAATTGTGTTTTCACAGAAAATTTGCGTTTTTAATTTATCTAAAATTATGTAAGCAAGTTACCAGTTTTTTGTGTTCACCATCGTATTCTCTACAAAATTTCCTGCAACACTGCAGGTACCGATTTTACTTAAGCTAAATTTGTAAATCCAGAAATTTCACAACAGGGCGCTCGTATATCCCATAAGAAAAGCATTGCCCATAAGAGCCCATTGTGTCTTCTGAACGTGAAAACGACTTTTTTTTTTCTAGAGTGAATACGTACTTGGAAGCTACCACGTCTTACCTGGGTAGGTGGGAAAGGTGCCATCCTAAATCCGTCCCTGGTTATATTAAAAAATCGAAAGGAATCGGGATAGTAATATTGAATTTGGTAAGATCTATCTGTGATCTAATACGACATAAAACTCTTAATGTGACCGTCCGATTGTGTATGATAATGATAACCAAGCAAGTCGAAAGTGAACGATCGGTGGTTCTTTACAAAGCAACATTGTATATTAAAATTATTATTTGTAATAAAATGTTATTCGACTTATCTTATATCTTGTTATTAGGGGATTATATTTAATATAGTTTTACGCTTTAATACATATATATACAAATATTACATGTACCATATAATTTCATTCAGCAAAATGTTCTCGAGTGGACCAGTTCATTTGACCTTTGGAGCCAATAATCATCGAGCCACTCTATACTCGATGATTGATCACAAACTATATTAAATAGAAAAGAATTTCGTGGACTGAAGCCAGAGCTGGATTTATAAGTAGGCTTAGTAGGCCACTGCCTATAGCATAACATTTTACCGGGTGGCAATTTCGAAGAGCGTTTGTGTCTCTAGCCGTCAAGGAAAATATATTTTGAATGTGTGATTACCACTCTTCAGGAAAAGGATAGTTTGCCCTTTAATCTCTAGAGTAGCCAAAGTTTCAAATCCACCACTGATTGAAGCTAGTGCAATTTGAGTCTTATGGGTTATCTAATATATGCTTAGATCTGTCTGACTGTCTGTAAATGTGAATGAAAAACTGTACATTATAATTACCATATTTTGTGGCGTGAAATACAGTACAGTAGAGCGTCGATTATCCGAAGTAATTGGGGGACATGGGTGTTCGGAAAACTGGTTTGTTCGGATAATCGAACTGTACATGTTTATTTGCCAAAAAGAAGTACTGTACAGTAAATTTATTCATAAAAACAGGCATCTCTTTAAGTATTACAAAGTAACGTACAAAGGCAACTTTAGTAGGAATATATAGTATGTGGTACAGTTTATTAAACAAAAATATGTACATATTACATACGCATTTTGCATGAACAATACACACAGTACACAAAATTAACGTTTAAAAAAATCCTTTATTTTGGTCAGCAGCGCCTTATGAAGGCCCCATTAGAAGCAATGTTCCGCCAGCGGTGGCTCAGTGCGGCGACTACTGTGGGAAACTTGGTTTGGGAGTGAGGGGGATGAGGGTGGGAGAGTAACAGGTGCGAGCGAGTACACAGTTCGGTTAAGCGGTCGTTCGGTTGACCGACGTTCGGATAATCGACGCTCTACTGTATGTAACATTCTTATTCGTACACACGGATTTTCAAAGAAAATGCTTTAATATCTGAAAGGAAATGCACTCTTTTGAAATTGTTTCTTTACAATTCAATAACTAACATCATTAGGAACATAAAATCTTGCCCAAATTCTGTATAACCAATGACAATAATAAATTAAATGAAACTAAAAGAGAAACATGCCATTTTTTGTACAACTTTTCTATTCGTACACTTAATAATATAAAAGAAATAAACTATTCAGAGCAAATTGACTGACAGTTCAAATACTTTGATGCGTATCCTTTGGCTTTAATTACTGCTTGACACCTGGTTCTTCATAGAATTAACCAGTTTCCGATATGTTTCAGAGCTTATTTTATTCCAGTCGGCTTGCACAACAGTTTTCAACTCTTGTTTGGACTTGACGCCTGCTTTATGGACTCGCCTCTTCAAAATTGCCCATAAATGCTCAATGGGATTTAAGTCTGGACTTTCAGCTGGTGTTTATAGTAGTTTGGGCACATTCCATATTAGCCAATTCATGTTAACTCGCGCCTTATGCTTACTGTCATTGTCTTGTTGGAATCTGTAGATAGGCGGCATGTCCATTATTTGGGCACTCTGCTTTACATTGTTCTTCAATATGTCCAAATAGACATATTAATGATACCATTAATAAACTGGATGGTACCAACACCTCTGGACGATGTACAGCTCCAAATCATTAATGACCCACCACCGTGTTTAACTGTTGGAACTGTGTTAATGTGATCATTGTCTTTATTTTATTTTCTCCAGACCCTATTTATCCCATCTGACCCGTATATATTAATCTTGGACTCGTCTGACCATATTACACTATCCAAAAATTCCTGGTCTTTGGGATATGCTCTTTCGCGAATGAAAGTCTATTCCTGCGATTCACCTTATTTACATACGGCCTCTTTCGTGGTATTCTGGCATGATATCCATGCTTCCACACGGCACGTCGGACAGTTTGATCCGACATCATCTTGCCAGCAACATTTTCTACTAACGGTCGTAACTGAGGAACATTTAGTCAGGGTTTCTTTCTCGCACTCTTTTTAAAATAAAGCGTTCATCACGTTTATTCAACCGTCTCTCTTTTTGGTTTTCTCGGCACATTCTGTGTTGAACCTTCCTCTCTAAATTTATTTACTATGAATTGAACTGTGGAGTGTGATTTATTGACTGTTTGTCCAATTTTTCTTAACGAATGACCTCTAAGGGCCAAATATAAAATAACATCCTTCAGATCGGAACTAAGTTCCTTTACCTTGCCCATTTCGAACACGCTGAGAGATAGACGATAGGCCTACAACAATACCTATGCCAGCATTCCGCTTGACGGGGAGCGCGCCTGCATGTTCAAACTTGTTACGAAGTTGCAAACTGCACGAAATCGCCCGAATAGCGGCGCCGCTGTATGCGAGGAAGATTGAAACTCTTGCCTGTACGAATAACAATGTTGCATGAAACAGCGTGTTTTTCTCTTTTCACACAAATTATACGGTCTGTTTATACACTTTGAACATACATTTTTATTGAGATTTGTTGGTGAAACCTTCATTAACATTAATTTCCAGGTACATATGAAAATGATTATATTTACTAGTAGATATGACATTTTTTCCTGGGAAATTCTATGTGTACGAATAACAATGTTACATACTGTACCACTTACATAACAGTTTGATTCACCAACATTTATAAAATTTTGTTTCCAATATAAAATATCTTAATTGTCCAGTTTGTTAAGAAGAACTTCAACTATTGATTTCTGTAGAATATATAGTATAATAAAAATAAGAAATATAATAATTCACTGAATACATTCACAGAAATGTAATGAATTGCACATGCGTCATTCTACCACAAAAAATTACATTCTCAAGGGTAGAGGAGATAGGATATTGAATGTGGATCGTAACATAAAGAGATCTGATGACATGAAATCGAAAACCATCACCTTTTCTACTGCATTCGATATAGAACCAAAACACAATTACATTTCACCCCTTCTAAGGTCAAATGGAAAATACCCGGAATTTGTTTTCTAAACATATGAAGTCACGTATGCGGTCACGAAGACGACGTGGGCAACCCAATGCTTGCCGAATGAAAGCAGTGTGCTAAGTTATGTTTCTGAAAGAGACAAAACAATATCCTGTCTGTAAACCACATCGAACCAACGAAAACAAGGGGCAACCGGGGCGGTGTCCTGGGGCCCCACGAGGGAAAATGAGCCCCGAAAGGCCGGAAGACTGTAATGGATTATACTAACTTGTATTTCGTTTTAACTGGGCCATTGGAACAAATTATTCTCAAGGCCGGTGGTTTCGTGTAATTGCACGTCTGCAGTAATAAGTCAACGATTTCCCACTATGCTAAGGAATGAATGATAGCGGGGTAAAATTATGCAAAGAACACAATTAAGCTAGGATTGCAACGGTGGTGGGAAAATCAGTGCACTTACAAAAAATAACCCAACAACTTGCACCTTAAGCCCCTAGCGTATGCAGGATTTTCTTGGAGGGGGTCGAATTGCAAAACTCGTTGGATAAAAAGCGAGATATGCTATAAAATATTTCATAATTACTACCTTTATCCTTCATTTTAAAAGTTATTCAAAGACAAAAATGTTAACCCTTAACCGACACACCTAAAAAACGTTACACTTAAAAGACACCTAGGTCCCTGTGACCCAGCTTTTTATTTTATTTTTCATGTACATAAAAAACTGGAAATGCACAATATTTGTTCATGCTGCCTTTAAATGTGTTTATTGGTAGTTGAAACAACAGACTGTTCATATGATAAAAAATATATTCACACCGTAACAATGTATTTTGATAAATATATTTATATCATGACAAAATATGCGTGTATAGAAATGAGTGTACATGAGGAAGTATCTTCGTCATTCTCTCCAATCTTCAAATGTGAGATGCCCTAATGTGCCAGTAATTAAATACTAATTATATTTCTTATGAACATAGAAATAAGAAAAATAACAGAACTACAGTTTGGCGCTGGTATAGTACCATTCTCACTTTTCAAAACAATTTATGCAAGGTTTTTACCATAAAAGGAACTAGATTTGTCAGTCTCCCATGCAACATGGTTTTATATCGCGGAGGTCGACAATCATAAACCTTGCCGAATTTGCACATTTTGTAGCTTATGAATTAGACGAAAGGAGACAGGTAGATGTATTCTATGCTGACCTGGCAAAGGCGTTCGATTCGGTAAATCATGACATTTTACTTCAGAAGCTATCGTATTTTAATATTTTCAAAAAGGGTAATTATGCTGGTAAAATCTTACCTAATGGACCGAAAACAATTTGTCAATTACAGAGGATTCAAATCTCGGGAATACCCTATTCCTTCCGGGCCCACTCCTTACTTACATCCCGAAAATTACTACGAAATCGCGTTGCCTTATATTTGCGAACGATGTAAAAATATTTAGAACAATTTGCTCTGACGAAGACAGCCTTGACTTGCAAGCAGACGTAAATAGATTACTACAATGGAGCGAAAATAATAGACATTCATTTAATCTTTATAAATGTCAGGTAATGGCTATAACAAACGCTCAAAAAATAATAAACTTCCAGTATCATGAAAGGAAAACAAATAGCTAAGGTAACTACATTCACGGATCTTGGTGTCACATATGACGCAAATCTATGTCTACAAAAGCATATGCATCATATCGTTAACCAAGCGTATAAGAAATTAGGTTTCATAAAATGATGTGGGGAAAATCTGAAGAGTACATCAATATTAATAACTTGGTATGTCTCCGTAGTACGCTCACTCGTAGAATATGCATCGGTAATATGGCAGCTCTTGGACAAAAAAAAAACAGATGAGGGAAATAGAGGTGATTCAGTCCAAATTCTTGAGGTATCTAAAGTACAAAGAATACAAAGTGTACCCTAAATTCACTCCATACTCTGAGCTTGTATCGCACTTTAACATTAAAAAATTTGAACGAAGGTTTAATCTTAATTTGATGAGCACGCTATATAGTATCGTATGTAATTATATCTGATATTGGAAAATGGGTAAAAATTATAATGAAGTGGTAGAAAATGATCCGAACGTTGATATAAACAGCCTGTCACTTCAATCATTCAAAGGAGCCCTACTGGCCCAGTGGAGAAAGGAGTGAGGGTTTCGTCTGTATAGTAATTAGTGAAACAATTTATGTTATGCACAAATATAATGCACAGATATATGTAATGCACAAAATGTATGTATGCCTCAATGGAACAATGTTATGTGGCATCGTTTGTTTAATAAATAAATAAATAAATATTCAGCTCCTTCTACATATTCTTCTACATTGGCAGATTCACCTCCAGTACTATCTTTCTCTAAGCTTTCCCCTGTACCTCATTCATGTTCACTATCAGCACCACTGATATTCGTCAATATCTGTTAGGGGATCATTCAAGATTGAAAGGATGTCTTCGTTCACTATCCTCGATTTAGCTTAGTCGATGTAAAGTAACACTAACGACACACCTGGGTCTTCGGGACCCAATGATAATTTATTTTGTCACATTTAGTACCCTCACAACGTTAACCACTCCACTGGAGTAAGACATGCTGTGAGTAAGAGGAAATGAAATATTTCCGCAGCATTTGTCTCAAGTGACGGTGGAAACTTCAAGTTAAACACCCACTGAGACGCGGCAACAGTAAGCAACAGAACTTCTGTTGTCTGCTTCCACTACAGGGAAACACACGGAATTTCCATGCCAGAAGTCTGCATGTTATCTTAAAGGTTATCGCACGCTGAGACGCCAGAAACGCGTCTGTTGCGTTCTGTTGCAGCGTTTAACAACGTCTCAGTGGGCGTTAAGCTTAACGCGTGAATTACAACCGGCTACTTCCAAAAACGAATCCGTTATCTTAGACGTTGAAAGGTAACGAGGGGTCCGACAGACCCGAGTGAAACTTAATTTGTCGACCATTTTGTGATACAAACTGCCATGGCAATCACCCTATGCTAGGTGCTTGCACTTTAGACGTATTTCTACGCTCTCTCGTGTGCGTCTAATTGAGTTACACTTCTTGACACAAATATCACTGACTTGTATTCCACAGAAGTCGAGATTTGTTGAACTTTAAGTTTTGAAAGTGAAAGTAATTAGAAAATATTAACTAACTCTCTGGCATTCCTAAAGCGGAAAGTGCTAGCGTCCCCTTGTAATCGAGAGATCCCGGGTTCGAAACTGATTGAGGCACATAATGGTTCAGATCACAGTTTAAACTGTAGGCCCAGTCCCGGCTAGCCATACTGTGCATAGAGTGGACTTAAAACACAAACTCGAACTTAAACTCTAAAGTGGAAAGTTTATTGTCACAGCAACCTAAACTTTTTATCCGTTCCTACAATGGGTAAGATTAATTCAGGTTTCTCCATTGTTACCAGTTTCCTTATAAGCATCTTATTTATTGCCATTTCATCTTCGTCTTGGCCTTTCTATAAGTTTCCTACAATTAGGTTTCCCAACCAGGATTCTGTAAGTTTTCTTTCTTCTCCCATTCGTGCTTTATGACCTGCCCACCGAAATCGTCTTTATTTAATAATTAATAACATCTGGTGATGAATATCGATTATCAAATTCATTATTTTTTACCCTTCTTCATTTTTCCTATTTCCGACATACGACTCGCACAAGACCCTGAATGAAAAAGAGGAGGTCAACTGAGCAACACATGAACATTTAAAAATCCTTGGTGGGAACAGTTGTTTGGCAAAAAGCACGACAAATAACGTTTTCATTTGTTTCAACCGCAGACACTGGCACAGTTCCTCTGTAAGACTTAATCCAACTCATTACTATGAGCAAGAAATTTCAATCGTGCACAATAACGTTTTGTGTGAACAACAAATCACACAGCATTTCACAGTGATAGTCGCTCCTGCGGCATACAAACATATTTTTTAGAAAATAATTTTTGGCATTATATGTTTCTGAATAGTGTTTCATATATTTACATTCCATATATAGTATTTTATAGACTGAGCCTTACACTTAACTTTTGTAGTCAACAATCATAACTAATTTATATATTACCTACGTGTAAAACGCAGATTTTCAGTTCTGAGATGGATGGTCATTGTATGTTTTAAGTCCACTTTATCCTCATATTCGGCGTTTGTTGAAAGCTCTTTCTGTTTCAATGTACACACTCTGCGTTTACAATAGACTTTCCCAGCTATATTTTCTGTTGCGTATTCTTTCGTTATTCTAACAGGCTTCTGTTTATGTTTCCTGATTCGTGTCTTTCGCTCTTGCTGCTTTCTGGTTTCCCATTAATTCCAGCCACCCTTCCTCCCCCGTTGACAATTTTCTTCAAGACTCCTTCAACAAAATAAACAAGCAAATCGTTAACTGGAATATCCTAATATAACAAAAGTCTGAATGGAATACATGTACTTACCCTACATATTTTTTTAAATATTTAAACAAGTATACAAAATTCGAACAAGTGTTCCCCGAGCCTGTGGCCGAGTGGTTAGCACATCGCGCTGCGACGCCAAGGGTCCCGGGTTCGAATCACGGTCGGGCTTGGTTGTTTGTGAATGTCCATTCATCAATTTCATCATTTCATCACTCATCCCCATCTTCGCAAATTAGCCAAGAGGCACAAAACGCGAAGTAAAATAAACTAAATCAAATCAAAATCAAATCGAACAAGTGTTCTCGGGTTACCAGTCAGGTTAAATTGGAGTTGGCTTCCAACGTTTCGAGGTCATACATTGGATAGCAATGCTAAGTTTCAGATTGGCACAGAATTTCCATAGTAAGGGGGGATCGAACTTTGAAGTTCGGGGAGGGGCAATCAATATTTAGCGCTTTAGCATAAAATTCGTATGACAATCATTATTTAGACACCATACCATTTGATGATCGTATGGTATAAAATGGACTTTACTCTGGATTATTCGCTAAGCGGCATTGCGGTGGGTGTCATAGCCATCCGCCTCTCTTCCTTCTCTCCTAAAACAAACATCTGATGCATGAAAATGTAGTGAAGTAAAATAGAGCACCGCCTACTAAATAAGAAGTCCAGTGAATTCCTTATATTACGTTACTTTTCTGCCACTTTAGGATAATGAAGGTAGAGAGATGGTTTGGCATAGCATCAGGTACGGGGGCGCCACGAGCTCAGAGACAACAAAGCGGGTGCTGAAGAGGCAGGAAGAGAACAATTTGAAAGGATTAAAGGTCGCGCCACCGTGTGAAAATATTTACTCTTTATTAAATTAGTATTATTGCCAGTTCTTAATTAATTAATGCCCTAATTATTTTCTTGCTCGATTCGCTTGCAGTGCTTCGCACAGTGTACAACAGCGGATTGAAGAAAAAGGGGATAGAGCGCTAAAAGTCACATCTAAAAAAAAAAAGTACAATTTTTACGGTTCACATTATGTGATATTATATACGAAAAGATTATTGTAGTTCTTGTCTTACCATTTACATGATATTGAACCACTTTTCCACCCCATTTCTTAGTGATGCACCCTTTTCGTTTTTGGCGCCCATGAGCAAGTGGAGAATAATTTGGGAAAGAGTAAATAGCACGGCATCCTTTGAAAGTATTGACGCAAAATTAAATTAATGTAATATTCTTGTAAGTGAGCAAATAAATAGATATAAAAATTTTCCCGCTATCTTCGCTCGCAATTATCCCTGTTTGGGTCTTGATAAGATGATTGTGAAGGATTATACTGTAGCTACATTACGATTTGATTTCCTTTTTGTTATTTAGCGTCGCTTTTCTTTCACTTTGGGCTGATCGCGACGATGAGAATGAGTGATAATATGATAAAATTGATGAAGGAACACTCACAAATAACACTCATGCACAGCCCGAAATTCAAACCCGTGGTCCCTGGCGTCGTAGCGCGCTGTGCTAATCACACCGCCACGAAGGTCGGCGGCTACATTGCCAGACACGACCAATATTCTTGGTGTTGATTGAATGTTTTAGTAAATTTTCAGGAGATGATGCCGTAGTTCATTAGGTGAATCACTTTCTAAACAGCTCAAAAATTGCTTTTGCAACAGGAAAACGGGCCATCACACAAATCGAGCGTCCCAAAGGCAAAATTGCACTAATTTTGCTTCGAATTTATTCCCCATCCAGCCTATTCACAGGACTTGGCCCATGCGATTTCTTCCTGCAGGTGCACCATTTTAACGAAGTAGTTCTATTAAAAATACTACTGTATTGTCTGTTCTGTGTGCTGTCATAATTGTACTTAATATACTACATACTAACGCATTGTAAAGAAGCCGATACAACAGGAAAATATGTAATGTAAGATGTGCATACCAAACTTGTCGCAGAAAGTGAATTGTACACGTGAGATACAATCCAGATTTGTTTTACTTTGAAATACTCTAAGCCTAAGAGGAGAATTTGTTGCAGGAGGCAACAAATTCTATTTTCACTATCTACGGCTCTGTGTATGAAACGATAATTGAATCAGTCATACGAACAAACAAGTTTTGGTTAAGACAACTGCAGCATGAATATTTGGTTTGCCCCACTGGTGTACGCAGGGTACGAGTTGGGGGAGATGATGGTGCTGCAGCTCCACAATTAGCTATGAATTTTTGAGAAAATATGAAATTCTGAAATTTTGAGAAAATCAATTTTTTCAAATGAAAGCACTAAAAAACTCTGGAAAGGGCAAAATGATAAAAGCAAACTCCCCTTAAAACGACCTCCCGATATTTGTCTTTGAACAACTTTAAAAAGGAAGGCAAAAAATAATATTTATGAAATATTTTATATCCCGTCTTCTCCCAGAACATAGTGAAGCAGCTATGTAATATCTATCTACCTTTACAATTCCGGCCGCCTCCGAAAAGGAAAATCATGCATATGCAAGTGGTGTGCCCAGTTAGATTTTTCTATCTTATCATTCAGTTGTGGGCTTTTTAACATATATTCCCCGTCCGAAAACACGGCATACACATAATTTATTTTCTGACATTTCAAATTATCTAAGAAATCAATGTGCTAGCTTTCTGCGTGTCGAATATACATACATTTTAAGATATAACTATCGACCACTTGACAGGCTATTGCATCCAAATTAAAACCAGTTACTATATTTATCAATATAATATTGGGGGGTTATGATGATCGAATTTAGTTATGAATTTTGGACTATTATCCTTATGCTTGCTGCCTTGAAATTCTTTATTTGGGAGACTGCGTTCAGGACCTTGAGGGGGATGAACATTCCTGGTGTAGGGAATCATAGTCCCTCTTTGGCCCAGTAAAAAGAATGTCTAAAGCAGGAAATGGTGGCAAAAAGATGGCTAACGAAAGTTCTTGGTATGTCACTGTATGTAGAGTTCGGTAGAGTTTTATTTTTAAACCCACTTTATGCACATAAATGCTTTTCGGGGGGACTGTGGTCTTGTAGTTTAAAGTGGAATCCGAACAACTTGTACCTCCACCTTGCATTAAACCCGGAGCCCTTTGATTACAAAGAGGTCGCATTACCACTACTCTACTCATCAAAGAAAGAAAAACTGAAACTCTTCCACAACTTTTCAAGACAGGAACTGTTCCATTTGGAACATAGAAGGGTAGGAGAAAGGTCTGTTCCTCTTTCTGATAGCGAAGGAAGTGTGATAATTTACATTGACATTTCTTAACATTTTAATGTTTTCCCCTCAAAAATAGGACGAGGCTCCAATGATTTTTTATTTCCATGTGTTAGTATGTACAGCGTAAGTTTAAATGATGTTCCCGATTTCAGTGTCTATTTATTTCATTGTAATGATACGTAAAATGACTGATATTACACACACAGATTGATAAACTCAAAATATTTTTCCTGGCGTATTATAAATGTTCTCCGTGTGATCCAAGTGTTACACGATACACATCTAGTCTATAATCAAGTTCCTGCCACACTCTTCCTAGCATGTCAGGGTCCACGTCGGCTATGGCTGCAGTGATGCGCTCACGCAATTCCACCAATGTTGTAGCATTTTCTAATTGACTTGCCACAAATCTTGTTTGGAAATGTCGCTGAACGAGAATAAAGAACGCTTTCTATTGTCCAGTGGTATCCATTTTTCTCACTGCTACTAAACTGCCTTCTGGTGGCCTTCAGCGCAACTACAAGTCTTCAATCGAAAGAAAAAGAACTTTTTGAGATTGTATTCCATAAAAAAATTACTTATGCAAGAAAAGCTCATTACCTTTCGTATAAGAAATGAACGAAATCGGGAACATCATTTTGACTTCCGCTGTATATTCAGCTACAATAAGGTATACCAAGTTTTACTCTTCCCTTTTGCTGTTTTGAGAAAAGCCTAATTCTAAAGTTGCGGATTTCGAAATAATTTAATATTTAAAGGGTTATATCTACTAACAGCGTCAATATCCAAGTAATGTGCTATTTCAGTGAGTGCTAATAGTGAGCTTTTATGCCGAGTAAAAAAAATGGGTAGTGTTGTTTAATCAAGATATTACAAGCCGAAATAAGTAAAAATACAGTGGAAACTTGTATTTTGGGCCCTCTTTATTGCCGCATAACAATGGAAAGCAACAATACCCCATAAGACAATTGAATCTATACAAGCAAGCAGTCTTACACTAACAACATATTTTTAAGAGGTATAGATAGAACCTCAGGATTGCATGTTTAAGGCCAGTGGTGGCGATTGGGTTCCAAAACCCTGGGGGTTTGGCGGTGCAAGGAAAATTTACTTTCTCTTGGTAGACAAGGCTTACCATTAAGAGGCCATAGTGAGGAGGCAAATAAAAAAAAAAAAAGAAGAGGAGTATCTATCCCTTAAATCGTCGCCACTATTTAAGGCTGCCATTTTATTTAGAACGTGAAATCGGAACATTCTTTACAACACGACTCCTCTGTTTCCAAGCATTAATATTGTGTGCTGCAACCATCTGAGTATGTGTGTTTGCCCATTTCTTCTCATCAGGCATCAAAACAGCTGTGGTATCTGCGAGTGTTTTTACGAAGCTGTTACACATGCACGGAATGGTCAATCCACTCGACAATGCGAGATTCTAACTGTGGGCTGCGAACTGAACGCAGGCAGTTCTCGAATATTTCTATCTGATTCGAACCAGAACACCACTAATGCGTCTTGTCCTCCCATGTTTGTAGCTCTCATAAAAGCCGAAACCCAACAAATTCTGCATATTCAGGCACTCGCAAGTGTTCATAATTGTGATTGATTCATTGATCTGCTTTATTTTACTTCGCCTTTTGTGCCACTTTTGGCTAATTTGCGGAGATTGGGATGAGTGATGATATTATGAAATTGATGAATAGACACTCAAAAAACATACATGTCCAGGCCGGGATTTGAACCCGGTATCCCTGGCCTCGTAGCGCGATGTGATAACCACTCCTCCACGAGGGGCGGCTGTTTAAAGATGCTTATCACAGCTTCCTCAGTCTTGTCATATATCGTCACGAAACAAAGGACGTTTTCTCGAATATAGCCAGATCGAGAAACAATTAATGCACAGTTCCCAACACATCTAATGTTTCGTCTCTCAATGTGATCAAATGGTTGTCTACAGTGCGTGCCCAATGGAGGGTTGGTGGGGTCATAACCCCCTTTGACAAAGTATTCCTTAAAAGAAAAGAACGTCAAAGACAGACAAATATGTCAAAATGAGGACTGACCACCAAAAATAGTATTCATAACTCCTCTCCCTTCCGAAAATTCTGGGGATACCACTCTTTATCTCGGACACATTATTTATAATGAACTCACCAGAAGTTTTTATCATTTCGTATTGGAGACTTAAGTAAGATCGTTCTTCCCGCAGGTTTGTATATGATCCTTTAGGGTGTTGTCTTCGCACCTAACCTTAACAAAGCCCTAATTTTCCATCCTTGTGACTTGGATCTTCAAGACTTTAGAAGATTGATTGAACTGCTTTATTTTACTTCGTTTTTTGTGCCACTTTTGGCTAATTTGCGAATATGGGGATAAGTGACGATATTATGAAATTGATGAATGGACACTCAAAAACATCCATGCCCAGGCCAGGATTCGAAACCGGAACCCCTGGCATCGTAGCGCGATGTTGCAACATCCTCCAGTTGGACACCAGTCGTCACAAAGTTAGTCCGCTACTCCATTTGTCGGGAACATTAGACTCTTAGTAACTCATCAAGGCTTGCTGGGTAACAAGAATAACAAAGCCAATATCTGAAATATCACCATCTGTTGTAGGTTCACACATGCATATGCATTTTTCTATTATATAAGGTTACAAACCGCATACACGGAATTTGGTCCGGGCACAACTAAATCATCACTCAGAACTTTGTTTTTCAATTTAATTTTCAGTTGATTTGTGCAGTTTATTTCTTTCTTAATAAACTGCTCCAATACCCGGTATTGCTGGATTATTAACTTTAGAGAAGGAGACCTTCGATCTCTTCGACTCTCGACCTGAACTAGCACTACACTGAGGCTCTGGAAGTTCCGCTGTCGTCATTGTGTCCTTCTTTGGACCCCAACTGGAACTAGAAGCAGACTTCGTTACTTTTAATTTTCAAATCACTATATCTTATAAAGCCACCAATGGACACTGACTGATCACTAATCGACTGTATGAATTGTCACACGTACCTCTGAGGTCTCATTAACCGATTCTATTGTACAGATCAACCGGGAAATTGAATATTCTCATATTCTAGAACGTTCAGCAGGAAAACGATTCGATAATATAGCCAGTAGTAGTTCGACTCCTCCTCTTATTCAAGAACGTTCCCTCTCGCGCTTTCCAGAGATTAAAAATTACAACGAATCGTCCTACTTGTGGCGATAGAGTCCAGCGCAGATAATTCTGCCGTGCGATGCGCGAAACAACTAAAGAAGCAGTGTTGCTAATGGAGCAGATAGAAAAATCGCTGCAGTGCGCCGATGCACAGCTGTTACGTACAACAATAAAATTTGAGAATTCAGGTCTATCTAACGTTGAGTTTTAGACGCCATTCATTATATCAGGACTAGGATTATTAATATGTACTAACAAGTGGCTTTGTATGTAGCTACATACATATGGACTAAAAATTCGCAAAATATGAACTAACACATAAGTAAAATTACGAAAATTTCTGCAAAGAAGACTTCTTCATACGATTCCTTATTTGAGTGATTTCAAACAAAATAAAAAAATATATATATTATTTTTCATTGCATTAATGCACTGGTGGCGTTCTAACTGTTCACTCCCAAAACCCGTATACACTGGTATGGAACTGCAACGGCAGATAATAACATGCCAACGTGTTAAACCGCTACAATTGCACCATAACACTCCTCCTCAAGCAGCATTATTATTTCCTCTCTGAGATCGGCGACAGTCGGTTGCCTTTGTTGTACATTTACAAAGGATGCCGGCTTCCACAACAATAACAAGTACACACACTGCCACTAGATGATAAGCTGAGCGGCTTTTTCTTTTGTTATGAACTAGGGCCGGCGCTAGTCATTTTGCCTCCCTGGGAGGTGGCGGCAGATGCCGCTCTATTTCGAGCCCCCCCCCCCCCGGTCATTACGCAGCAACGGAAAATTGAAAATCAATATATTCCTAACTAAAACATCAAAATATAAAATAAATAATGAGACTTCTTATGCTATTTCAATACTATTCAGCGCAAAAGAATATCTTGCTCGATCACAGTTTTCAATAGGCTTATTTTTTTCTTCTCTTCAAATTTTGTCGCTCTGGGCGATGGCACGGTTCGCCCTCCCCTTCCGCCGGCCCTGCTATGAACTTGGTCACACATCAAAGCATGGCAATTTTAACACAGAAAACAATATGTATCGCATTAAGCAGCAAAAATTACAGCCTCCTCTATGCAATTTCTACAAGAACACGTGCCGGAGCCAGAGTTGAAATGATGTTGGAGCCACATAATTTATTTATTTTGAATAATTCCAAAATTATGAAATATGAACAATTTGTTGCTGCTGTTCGCTGCTCTCTTGCCAAAATGCTTTATTGGGATGCTAACACCATGACTGGCTTCCTCCTTCATGAACTCGTGCACGTTGCTTAGAATTTCCCGAGCTTGGCTATGCAAGGTTTTTGATTTCAACTTCGACAGAACTGGAGGCATTATGGAATTTAACGTTCATTAGCAAACACACACTTTTACATACACACACACAATACACGCGCACAACGTCAAACCGGTCAAATACTTAGTATAAAATAAAAATATGGTGCTTCCAATCTAACAAAACTCACCGCCACTTTACCTGCCTTTCCCCTTCCGTGACAGAAATAGTGCTTCTTTAATACAGTTGGCAACACTAGTTACTAGCTAGCCAATGAACATGCACTGCATAAAAGAAGCAACCACTACGCCGTGCTATATTGCCACATTACCATCCCTGCCGAACGGTGGGAACCGCGAGCTGGAGCCCTATTCAATTTTTTTCAATGATGTTTGCGCGAGTGTGTCCAGGAATGGAATGACAATATGGCAACAATAGCGAAGGTTTTCGAGCAGGGTAGAACACGTGATGCTAAGAGAGAGGGAGACGAAACGAAAATTCGTTTCTACGCAACGGCAAATTTATGTGTGATGCACTCTACCTTTGTTGTGCAGCTTCCAAATGCTGACAAGTCTTTCCATAGTGCTCAAGTTCGCTGCGACAACACCGAGAGCGCAAGAAAAGTTTACGTGCAATATTATGAACAACAGGGTTATAGAACATTCTTCGTCGTGCCTTGATAATTATTTCTCTCTTTAAGTCATCGTTCCATTATTCAAAAAGACAAAAACCTATTTTTTTCAAAAGTAAATTGAAAAATTTCCGATCCCCACCTTGGATACGTGCTATTAACAATAAGAGGGTTATAGAGCATTCTCTGTCTTGTCTCGATAATCATAACTCTCAAATTATGATCACATTATTCAAGAAACTAAAAGCCTCATTTTATCTAGTGTAAACAGAAAATTTTCGGGGGGTCTCGAGCCCCCAAAGCCCTCCCCCCTTGGATACGTGCCTGATGTCAGATTAAGATCGATGACTTGCCTGTTGTATGCAGTAAAACCGATCTCATTTCAAAACCTTTCTACGCTGAATATGACATGGTTTAACAAGTTCAACAAGGGATGCTGGACGGCGTGAGGAAGAAAATGAAGGGGTGATGAAGCACCCTTCCCCACCTCCTGGCGGCCCCCCTGATTCTAAGTAAACCCAAACTCATACACGAAAATAGTTATCGAACTACTAACACCGAAAACGTTACCAACTGTATATTGCCAAGTTCATACTTAATGCCAATCTTACGTACCTACAAGTTTCTTCTGAACAATTTAATAAGTGTAAAATATCAACACTATGCCACGAAAATTTGAGTTTCTGTTGTGTCGGCACGGTGAGGTTGTCAGTTTCGTGCATGCTTTGGGGCAACGAAATCTTATGACTGGACAAATGATTTTTCAATTGTGTGTGTTACATAGTTAAGACATGGAATAATATATCCTTTCAATTCCATTTTTCTTTAAAGGGATAAAAACATTTGTGGCAGGGATAAAAATAATTTTCTTTTGCAGGGGATAACATTGGCGGGGAAATCACCGGCACCCCCTTCGCTTAATTCGCACACTGCTTAACTCATTTAATTAATAACCTTCCTAAAGTACCACTCTTTTTCCTCTCTGTCTTAACACATTTTCCGTAACCTTCGTTTCATTACTAACATAAAAAGTAAAGTGTTCCCCTGTGCTTTGCACCAAGCTATGAAGGCGTATACGGGGTGTGGAGTTAGGGCCCCACACTTTCTTGATCACGGCCGAAGGTGGAGCCGCCTTCATCTCCCAGATTATCCTCCACGTACCCACTTTATATGACGCTGGGCGGGCGCCAGAGCCGCTTGAACAGGTGGAAAAAATCACGGCTCTCTCGCATGGTAGTCAGACGCTAGCTGAGCTACCGCGGCTTTTATTACTAACAATGCAGATGCCATTAATTTAATTCAATTACTAGCAAGTAAGATCTTACAACCAAGTTCGTTTCTAGAACGCCGGAACAATCTTGGTCCACTATATCCATGAGACGTTAACTACATTTAGCTCTAGTGCCTTGTACATACATATAATTGAAATCATCAATAAAGAAGGTGGAAGAGAAAAACGGGGGAACCGAAATTCCGCTGATCTGACGCCCTTGTTTATTTTAAAGGTAGCAGGGCACTAAGCACCTACCCCTGAACGTATGCGGGTGTCGGTTTCAGGGGTTCCCCCTTTTTCTTTCCTTATCTGTTTATTACTGAGGGAAATGCAGGGCTTGAAGCTGAACACTAGTTGTGGAAGCATTCCCTCTCATCCCGCGCTGCGGCGACCTATTGAAAGAATACGCTGCATTCTTTATGGAACCAAAACACAATTATAGTCCACCCCTTCCAAGGTCAAGTGGAAACCACCTGCATTTGTTTTCTAAACATATGAAGTCACGTACGCGGTCACGAAGACGACGTGGGCGACCCAATGCTTTCCGAATCAAGTTATGTTTATTCCGTACTGAAAGAGTCAAACAATACCCAGTCTGTAGGCCACATCGAACCAACGGAAAGCGACGTAAAATAACGAAGAAATAACATACCACAAAGAGCATATAGATATATCACATATTTAATAATAATAATAATAATAATAATAATAGGTAAAATGTAAAGTTTCCCGCGCATATAGCACCGTGCATGAGGAAAATTCAGGGAAGCCAAAAGGTACTATTTTTTTTTGAGTCGGTGAGCTTCAAATAATAATAACAATAATAATAATAATAAACGTCTGTTTGTAATGAACGACACAAACTGCAACGAAACTTTGTATCAAGATACTTTGAGAGTTACTTACAGACATGTACTTAATTTTACATTCATGTAAACAATGTATGTTTCATAATTCCCGGGTCTCTTTGGTTATTCCTAGAACACCCTTGTTTATGAGATGGGGGCCTAGTGTTGTGTAGGCCCACCAGATCAAAACAAACATTGGAGGAGCAAGGGAGTTTGTGCTTTCTTCATAGCATTGCTAGCGACGTCTGCCCTGTCACGAATTCACAGCTCTCATAAACAAATGAGTGTGAAATAATGTGTAACTTTAAAGACAAGAGAAGAATTCGCACGAAACCTAGTGGTGTACAAAGATGGGTAAAGTAAGGTTGAACCCGCATTATTTTATTTTTTAAGAAATAAGCTTGAAATGATAGTGAGGAAACAACAACACCAAAAAAAGAGAGGTTTGGCAGAAATATTGACCTGCTTTCCTGATGATACATACCACATTTCATTTAGCATAACAAAGGGCTTCCAGCCATTGGATGTAACCGTCACTTAACCTTACATCCATGCATACACCTACCTATATGTACATATGTATGTATGTATGTACGTAAATATATTTATGCATATTCACTACTTACCCATTTTTGACATTTGCAACGCTCTGTAGAAACTAAATATTCAGAGCTTAATCTTCGAAACTCAACAAACAATAGATGTACAATTTGCCAGTAAGACATTTACTATTGAGTGCATAGGTGTGGGGGGGGGGGAGCGGGAACAAAATAGAAAACTTACAACTCTGCTAAGATGGTAATTACTGTAAATTTAGAGCTTTTAGGCAGATTTTCTTACAGTCGCTGTATACCTTTGAGGACTAGAGTGATAATTCATTTGAGTAAAATTGGGTCAAGGTCTTCGGTAAGGCGGGAGGAAAATGGATTTTCGCTATTTCGCGCGATTACAAAATGCTGTAAGTTGAGAGATGTTTAGTTTTTCTTTCGGCGAAGTGACGAACTTGATTCATTGATTGATTTGGTGTTTAAGTCCACTTTATGCACAATAAGGCTAATCGGGACTGGACATACAGTTTAAAGTGGGATCCAAACTATTATGTGCCTCTACTGGGTAGAAGTGGCGAACTTGTTTCAACAAGTTAAACTTACTCTAACCTCTGGCGTAACTACTCTAACCTCTGGCGATATCTTGAATTGTACAAACATTGCCACTACAATAGAAACAGTGCTTTCATGTCGCATAAATATCTACACATTCAGTTGCTTGCTATAAACGAGTGGTATAAGCTACTATTTTAAACAGTGGATCTACAAGCTGATGGTCGATTTGCTGACTGGATTGGTTTTCGTAGACACACCCGCATAATGTCGTTCGAAGCTGTGCTTCAGAACAACTCAGGGCATTTATTAAATGCCTTGATACCCATGGAGAACATGATAAGCTGCAACCCTAGCTCCAACTTGTTCAAACACAAATCTAGAACATATTTTAAAAACGAAGATTAATTGTTTCTCAATGAAACTACTCGTTACGACCCTGTTGATTTAAATTTTACAACTTTGTTCACTACAATGATAACAAACAATTCAGGATTTGAGGAATACAAGGGTGGAGGAGCGGCACCTCACGGTCGTACACATGATTGACACATGCGTACATGATCATACCTTAGCCTACAAGAAAAATTGTCATTTAACCAACTTTTACCTCAAGTATGCATTTTGTATGCGATATTTAATGGGAATAAAATTTGACTATTCCTAAAAAAATATTTCGGTCCCCCCTTTTTCTTCTATCTTTCTCGGCGACACTGTAATGTTGACTGAAGCTCTTTGATATTTTCAAAATAAAATGTTTCCTCTATTCGGAGGAACGTTGTTGTCCATACCTTACTTTCTTCTGTTTTGTTATTTTACGTCCTTTTTTTACCTCTCGAGGTTAATCACAATACAATAAGGATGAAGGATGAATTGATGAGACAGATGACGGAACAAACACACATCGATTACCCAAGATTCCAACCTAGGATCAGTGTGTGAAAGTGCAACCCCCCTCTTTGAAAGGTTAGCCCCCAGTCCCTGGTTTCTATCCGGCCCTCGGGATTACTTCGTGCTTTAGGCCTAATCCTTCAAATCTCTTCTTTCACCTCACCCTGGGTGCCAAGCGAGCAGATTATATTTGAGCCGGAAATACGAAAGGGGGGTTTCACATAACAATTTATATTTTTAGTCCCTGGTTCGTTACGCATGTACATCAAGTGAATAAACAACTGGTTTAAAATGGACAGTACTGTAGTTCTTAGAGTTAATTCAGCAAATCATAACATTTCTAGTAGGGCCTCCTCGATGGCGCAGTGGTAGCGTCGTCGCCTTGTAATCAAGGGGTCCCGGGTTCGATATCCGGTGGAGGTACATAGTGGTTCGGATCCCACTTTAAACTGTATGTCCAGTCCCGATTAGCCTTACTGTGCATAAAGTGGGCTTAAAACACCAAATCAACAACAACAGCAACAACATTTCTAGTAGGATTATATTGTTTATTATACGTTGTTATATATACACATATTTACATATCGTTTCCATGTGTGTCTGCATACACCAAATTAACAGAGCTCTAAATCAACATAATTGCGCACCTATGGCTTACACCATCGGCACTTCCTTTACCTCAGAGTTAGCAAAACTATCTCTGCGGGCCTACCCTCAGCTGAAATGATATTCCGTTCATTACAAATGCGTTTCCTTACGCCTTTACTCTTTATTTTGGGCATCAATTATTCAATACGGAAATATCCAAATATTCAAAACTTTTCTAAAGGGGACTTGGGACAGCAAACAGGGCTTGGCTTACACCAAATGCTACATTCTTATAATAGTCTAGCCACCAAAAGTGGACTAAACTCGAGGAGACATTCCTCGTCGTCGAAAGATGGGGAAACACTGTTTTCTATAAAAGCCCAATTGGCTTTTTTATAGTCTGGGTAAACGTCTGTGGACGTGGACCACGTAGCGTTGGAAAATTCCACTGTAACACTCATTGGAAAGACATCTCCCCCAATGGGGTGATAAAAACAGGGGAATCTAATATCCAGTAAAGCACAATCCAATGAGCACATACACTTACATCCAGTAATAACATAAAAGTACACACCTGAAAAACATATTACTTTACCCTACACCTTGTAGCTGGCCAGCAATTAATTAACATATTTCCAAAACCAGTAATGCTCAATCCGACCATTACAAGTGCTCCGAGGTTTTTCTTGGCTATGACATTTATGGTACGAAGGTTTCATACAAAAGATACAAATAACAAGTACGTACAGGAGACAAGCAAGTTGCTTGAAGCAACAGAGGGTTTCGTACCAAAGCAACAAAATGCAAGGGATACAACACCTGGATCTTCTTTGTAATCTTCAAAACAGCATTCACTGCAGGTGAACGGTGCAACTAGACTATAGAAAAAACGAACCTTTCCGAGAGTCACCCAATCTACAGGCAACTGAGCTGCTTATTTCGTCGCCCCGGTGTGGTTTCTTAATGTTCGTTTCAAACGACACTTGTTTCTTGTTTACTTATTCTTCTGAAATCTGCTTTGGCCTGAATCTTCCTTAATGCATCAAAATATCTGCTTTCGAAAATTTTAATGAGCACGTTTTAAGAACATCTCAACGACCAGAATGAGTGATGATTAGACGAAATTGATTAAGTGATACTCAGAAAGAATACTCATGCCCCTGGCGCTGACCACTCCGACGGTTAGTATATTTCATTTTACATAGAACTTTAAATAATATTTTTCTTCCATGTGCAGCAAGTTGTACCACAGTTATGTACGGAATTTGGCAACTTCGACATTACCGTTAACGAAACAAATAGTTGATGAAGGTACGATGAATAAAAACGAACTATAAAGATCACATTTTATGTATTTTCCGTCCATAATTATAATACATGAATAAAGTTAACCCACAGTTTTAAATTTTCACATGCAAATTTGCTTCATTATTCGGCCTGGTTGATTAGAAGATAACAGCAGTGTACGTAAAAATGATCAAGCATAGCGTTATGGACCTCAGGTTGAAATTCTAAGTAAAGCATGCACGTGCGAAAATCCCTCCACTTATTTCATGAGTTCATGATTCATGCTTATGTCACGTCGTAGATATGTAAAAAGAAGTTAGAGCGGTGTTTACAGTGTAACTGCGAATGCTCTATGCTATGGGTACTAATCAGAAAGTAGTATATCCATAGTTGAACTCACACTGACAGACAAACAATTTTATCGACATGTCAATTATTCCATAATACTAGATTTAAGACTACTTTCAATCCAATTTGCAATTATTTCAGAGCAATCGACAGGTATATGTTGTCAAATTGTTTACCCTCACTTACAAACAGACAAACCATTTGAGAACATTTTGCCGAGAGAAGTTGCCATAGGCATAACTTGCCGGGAGCAAGGGCGGGCAACCGCCCCCCCCCCCAAAAAAAAAATAATCAGGTGTTGAGTGAAAGAGAGGTATATTCCACACATAAAATGTCAGAGACAGAAAATAGTTCAGAACTCAATGTGCTGTCAGGAATGTGTGAATATAAGAACACTAATCATAAGTTTCAACTCAGAACTTTCTTGTGTGTGAGGAACAACATTTACGAGAACATTTTCCAAATTTGAAATGAATTGTTCATAACATTATTGACAACCTCCGTGAGTTCAGGATGCTGTGAGAATTCTTTCTTGCCCTCGAAGGCTCAGGACCAATACACTGTATACTCAAAACTACTGGGCACCAAATACTTCGCCTTATTGCTGTTTTGTAGGTATATTTAAGAAACGAATGATATTAATAGGTCCAAAATTATAAATAAATTTTACTCGGACGCAACTCGTCAAGAAAGGAAACTGAAGCTTCATTAGATTTTTGATTGATTTGGTGTTTTAAGTCCACTTTATGCACAGTAAGACTAATCGGGACTGGACCAACAATTTAAAGTGGGATCCGAACCACTTTGTACCTCCACCGTGTATCGAACCCGGGACCCCTTGATTACAAGGCGAGGACGCTACCACTGCGCCATCGGGGAGGCCTCTGAAGCTTCATTAGAACTAGAAGCTTCACTCATACTTGTGTGCTATATGTGGTATGTGGCGGATCGGATTTATATGTTATATAAAGATCGAAATAGGCTATGCATAAAAACACCTTCGAAATTGTATTATGGTCTATATATGTTTATGACCTCACGGATACTCTTGGGGATGCCACGTCTCACATGATTACAAATACTGAAGGAATTCCCGTCTAAAGCCCACATTTCTTGCGTGGCTGGGTACCATTATTTTTCAACATAGATAGCCCAAACTACTGTATTTCTATCACTTGTATTTGAAGAATGTATATCGTTTACAGAGGAGGAATTGATGAGTTACTGGGCTCATTTATAGTTTTCTTTTGCATTAATAGAACCATGATGCACTAGAGGTATTTACTGCTCAACATGAGTGAGAAAACGTGCTGCAAACAAATTGTAAAATAACACGACGCGTTTTACACGCTAAAAAATAGTTTAAGTATACTGTGCTAGATGAAACTAAATTCAATCAAACAACCTCACATCGGACTGCATACTTTGCACACCATGGCACAGATTTTTCAAAGGCCTGAAATTCTGGCCAAAGCACATTACCTGTTTTCTTGAAAAATATTATTATTTAATGAGGATACAGAGGTAAAAAAATGATGATAAATAATTCAGAATCACCCCTTCCCCTCTCCAGGTACACTTTGGACGTCATCGTATATACATGGTTGAGCTCTGATTCTTGTTCTTTAAAAAATGGCAGAAATACAAAGAGCGAACTATCGTGCCCTCTCACAGAAAAGACTACAAAATTTAGAAAGAGAACTACATTGGTTAAATGTCTAATTTATAAAGTAGGTATTGTCCAGGTTTTCAGGGCTTTGGAAATACTGTGTGGTCCTTACGGCATGGAGGAAGTCCTGCTCTTCACGACCACCGGAAATTACATGAAATCGTGGAAGATATATGCATGTGAAAATTTCCATACAAGTCGATATTTCTCTACGGCTCAAGTGCTGGGACGTGCACAGTGGATAGCAGAAAGTCAACGAATCTGAAAAGTTTCATGCTTTGTGACGTATAAATTATCTTGTTAAGTTGTTGTTCTAACCTGGCTTCATACACTAATACGATAATCGGGACTGGACCTACAGTTTAAAGTGGAATCCGAATCACTATGGGCCTCCACCAGGTATCGAACCTGGGTCCCTTGATTACAGTTTAAAGAATATTGACAACAATTGTATTTGTAAATTCCCACGTGAGTAACCAAATGTTACTTTAAGTATCAAAAATATTAAATTGAATATTTAAATGCGGACAGTTTGCAATATATTAAATAATTCTGGCATCAGCGAAAGTGCATGATCATCATCTATTCACTGTTGAAACAGTTTGACCTTAACTCCTTCAATATTAAAATTTCTAACATGTACCATTTGAAACAAGTATTTTCAGGTGGGGAAGGCCACCTTAAAACAAGCCCCCCAAGGACTAATATTTGCAATCAGAAAGAAGAATGCTCTTTTATCTCCTAAGTTTAAATTAAGTATAACAACAAAAGTTTGCTGTGTGTTTAAAATTTCTATTCGGCTTGTTAATTTTCCAATAAATAATTAATGGTTTTAAAAGTTTAATTAAAAATTGATTTTATATTAATGTAACTTTATAATTTTACAAATACAGTAGTTATGGGATGAAAAAAAATCGATCCTGCCCCCCCCCCCAAGTTAGGTCCCAAGTTACGCCCATGGAAGTTGCTATTTAACATATCTATCAAATTACAAATTTCAATTTATAGCTCGAACAGTTTCGGTCACGTCACAACTTTAAAATTCAGGGTGATTCGAAAGTCGAAAGAAAAACACCCATATAATTTCTACAGATATTATAAACCGTGAATGCAATCACGTGCAGTATGTAGTCTATGTGTCCATACCTTACTTTCTTCTCCTGTTTTGTTATTTTACGATATTTTTTTACCTCTCTAGGTTAATCGCAACACAATGAGAATGAATTGTTGAAAGTGGATAGAAAGTTTTTTCTTTTTTTCTCAAATGGGAATAGGCAAATGACATATCAAATTCATATAAAATTTTCTGAAAAATTGAATGGTGAAATCTGGTTTTAAGATATCTGTATTACTTTCGAAGTTACGGGGTGTCAAAAAGTACCGACGTATAAACAGGCAAAAACATGGAACCACCCAATTTCATGACAACGCATAACGTTAAACCAATAATATCATTATCATTATGTCTTGGACTAAAGAGTGCAACAAGAATACCCGCTCCAACTTTAAATCCGCTTATTTTTTTTAATTGGAAAGGGGATCATGTGTCATACCGAAATAACGTGAAATTTTCTGAAATATCACATTTTGAAATCCTTTTTAAGGGATTTTTATTCGTTTTTGAGTGTCTGCATAATATAAAATTACGTACTTAATCATGGTTCTCCTGAACTCGAGAACTGTCAAAGATGTTTGATGTGTTACTTATCCCTATTCCCATTTGAATAAAGGTTAAATCAAATATGTCGAATCCAATATGGCGGACGGGGTATCTAACATGCCTCAGAGATGAAGCACTTTATCTCCTAATACCGCATATGGCTACATTAAGAGTCGATGTTTCAACTCGAACAGAAAATGTAAATTTTCAATAAAACTTCAAAAAAGCGAACTTCTAGTCTTTATATCGAAAATTAACAGACTATAACTGGGTAAATCTATGCGATATTGAGGATGTCAATACACTAACTAATAAGTTTTATGATATTTTATATAATATTTTGAATGACTGCGTACCACTGAAACGCATCAAGGTACCTAAATATCCTGTGTGGTTCAATGGTGACATTATTAGGAAAATAATTATATCATTACAAAAAGTGGGAAAAAGGTAATTGCAACGCAGAGTATCATGAAGAGAAATACAAGAATCTTAGGAAAGAGATAAGGAAAAGGCTAACAGCAGCGTACAAAGCGTACATCCGTGAGACGGAGGAAAACATAGGGATAGATGTAAATAATGTATGGACTTATATTAGAAATAAAAAGAAGGATTCAGGTAGTAATACGTTTGAATACAACAATGAAATCTTACACAATGGGCACGATATTGTAAATGCATTTATTACCTACTTTCTATCGGTGTACAAAGATGCTTCACAGTACTCTATAGTTGAATCAGATAAGTGCGAAATCGGAGTGCTTTCCGAACTCGATATGTCGCATATCGAATTGAATGATATCGAGGAAGCAATTAAAATATTGAAAGCCAAAAAAGCAGTTAGGATTTACATCATTCCTCCCTATGTGGTCAAGGGGTGCGCTGAACCGCAAATAAAACCATTGAGTATAATAATCAATAACATTTTAGAACATCACAACTTCCCATCAAAATGCAAAATCACTAAAGTTAATCCCTTCCCAAAAAAAGGCAAATGCAAAGAACGTTGATTGCTTTAGGCCAGTGTAAATTCTCTCAGTTTTTTGCAAAGTGTTTGAACAAATAATGTACGAGAGAATAATGGCCAACGTACGACCGGCTATATCTCCCATGTAACATGGTTTTATATCGCGGAGGTCGACAATCCCAAACCTTGCCGAATTTGCACATTTTGTAGCTTATGAATTAGACGAAAGGAGACAGGTAGATGTATTCTATGCTGACCTGGCCAAGGCGTTCGATTCGGTAAATCATGACATTTTACTTCAGAAGCTATCGTATTTTAATATTTCTGAAAAGTAATTATGCTGCTAAAATCTTACCTAATGGACCGAAAGCAATTTGTCAATTATAGAGGATACATATCTCGGGAATACCCTACGCCTTCTGGGGTGCCACAGGGATCCAATTTGGGCCCACTCATTTTCTTACTCTTTATTAATGACCTCCCGAAAATTATTACGAAATCACGTTGACTTATATTTGCTGACGATGTAAAAATATTTAGAACAATTTGCTCTGACGAAAACAGCCTTGACTTGCAGGCAGACGTAAATAGATTACTACAATGGAGCGAAAATAATAGACATTCATTTAATCTTGATACATGTCAGGTAATGTCTATAACAAACGCTGAAATAAAAAGAAACTTCCAGTGTCAGATGGGAGGAAAATAAATAGCTAAGGTCACTAAATTCACGGATCTTGGTATCACGTATGACGCAAATCTATGTTTTAAAGAGCATATGCATCATATCGTTAACCAAGCATATAAGAAATTAGGATTGATAAAATTATATGGGGAAGATCTAGAAAGTACAACAATATTAATAATTTTTGTATGTCTCCCTAGTACGCTCACTCGTAGAATATGCATCGGTAATATGGCAGCCCTTGGACAGAAAAAAACGTATGCGGGAAATAGAAAAGATTCAGTCCAAGTTCTTGAGGTTCATAAAGTATGAGAAGACAAAGTATATCCTAAATTCAATCCGTACTCTGAGCTTGTATCGCAGTTTAACATTGAAGAAATTGAAGAAAAGTTTAATCTTAATTTGATGAGCATGTTATATAAAATTGCAAATAACAAAATAGACTCTATGGGGTTAATATCTGTATTACAATATCATGTACCTCAAATGAGAAGCAGACCGAAAACCGGTTTGTTTGATGTACCAAAATCTAGAACAAATTATGTACGCGTAAATATATCTCCGATGTGGAAAATGGGTAAAACTTACAATGAAGTAGTAGCAAATGATCCGAGCGTTGATATAAACAGTCTGTCATTTCAAACATTCAAAATAGAACTACTGGCTCAGTGGAGAAAGGGGGGGAGGGGTTCGTCTGTATAGGAATTAGTGAAACAATTTATGTTATGCACAGGTATATGTAATGCACATATATAATGCACAAAATGTATGCATGTCTCAATGGAACAATGTTCTGTGGCATCATTTGTTAAATAAATAAATAAATAGATAATATCTGGAGAAAATATATAGGTGGTTTCCAACTCTTGTATTGGATTGGAGATAATTTACACCGGGATTGTTTAGCATTTTCTTTGTCGTAATATTGTGTTTATTTTTGCGGATGTAGCGTCAACAGATTCTGTGATATGGATGTCTCACCTCGCATCGACTCTTGTCCCTCACGGCCAGACAGAAGGACCGTCCGATAGAGATGTGTTTACCTACTATCTGTTAGGTCTATGAGATTTTTGAATTTGTAGATTTGAGACACTGATCGTTCATACGGGCTGATGGACTTGGACAGAAACACTTTACACATTCGCTAATCAGTTTCCTAAAAGGAATGTAAAATAACCCAAAAATATAATATAAAAATAATATGGCAATGAATATCGTGTTTAGTAACTTTACAGAAAATCATGAAAAATAAAGTTGGATATTACACAGCCTTTACCCAGTCAGAACTATATTTTTTAATATATATTAAACATAGCTTGTTTATTGTGATAAATGTGAGGTAAAAGGTAAAGTTCCCCGTGCAGATAGCACCGTGCCATAAAGGCACATTTAGGGGATATAGGTATAGGACCCCTCATATTCTCGAACTCGATCTCGGCCATTTGGAGGTGATGTGATGAGCAGCACGCTGCCACCGCCTTTACCCCTCATGGTTGGCCCCAGGTAGCAATAGATTTGAAACTGTGTGAGCCCAGACCCGCTTTATGCGGGGACAAGGCCGGAAAAAAATCCGAAAGTATATCATGCCCCACCCGGAAATCGAACCCTGGTCATCCGCTTGGCAGTTAGACGTCCTGAGGAAAATAACTTCCATTATTTTTTTATCACATCATTCGTAGCACATATTTTGCAATATCAACTTTATAATAAAAGATGTTTGTATTTCGACGTTCACAAGATGGGACGTTTGACTTCCAATATACCTACATCACACGATGCAGTTCAAAGTGATTCCAGCGAAGGAACTCAAGGTCGAAATGGAGCAGTGGACATGCTGTGAGCAACTTCCACAAATGTTCTCTGGGGCTGCTGTGTTTTTATCAACAACGAAACACAAGACATTAGGTTCCAAGCATGTGTGTGGGTATCACGAATCGAGGCATTGCAATCTGAACTTCTAACCTGTCACGTTTCTCCTTTCCTTCTCAAGTCACAAGGCAGCTCATTCTGATATGCTTACGTCACGGGGAACGACCTACGTTGTTTTATTCACGTCTGCTGAAAGGTTTTTGGAAACTATGAATTAAGTTAATGAGAAGCGGAAAATTGAAGGATCTTTTTTTGTGATTGGGTGCTTGTTTATTTACTCATCATTGCTTATATGCACAATTAGCTGAATTGATTGATTGATTGATTTGGTGTTTTAAGTTCACTTTATGCACAGTTACGCTAATCGGGACTGGATCTACAGTTTAAAGTGGGATCCGAACCACTAGGTGCCAGGGACCCTTTGATGACAAGGCGACGACTCTGCCACTGAGCCGTCGAGGAGGCCTCACAATTAACTGAACAGCGACGAGAGGATAACGGTGTATAAAAAGTGAAAATGAAGGGCAGGGAATTAAGCGTCAGCGGCACTATCTCGGCAGTCGCCTGAATAGACTCAACAAGACAACGAGAACTCTTTAGGCTGTCGTGAGATGTGAAGCAGTGACCACCCAAATATAAATACGTATATCCTTTACCGAGAAAAATGAAAAACGTAATACAACTGATAGCGAGTGGTTGGAGCTGCAATCAAGGTTCCCCGGGACAGATTCCACATTAAACTGTAATTCCAAACACGGTTAAAAATATATGCTAACTAACTTACTCTATTGTATTTACACATACGCTGAGGAATTTACGTAGAGGCTTCGCCGATAGGACGTTGATCTTGTAAATATAGGTTCCAGGATTTGATTTCGTTTGGGGTCACGTTTCAAGTTGTCCTTGTCGCGCTTTGAATTTGTACCTCCAGTTCGAACAGATCGGGCATACAGTGGACGTAAACTTCCGCTCGATTCGGTAAAAAATAATAATACTGGGAAAATACATCTGCAAGAGTGAAAAAGCAGCATTAGGCTTCTTACTAATTTCCTGGAAGCGCCATTGAATTCATGGCAGAAATAGACGTTATTTAATTTCGTTCGCATTAAGACGATCCGATTTTATGATGTTATTTATCTAAATTTAATTTTTCTTCGATTTCTTCCACACTTTTACGTCAACCATAAAACTTTACGTTATTTTACAGAATGAAATATTCAATGTTTGTCTCGCATTCTCAGAATATAGTATAAAAATTTGTAGCGTAACTCATGGGGGGGGGGGGAGCAGAATATTTTCTTTTTTGCAGCTCATAGAAATATCATCCAGAAATATTTTGATAAATAGGTGTTACATTTGCAAAATCATAAAATTACTGATTACTTTAATCCTCGGGTTTCAGGAGTTAACAAAAGTACCATTATCTCGTGATAAACCCAAACAAATTGGGAGCAAGTGTCTCCTATGCACCTACTAAGTTACGCCTATGGTTGCTGCACATAAATACGTCGCTGAAAACCCATAACAGTTTGAAGAATCAGTGATTCCTTCCTATTAGGCTGCAACAATAATGAATGAATTGAAGCGGGACGGTGCAGTTTACAGGTATCTGAATACCTTAGTGGTAGCAACTGTCGTCTTTGACTGTCTCTAAGTCATCGAGCAACTTGGCAACAATATTAAACGTACAATAGCATTGTTACATTCAAAAAGGCATATTTGAAAAAATATAAATTCTATTCACATTTTTACATCACATAAATTGGTATTGAATTTAATTGATAGTATTTACGTGCAGAGAATGTTCTGAGAAGCTTCAAATTCGATAGCCCCCTTAAACACACCAGTACCTTCAACAAAACGATTTTTGCAGAATTGGTCTAATTACTTTTGGGACAGAACTTGCATAATATATAGGCTGTGTCCTAGAGAACAGTAAGTTTACAGTCAAGAAACAAAAAACAAAATAGGTATTGACTTTGTTCTTCCCTCGTTTTTTAGTCTGTGGTTTTACTCCCTACACATCGCAGTAATTAAGTACCAAAAGACGTTTCTTCACTTCAACTGAATCTTAATCTTTTCTCGCTATCGAGGTTGAAGCAAGAAAAAATAAGTGGGGAAAATAACTAAACAACATGTATTTACCCGTGATAGGGCCTCTCTAACTTTACACTTTTAACGGACGTATTTTTAGCTCATGACTTCCTTCAGACACTAACACTAACATTAAGGCACACGACACACAATGTAACCTATCCTAACAAAACATTACCAAACCAATTACACACTTATGTGATTTTGTATATGTATTCATAAATATTATTAATGTTGAACACTAACACACATTTACCTCCTACTATTATTAACGTTTATTTTAATCTTACTTATCTCCTCGTAGAATGCTGTAAAACCAACGTTGTTCAGGAAAACCGAACAAATTTGGTTCTTCATGCCAATGTCACAGCGAATTACTGTAAACAAAAAAATAAGGAAAATAAAGGATGAATCAAAAAGGGAATCCGTAAAAGAAAAATCGCGGAACTCACGCCCTGAGTTAATTTTAAGGTACCAGGGCATAAGAAAATACCTCCGAAAGTATGGTGTTCCCCCCTTTTTCCTTCTGATAATTCTAAACCCATCAAAATACTCAGTCATCTGTAAAAGTAAAGGTTGAGCAATGTTCCGCAACCTTCTTGTCCTCGCAGAATACCATAAATTATCCAGTACTGAACACGGCACATCATAAAATTTATTTATGTAAAAAATATACATTACGGCACTGTTGATATAAATTAAAAGTTTGGGAATGAGTTACAATATAATCAGTTAAAAATACTACTACTACTACTACTACTACTACTACTACTAATAATAATAATAATAATAATAATCCAATTCACTGCACTCATAGGTACTTTTGGTATTATTATTATTGAAACGATTCATGCAGCTGATTATATAGATCCGAAACGCCTGTAGAGATTAAGTATGTGTAATAACAAACTGACCCTTGCCATCAAGGGGTGTCTTATTTAAGTCATGACAATGACAGAGCAAAAAATACAAACTTAAGAAAACAAATTTGTAAAGTAAAAAGTCAAGTGCTTCCCTGTGCATTGCACCATGCCATGAAGGAGTAGAGTGTGGAGTTTGGACCCTACACATTCTTGATCACGGTCGAAGGTGGGGGTGAAGTGATCAGCACCACGTCCATGACCACCTTCTTTCGTCAAAAGTTTTCTCAAGGTGCCCACTTTATATGACGCTGGGTGGGCGCCAGAACCGCTTGAACAGGTGGAAAATATACTGGTTCTCCCCCGCTGGGGATCGAACCCGGGTCTCTCGCATGGTAGTCAGATTAAATAATTTACATTCAATTTGTTACTACAGACAAAAGTTCGCAGCACACCCGTGACCTTGTGGAGGAACACCGGTTGCGAAACATAGATTTAGATAGAGGGCAATGGCGCCAAATAATAAGAATTAAAAGTATTTCAGAAATCGAATTCCAGAAAGCTGTGGGGTAAAAAGTGACCTTCAGCCAGACACTGTCTCAACCTCTCCTGACGAGCGCCGATACACCTTGAATATCTTGGCCTATGACCGGGAGGTGATTCTCCGGTACCCACAAGGTCTACTCGGAAAGAAATCGTGTGTATGCGCTCCCCCTCTCACCGCACCACCACCCGAAACCTCCCCCCTTACTCCACTTCCCCCCGGGTACCGACAAGGACGATAAAACCAGAGCGTGTGGGTGTGTAACGCGGACGCGATTTTTCTGCCACCTGGTGTGGAAAATGGTAAGCTCATCCCACACGTTGCATTGAAATTTGCCACCCTATGGGGACACGTGAAAAACAAATTTGCCCAAGTAAGGATGCTATCCATCAGGTTCTTGCATGTATTTCCTATTAGGTAATTCCATTATCGTTCCTCAAAAATTCAAGGGCAGTGATCCGAGGCTTCTAAATGTATTTTCGTAACGATTTCCTTGTGGGGACCGGATTTTGGTCCCCACAAGTCGGTGCGGTCCCCACAAGGTGGATTCACAACTGACGAGTGTCCCCATAAGGTAGCATCTGCAAAAGCACACACACACACACACACACACACACACACACACACACACACACACATATATATATATATATATATATATATATATATATATATATACAGGGTGACTGGTAATTAGATGTATTCCCTGAAAGGGGTTAAAGTAGAGACAATTTGCAATAAATTTGACCATATGATACCCCGTCCGAAAATTAGTAGTTTTCGAGATAATCGAGTTTCTATTGTTTTTTCTAAAAATGACAATTTTCCACATAAAAAGATGAATTGAGAAAAAACTGATAATTGTAGGGAACTTATTTAAGCGTTTTCTGATAGCTAACAAACAAGTGGTTCGTTTAGAAAAAAGTTTTTTCCAAATAACAATCACATGTAAGTACCGGGTGGGTCTAAACTTACAAGTGATGATAAAAAAATGCACTCTTAGTTTACTTGGCAACGTATTAATAACAAAAATGATATGACACGAACCGTACAAATTACTTAAATTACTTCCTTGAGTCATCAGCTATCCAACAAGGTACAAATGTTGCTAACATTTACATTTGTGTACAAGAAATAATACTTCATTCATCTTCATGTGTATGGAATGAATGAACAATACAATTAAAGAACATTACACGTCTTGCTCAAAGTGGGCACCTCCGTTACGAATGCAGGCACGTAAGTTTTTACGGGTCATTTGGTCTCTTAACTCGTGATGTGATGGTGGCCTTGACGTGTTGACCAGCTGTTAAGATCCTCTCCCTGAGCTCTTCTTGCGAGTTTACCTGTGTCTCGTCATGTGGCTCCAAATGTAAAAGTCGCAAGGCGTCAAATCGATCGGGGGATCGAGCTGGGCAGTCATCATGCTGATAAATCATGTCACGTCTTGTAGCTAGAGGCACATCCTCCAACAACATTGCCATCCCGTTCCGCAAAAAATGTTCATAAGTGATGCCATTTAAGATTTGGGGAAGGAAAAATGGCTCGATGAAATGATTGTTGATTACGCCCATCCATACTTCTGCCTGGGCGTGCGACAGTGGCTGGATGAAAAGTACCTAAAGAAATGGATTGGCCGAGGCGGACCGATTCCCTGGCCGGCTCGATCCCCCGATTTGACGCCTTGCGACTTTTACATTTGGAGCCACATGACAAGGTACCGGTAAACTCGCAAGAAGAGCTCAGGGAGAGGATCTTAACAGCTGGTTAACACGTCAAGGCCACCATCACATCACGAGTTAAGAGACCAAATGACCCGTAAAAACTTACGTGCCTGCATTCGTAACGGAGGTGCCCACTTTGAGCAAGACGTGTAATGTTCTTTAATTGTATTGTTCATTCATTCCATACACATGAAGATGAATGAAGTATTATTTCTCGTACACAAATGTAAATGTTAGCAACATTTGTACCTTGTTGGATAGCTGATGACTCAAGGAAGTAATTTAAGTAATTTGTACGGTTCGTGTCATACCATTTTTGTTATTAATACGTTGCCAAGTAAACTAAGAGTGCATTTTTTATCATCACTTGTAAGTTTAGACCCACCCGGTACTTACATGTGATTGTTATTTGGAAAAAACTTTTTTCTAAACGAACCACTTGTTTGTTAGCTATCAGAAAACGCTTAAATAAGTTCCCTACAATTATCAGTTTTTTCTCAATTCATCTTTTTATGTGGAAAATTGTCATTTTTAGAAAAAACAATAGAAACTCGATTATCTCGAAAACTACTAATTTTCGGACGGGGTATCATATGGTCAAATTTATTGCAAATTGTCTCTACTTTAACCCCTTTCAGGGAATACATCTAATTACCAGTCACCCTGTATATATATATATATATATATATATATATATATATATATATATATATATATATATATATATATATGCATACAGATATATGATTAGCCCGACCCTGTGGCCGAGTGGTTAGAACATCGCGCTGCGACGCCAAGGGTCCCGGGTTCGAATCCCGGTCGGGCTTGGTTGTTTGTGAATGTCCATTCATCAATTTCATCATTTCATCACTCATCCTCATCTTCGCAAATTAGCCAAGAGGCACAAAACGCGAAGTAAAATAAACTAAATCAAATCAAATCAAAAAAAGATATATGATTAAAGTAAAGTTATATGTTATATTTAAATTTTGTATAGCCTGCCGATGGTGCAGTGGTCCCGGGTTCGATACCTGGTGGAGAGTCATAGTAGTTTGGATCCCACTTGAAACTGTAGGTCCAGATCCACTCCCGATTAGCCTATCTGTGCATAAAGTGGACTTAAAACACCAACTCAATCAACAAATTAAGTTTTATATATTTTACATGTTAATTAAATCTTTTCTTCAAACAGTAAATTTTAGACTTACTTGAAACTCAGGAAACGTTAAATTCACAAGAGAAGTAAAGATGTATTAAACGGTCAACTTGTTAGTTCAGCTCAAAATAACGTTTCACAAAGAAAAATATTCAAATGTCTACCGCCTTCACCTCGCCCAAAACAGAGCATTTAAGAATTGATCAATACTTATTAGACAACTTTGTAAAATGGGCGGAATTATGTTTTCGTTTGCAATCGTATCGAGTACCTCGCTTCCGCTCTACCTGCACTATCTATATTTATGAAAATGCATCTGCTTGTTTATTCAGTGTGTTAGTGTATTATTACGTGTCGGAAAATATTTAGGCACGAAATGTATCGTTACAAGTTACCGTGTAATAACATGCAAGATAAAATAATTTGGATAGATAATTGGAATCGACAATTTGATAAAGTTGGATATTTGAAACAAGCACGATAGACATATAGCGAGCTATCGTGTTTACAGTATTGATTCAAGGCATTAATATCCATCTTGGAGTTAAGAGGGGTTGCGGTTGCTCAGTTGGTAAGCGGTGCCAGGTTCGGATCCTACTTCAGACATGGATATTTGTGTTCTTCTGTCCCGAATGAAAAAGAGATTTGTGATTAATGTATATCAGTTTGATGTGTAGCGGAGGCTGTTTCTTAGGGGTCTTCCTTTAAAAGTAAAGTTGGTAGATCATCTGGCTACCACGAGGATGACCCGGGTTCGAATCCCTTGACGTTTTCTCATTTCCCTGTTTATGCGCATCTCTGGGGCAGACTCAGCTTTGCATCATTGGAATGGGTGGTACCCCCGGAAACCTTTCGAGTTAAAGGCAGCTGGGCGTGATGCTGATCACATCACCCCAACTATGGCTGAGGTCAAGCATATGTGGACATATGCCTTCATGTGCCTTTGCCTTTAGCGAAGGAATTGAGATGCGGGGTGTTCTTCGCTGGGCCCTCAGTAGCAAAACTGAAGGAAGTTCAAGCTGACTCTCGTGTCCGCCTTTATCTCTGTCCTCCCACGTTTTGTTATACCGGATGGCCAGAATAAAAGTTTGCCCAACTCAGAGCCCTCTGTAGCCTGTTTGAGGCATCGTAGAACTCTGAAATTTGGTGAATCCACTATGCAGACCATGGGGAAGATGATGGCGATAACAAAAAGTTCAATTTTCCACCACCAGCTTGAAATGTGGCGCTGTAATAATGAAAGACATTTGTTAGTGGCTGGAAGTTGCAAGAAAATAATTTCTCGTTTATTGCAAGATTGCAAGGTAAAGGCAAATCCATAACCAATTGGAGCAGTTTACGTCATTATTACAACCCATCATGGAAGTACATTTCAACCTGGTGGCTGAAAATTGAACTATTTTTTTTATCGCCATCCTCTTCCCCATGGTCTGCATAGTGGATGCACCAAATTTCAGAGTTCTACGATGCTTTAAACAGGCTACAGAGGGCTCTGAGTTGGGTAACTTTCATTCTGGAAACCAGGCACGTGGTTATCTTAGAAATGATCATCCGTTGATCTCCACGTGGTTAGCACAGCATGCTACTACTTCAGAGGCTACGGGTTCAAATCCCTTCCTGCGCATGGGTGTTCTTTATGTGTGTCCCTTCATCAATTTCACCATAACATCATCCTGTGTCCCCCCCCCCCATAAGCGTGGCGATAACATTGTCGCCTGGTTCTATATCTGGGAGGTACAAGAAAGTTGGATCCCATTTTAAACTGTAGGTCCCGTTCCGATTAGATTATATGTATTAAAACGAAAAACTCAAGCATTCTGTACCTCAAATTCAACACTCATCCTCATCTTCACGATTAACCAAAAGGGACAGATAGTGCTAAGTAAAATAGACCAAATCAATCAATCAATTATTAATTATCAGGTTATTGATTATTTGAATTAATTCAATTTTAATATCAAGGGGTAGTTTAATTACAATATTAGCTTTGGGAGTTATTGGTAATAGTCGTTATGTTCCCCTTGATGTTTTTAAAATTATTAATTCGTTCGTGATTTACAAAACCACTTTGTTTCTTAAACTATAAAAACTTAGGGTTGTAGTAGTATTGTTTATATTAATTTATTGCGTTGTCTTTATATTTATATATAAAACTCATTTCTTTATTAGTAATCAAGAAGAGTCCTATTTTTGTTTATTATTTCTTTCATATTGTGTATGTGAAGGGGCTCTTCGTTTATTTATTATGGTGTCAGTTACTCATGCACATGGTAATGATTATTTTATATTAGAAACGTAAGTTAACAGTTGATATGTTTTAGAAATATTGCGAAATTTCGGAAACAATTCTTACTATTAATATGAAAATGTGGCATGCTGAAAAACCCGGAGAATAAGAACATCAAAATCACTTTTCATTCTATATCTTTCTTACCATTGTATCGACACTCATCGCGGAGTGCTTTTCGCACCACGCTACGACGCCAGAGGTCCTGGGTTCGAATCCTATCCTTGGCTTCAGTGTTCTTTGTGAGTGTTTCTTCTTCAATTTCAGGCAATACTTCACTCAAACTCATCACCGTGATTATCAAAAATTAGCACAAAGAAAAAGAAAAACGCTAAATAAAAAATCAAATAATACCTTACCATTGCAATGTTGTAAGGGGTATTCCTTAATAGAAAAAGTCGTTTGGGTGCCTGACTACCATGTGAGAGACCCCGGGTTCGATCCTCGGTGGGGAAGAACCGAGATTTTTCCGCATGTTGAAGCGGTTCCAACACTCACCCAGCGTTGTATAAAGTGGATATCTGGAGAAACGCTGGAGGGTAAAGGATGCCAGAGACGTGGTGCTGATCACATCACCCCACCTTCGTCCATGATCAAGAAAGTGTGAGGCTCTAACTCCACATCCCCTATACGCCTTCATGGCGCGGCGCAAACACAGGAGAGCACTTTATATTGTAATAAATATAAATATACGAAGACTTATACGTATTATGTACCAGTAACGTAAGTAAAAGACATGTTAGTCTTCACAAAATATTTTATTACAATTAATGATCGGTTTGTGTAATTTGGTTGCAAGAAAATTTTCAGTAGAAAGTAACTGTAAAAGTAAGTTACAGTTACTTTTGAAGTACATGTAACAGTAATTGAGTTAATTTTTTAAATGAGTAACTTTAACTAGTTACTATTTTAAAAGTAACTTTCCGAACACTGGTCAATTCTGCGTTGTAACAACAACACTGAAACTCAGTGATATTGTTACATGGTAATCCCGTGAGCTTACGTATTAATTTAACATTCAGTATAAAATTAATTTCAACAGCAATAAGTGAGAAACTATTTTGTACTGTGAAACTTGAAGCAAAGCATTTCCTTTGAGACTTCATAAGTAGTATAGTGTCCCGGTTCTAAGCCTTCAATTGGGGCTCGTGGGGCTCGTCGTGGGGCTCGATCGCCTTAATGGATTTCTCTCGTAAGGCGCAGTGTTGCCAACTCTTACCCGAAAAAAATCACCAAGGTTTTTGGTCTAACCTAACCTAAAACAAGGAGCTGGCAATCTTTTTCTCGCAGTGTTGCCAACACTACACCCGAAAGTAAAGCTCGGTGGGGCTCGCCTTGATGGTTTGCTCTTGTAAGGCATAAGCCCTATTTTCTCGCAGTGTTACCAACATCTTACTCGAAAAAATCACCAAGGTTTTTTTGTCTAACCTAGCCTAAAGCAAGGAGCTGGCAATCTTGCTTGAGGCTTGCCTTACAGTGCATAAAGCAAGGTTGCCAACCTACTGGTATTTTTGCCATAGCCTTTTACAAAAAAAAAAGCTGTTGTTGTAGCCTTTTATGATGTATATTTTGAGGGGCACAGAGTTGGCGACACTGTGGCTTTACTGTAGCCTTTTATGAGGGGGGTTTATTGCCCTCTGTTTACATCTGGCAACACTACCGTAGATTTTTTGACAGTGTTGTTAACCTACTGGGTTTTTCACTGTAAATTTTCATCAAAGGACCTGAGGGGTCCATGTATTTTTTATGTCTGGCAATACTGTTGGGGGCCTAGTGTTGGCGACCTGTGGGTTTACTGTAGCTTTTTATGAGGGGGGTCTATTGCCCCCCTTTTTACATCTGGCAACTCTATTGGATGTTTTGTTTGAGGCTTGGGTTTTGCCAACCCATCCGAAGAAAATTCCACTATATGATCTTTCACTGGCTAAGCTAACCTACAAATAGGAATTGGCAACACCGACGAGTCTTGAATTATTATTTGAGGCTCGTCGGTGTTGCCTACCCACTCTACAAAAATTCTACTATATGATATTTTGAAACTTTTGAATGCAACTTATCGTAATTTTCCAACTGTGGGACCAAATGTTTATATATATCGTGACTTTTGTAAACCTCTTTCGGGAACAATGTGTCGCACACACACACGTGCGCGCGCGTGCCTGTATTGTGACGCAAGCAAAAAAAGAAAACTTTGCGTGTCATTACAAAAAAAACTTTGACCGTATTCTTAAATAACTAACAAAGACAATGAATCTTTTTGGCTTCCGCAAACAGATCAACATGGAGACTGCACCACCAAATTCCAATAACCTCTTACCTTCCGTATTATCTAAACTCAATGGTTTACTGATTGTTCATCTCAACAGCATTTGGACGAAACTGAATGACGATGTGGGCAAGATGTTTTATGTTTTTAATAACAATTTACATTTCTACGAAATTCCGATCGACGGGAAACTTCAAATCACCGTGAATCCGGAAAACGCAGGCGAAATCAAAATTTCTACCGGCAAGAATATTTTTCGAATCAAGCACGACAAGATGCTTTCTAACATTACGTACGATGTGTCTGCAGGAGATTATTTTTACATGGAACTCCTCGGAGATTACGACAAACTTATTTCTCTTTTTGTAGAATTACGAATCGTCTATCCTATTATAAATAACCGTTAACCAAAAATGCCTAACGACATTTTCGGCAACACCAAGCGTGTAGACCACGCAGAAGAGATTCTCATGTTGGACATTCGAGTTAAGAAGTTGAGGACCGATTTGATCGCTTTGCAGGAAACCTTAAACAAAAGTTTAGAGTCGGAAATCGCTACGCTCCAAACGCAATGTCTCGACCCCATTCTGAAAATCGATTCCGAACTGAAAACGCTGATAAAAAATTATGTCGACGTACCTTCTTACGACAGCGTTCAAAATATACAGTTGAGCGTGGATTCGCTTCAAAATGATTTGGCCAAATTACAGCAATTTCAATCGAAAAATGAAGATTTGGAAAAATTGAAACTCGAAATCGAAGAACGAACTTCCGCAATAGAAAAGAATTTCTCTGAACTTCAAACCGTCGTGAACGATATAGATGCAGAACGCTTACATGTCGTCGTTTCCAAATTGCAAGAAGAATTCACCGGCACGTTGGAAGAAATTAAATCCAAGTTGCAGACTTTGGAAGATACAATGACGAACCTACCATCGTCGGACGAACTGCAGGTCATCGGTAAAAGCGTCGCGAACATAAAAATTCAATTGGAGGCCTATCAAGATTTCGAACACATTCAAACCACCATCGCCACGCTTCAGGCGTCCTTGGAATTGATCAACGAAGAAATTAAAAATATTCACGCTGAAGCGAGAGCGTTGACGAGCATTCAAGACACGTTAAGCACGGTTCAGCAGAAGATCGAATATTTAGAAAATTTGAACGTCGAAACGAATCTCGCTCATTTTCATCACGTACTCGACAACATACAGGGTGACTTGGAATCGTTACGGACGAGCGTGCCTTCGAGCGAAGATTTGGAAAAATTGAAAACGGCGGTGACGGCACTATCCGATTCGAACGACATCAAAAGTTCATTGAGCGATCTCGAGAGTAGGGTGGCCAATCTCCCCACCTCCAAAGAATTGCACGCTTTGAAAAGAAACATATCTCGAATGCTGAAACGACTAGAAACGGAAACGGCGAACGTGGAAGAGATTCGAGACGAAATTACTTCGCTGGTGTCGACGCTGCCCACTTCGCAGAGCGTCGCCGACCTTCACACGCAGTTTACAGAGATGCGAAGCATCGTGAACGATCTTACTGAGAAGAGCTCGAAATTGAATCAAGTCGAGAACCTTCAGAACATTGTCGTCAACATCAGAGATCAAGTTGGAGTGCTGGAATCCACGCAGGAATCGACGCTGGCTTCTTTCGGTGCCAAGTTGCAAGAACTCAACGAAAACTACAAGCAGTTGAACGTGGAAGTGAAAATCAAACCGTCGTTTTCTGCCGTAACAGATACCATAATCGAGCATTTGCTGCCTATCGAAAATAAACTCGGACAAGTTCACAGTAATCTGCTCGGCGTCGACACTAAATTCGCTAAACTGCATTCTCTGCAAGCCATCGAAATCAACAGCGTACCCAATCAACAGAGAATCTCCACGTTCGTCGAAGGTAACAAACTGTACATGTTGCATCCTTATCATCCGTACTACAAGTTTCTCCTCGATGGCACGATTCAGATAAACGAATTTTCGTACTGGTCTCACGGTAGAAAAGCTAGCGTTCCCACCATGACTTTGATATCGAATCGTGGTGTCCAGAAAGCAGGAAACATTCCTCTGGCACGTTGGAACGAAACGCGCAACATATATGAAATACACGAAGACGAAGATCTTACCGTTTTCGACGTGAGTGCCGGCGATAAGCTGATCATTCAAAACACGAGCGAAGTGCCACCCTCTTTGAATCCCATCACGCTTGTGCTTCTCTTGAAACGTAATCTCTAAAAAAAATGTCTAGGCAAGCCATCGTCGAAGAATTGCATAAACCTGCACGCCGTAACTACGAACGTTTGGCTGTGGTAACCAAGGGCATCGACGACCTCTGGCAAAGCGACCTCGTGGAGATGAGTAGCGGCAATTTGAAAAACGTACATAAATTGAACAAGGGCAACAAGTACCTCCTCACCGTCATAGACACGTTTTCGAAATTCGCATGGGCTCTACCTTTGAAAGCCAAAACGGGGACATGCGTCACGGAAGCATTCAAGACAATTTTTCTCGAAAGCGGTGGCAGACGACCACGGTTTCTGCAAACGGACAACGGTAAAGAATTTTACAACGCCGTATTCCAAAAATTTATTCAAAAACACAAGATTCGACATTATTCGAGCTTCAGTCACATCAAAGCCAGCATCGTGGAAAGATTCAATCGAACCTTGAAAACACACATGTGGAAACGATTCACGCTTCGGGGAAATTACAAATGGGTCGACATCCTGCCGGAACTCGTCGACACCTATAATGATACGGTACACAGAACGATAGGCATGAAGCCAGCCGACGTTACCAAGTCCGACGAGCAGCGTTTAATTTCTACAGTTTACTGTCCAAAGTACACTCCCACGACAAAAAAAGCTAAATACAAAATTGGAGACCAGGTGAGGATCAGCAAATTCAAACGCACCTTCGAGAAGGGATTCACAAAAAATTGGAGCACAGAACTTTTTACCGTGGTTCGAGTTCTACCCGGAAACCGACACACGTATATAATAAAAGATAGTAGCGGCGAGATTTTGAAAGGAAGATTTTACGAAGAGGAACTCTCTAAAACGAAACACCCCGACACGTACCTCATCGAGAAAGTATTGCGTAGGAAAGGTGACAAACTGTTTGTCAAATGGCTGGGACTTCCGGAAAAAAGTTGGATCGACGCGAACGAAGTGATCTTGTGAGTACGTGGAACGTGGTGAAGCGTCTACCGGATCCGGAAAGTCAAACGAGAAAAAAAAAGAACGGCAAGTTGCTTCCCGACAGCATCCGCTGTCTGATCGTAGGTCCTTCGGGGTGTGGGAAAACGACACTGCTCGTGGACAATTTTCTCCTCGCACCGAATTGGTTAGATTGGAAGAACAGGCACCTGTACGTGTTCTCGAAAAGTTTGGAGCAATCCAAATACCAGCAACTGATGAAACTGTACGATGGTCTGGACATTGCAACGTTCGCCTCGGAAATAAAACCACTCGACGATTGTCGTGAAAATTCAGTCGTTGTGTTCGACGACGCCATCCTGGAAAATCAAAATGAAATTCGCAACTTTTTCACGCAAGGTCGTCACAAAGAAATGGATTGTTTTTACCTAGCTCAAACGTTTTCCAAAATTCCAAAACAGTTAGTACGCGACAACGCTAATTTCATATGTTTGTTTCGTCAAGATCACACCAACCTCAAGCATGCGTACGATGACTACGTAGGCGGAGACATGAACTACAATCAATTTTCGGAAGGCTGCTGCTCTACTTGCTGGAACGGTGACGATTTCGGATTCGCGACGATCGACATGACGAGGAAACCCAACGACGGAAAATACAGAAACAAAATCAACGACTTTCTAAACGTTGCAACGTTGTGAGAAACGACGTTGCATCGTTTAGAAAGTCGTTGATTTTGTTTCTGTATTTTCCGTCGTTGGGTTTCCTCGTCATGTCGATCGTCGCGAATCCGAAATCGTCACCGTTCCAGCAAGTAGAGCAGCAGCCTTCCGAAAATTGATTGTAGTTCATGTCTCCGCCTACGTAGTCATCGTACGCATGCTTGAGGTTGGTGTGATCTTGACGAAACAAACATATGAAATTAGCGTTGTCGCGTACTAACTGTTTTGGAATTTTGGAAAACGTTTGAGCTAGGTAAAAACAATCCATTTCTTTGTGACGACCTTGCGTGAAAAAGTTGCGAATTTCATTTTGATTTTCCAGGATGGCGTCGTCGAACACAACGACTGAATTTTCACGACAATCGTCGAGTGGTTTTATTTCCGAGGCGAACGTTGCAATGTCCAGACCATCGTACAGTTTCATCAGTTGCTGGTATTTGGATTGCTCCAAACTTTTCGAGAACACGTACAGGTGCCTGTTCTTCCAATCTAACCAATTCGGTGCGAGGAGAAAATTGTCCACGAGCAGTGTCGTTTTCCCACACCCCGAAGGACCTACGATCAGACAGCGGATGCTGTCGGGAAGCAACTTGCCGTTCTTTTTTTTTCTCGTTTGACTTTCCGGATCCGGTAGACGCTTCACCACGTTCCACGTACTCACAAGATCACTTCGTTCGCGTCGATCCAACTTTTTTCCGGAAGTCCCAGCCATTTGACAAACAGTTTGTCACCTTTCCTACGCAATACTTTCTCGATGAGGTACGTGTCGGGGTGTTTCGTTTTAGAGAGTTCCTCTTCGTAAAATCTTCCTTTCAAAATCTCGCCGCTACTATCTTTTATTATATACGTGTGTCGGTTTCCGGGTAGAACTCGAACCACGGTAAAAAGTTCTGTGCTCCAATTTTTTGTGAATCCCTTCTCGAAGGTGCGTTTGAATTTGCTGATCCTCACCTGGTCTCCAATTTTGTATTTAGCTTTTTTTGTCGTGGGAGTGTACTTTGGACAGTAAACTGTAGAAATTAAACGCTGCTCGTCGGACTTGGTAACGTCGGCTGGCTTCATGCCTATCGTTCTGTGTACCGTATCATTATAGGTGTCGACGAGTTCCGGCAGGATGTCGACCCATTTGTAATTTCCCCGAAGCGTGAATCGTTTCCACATGTGTGTTTTCAAGGTTCGATTGAATCTTTCCACGATGCTGGCTTTGATGTGACTGAAGCTCGAATAATGTCGAATCTTGTGTTTTTGAATAAATTTTTGGAATACGGCGTTGTAAAATTCTTTACCGTTGTCCGTTTGCAGAAACCGTGGTCGTCTGCCACCGCTTTCGAGAAAAATTGTCTTGAATGCTTCCGTGACGCATGTCCCCGTTTTGGCTTTCAAAGGTAGAGCCCATGCGAATTTCGAAAACGTGTCTATGACGGTGAGGAGGTACTTGTTGCCCTTGTTCAATTTATGTACGTTTTTCAAATTGCCGCTACTCATCTCCACGAGGTCGCTTTGCCAGAGGTCGTCGATGCCCTTGGTTACCACAGCCAAACGTTCGTAGTTACGGCGTGCAGGTTTATGCAATTCTTCGACGATGGCTTGCCTAGACATTTTTTTTTAGAGATTACGTTTCAAGAGAAGCACAAGCGTGATGGGATTCAAAGAGGGTGGCACTTCGCTCGTGTTTTGAATGATCAGCTTATCGCCGGCACTCACGTCGAAAACGGTAAGATCTTCGTCTTCGTGTATTTCATATATGTTGCGCGTTTCGTTCCAACGTGCCAGAGGAATGTTTCCTGCTTTCTGGACACCACGATTCGATATCAAAGTCATGGTGGGAACGCTAGCTTTTCTACCGTGAGACCAGTACGAAAATTCGTTTATCTGAATCGTGCCATCGAGGAGAAACTTGTAGTACGGATGATAAGGATGCAACATGTACAGTTTGTTACCTTCGACGAACGTGGAGATTCTCTGTTGATTGGGTACGCTGTTGATTTCGATGGCTTGCAGAGAATGCAGTTTAGCGAATTTAGTGTCGACGCCGAGCAGATTACTGTGAACTTGTCCGAGTTTATTTTCGATAGGCAGCAAATGCTCGATTATGGTATCTGTTACGGCAGAAAACGACGGTTTGATTTTCACTTCCACGTTCAACTGCTTGTAGTTTTCGTTGAGTTCTTGCAACTTGGCACCGAAAGAAGCCAGCGTCGATTCCTGCGTGGATTCCAGCACTCCAACTTGATCTCTGATGTTGACGACAATGTTCTGAAGGTTCTCGACTTGATTCAATTTCGAGCTCTTCTCAGTAAGATCGTTCACGATGCTTCGCATCTCTGTAAACTGCGTGTGAAGGTCGGCGACGCTCTGCGAAGTGGGCAGCGTCGACACCAGCGAAGTAATTTCGTCTCGAATCTCTTCCACGTTCGCCGTTTCCGTTTCTAGTCGTTTCAGCATTCGAGATATGTTTCTTTTCAAAGCGTGCAATTCTTTGGAGGTGGGGAGATTGGCCACCCTACTCTCGAGATCGCTCAATGAACTTTTGATGTCGTTCGAATCGAATAGTGCCGTCACCGCCGTTTTCAATTTTTCCAAATCTTCGCTCGAAGGCACGCTCGTCCGTAACGATTCCAAGTCACCCTGTATGTTGTCGAGTACGTGATGAAAATGAGCGAGATTCGTTTCGACGTTCAAATTTTCTAAATATTCGATCTTCTGCTGAACCGTGCTTAACGTGTCTTGAATGCTCGTCAACGCTCTCGCTTCAGCGTGAATATTTTTAATTTCTTCGTTGATCAATTCCAAGGACGCCTGAAGCGTGGCGATGGTGGTTTGAATGTGTTCGAAATCTTGATAGGCCTCCAATTGAATTTTTATGTTCGCGACGCTTTTACCGATGACCTGCAGTTCGTCCGACGATGGTAGGTTCGTCATTGTATCTTCCAAAGTCTGCAACTTGGATTTAATTTCTTCCAACGTGCCGGTGAATTCTTCTTGCAATTTGGAAACGACGACATGTAAGCGTTCTGCATCTATATCGTTCACGACGGTTTGAAGTTCAGAGAAATTCTTTTCTATTGCGGAAGTTCGTTCTTCGATTTCGAGTTTCAATTTTTCCAAATCTTCATTTTTCGATTGAAATTGCTGTAATTTGGCCAAATCATTTTGAAGCGAATCCACGCTCAACTGTATATTTTGAACGCTGTCGTAAGAAGGTACGTCGACATAATTTTTTATCAGCGTTTTCAGTTCGGAATCGATTTTCAGAATGGGGTCGAGACATTGCGTTTGGAGCGTAGCGATTTCCGACTCTAAACTTTTGTTTAAGGTTTCCTGCAAAGCGATCAAATCGGTCCTCAACTTCTTAACTCGAATGTCCAACATGAGAATCTCTTCTGCGTGGTCTACACGCTTGGTGTTGCCGAAAATGTCGTTAGGCATTTTTGGTTAACGGTTATTTATAATAGGATAGACGATTCGTAATTCTACAAAAAGAGAAATAAGTTTGTCGTAATCTCCGAGGAGTTCCATGTAAAAATAATCTCCTGCAGACACATCGTACGTAATGTTAGAAAGCATCTTGTCGTGCTTGATTCGAAAAATATTCTTGCCGGTAGAAATTTTGATTTCGCCTGCGTTTTCCGGATTCACGGTGATTTGAAGTTTCCCGTCGATCGGAATTTCGTAGAAATGTAAATTGTTATTAAAAACATAAAACATCTTGCCCACATCGTCATTCAGTTTCGTCCAAATGCTGTTGAGATGAACAATCAGTAAACCATTGAGTTTAGATAATACGGAAGGTAAGAGGTTATTGGAATTTGGTGGTGCAGTCTCCATGTTGATCTGTTTGCGGAAGCCAAAAAGATTCATTGTCTTTGTTAGTTATTTAAGAATACGGTCAAAGTTTTTTTTGTAATGACACGCAAAGTTTTCTTTTTTTGCTTGCGTCACAATACAGGCACGCGCGCGCACGTGTGTGTGTGCGACACATTGTTCCCGAAAGAGGTTTACAAAAGTCACGATATATATAAACATTTGGTCCCACAGTTGGAAAATTACGATAAGTTGCATTCAAAAGTTTCAAAATATCATATAGTAGAATTTTTGTAGAGTGGGTAGGCAACACCGACGAGCCTCAAATAATAATTCAAGACTCGTCGGTGTTGCCAATTCCTATTTGTAGGTTAGCTTAGCCAGTGAAAGATCATATAGTGGAATTTTCTTCGGATGGGTTGGCAAAACCCAAGCCTCAAACAAAACATCCAATAGAGTTGCCAGATGTAAAAAGGGGGGCAATAGACCCCCCTCATAAAAAGCTACAGTAAACCCACAGGTCGCCAACACTAGGCCCCCAACAGTATTGCCAGACATAAAAAATACATGGACCCCTCAGGTCCTTTGATGAAAATTTACAGTGAAAAACCCAGTAGGTTAACAACACTGTCAAAAAATCTACGGTAGTGTTGCCAGATGTAAACAGAGGGCAATAAACCCCCCTCATAAAAGGCTACAGTAAAGCCACAGTGTCGCCAACTCTGTGCCCCTCAAAATATACATCATAAAAGGCTACAACAACAGCTTTTTTTTTTGTAAAAGGCTATGGCAAAAATACCAGTAGGTTGGCAACCTTGCTTTATGCACTGTAAGGCAAGCCTCAAGCAAGATTGCCAGCTCCTTGCTTTAGGCTAGGTTAGACAAAAAAACCTTGGTGATTTTTTCGAGTAAGATGTTGGTAACACTGCGAGAAAATAGGGCTTATGCCTTACAAGAGCAAACCATCAAGGCGAGCCCCACCGAGCTTTACTTTCGGGTGTAGTGTTGGCAACACTGCGAGAAAAAGGTTGCCAGCTCCTTGTTTTAGGTTAGGTTAGACCAAAAACCTTGGTGATTTTTTTCGGGTAAGAGTTGGCAACACTGCGCCTTACGAGAGAAATCCATTAAGGCGATCGAGCCCCACGACGAGCCCCACGAGCCCCAATTGAAGGCTTAGAACCGGGACACTATACTACTTTCATAACATGAAATTGGCCACGTACTCGCAAAACCTGAAGATAAATACAAAAATACGTGATGCCATAGTAAAACAAATATTTCTTCCAATATTGGCTGATACTCTTAAAACTGTCTTAGGAGTCAGATCACCTCAATGAATGATGGGAACTAGTGTACATTTAGAAGCAGTTTGTGGAAACTATTTAATTTCGTACATAGATTTATTTGTATTATTTATGAGGTGTATTACTAAGATTATGGACAAGCTGCGACGGTGTTGTTATCTGATCTTGCCAATACATTTTAGGTTCCTTCGAAAATTATCAATTTTCATAATTTTAGGTGTCTATTTGCGTCCATATTTGAGATGTTTTTAGTGCCTGTAAATAGCCAGCCTTGTGATCAATATTCTGAACTGGGAATCTGCAAGTAAACTATTTACTTTGAATTTTCAGCACTTGGATTAGACCGCATGTAGGCAATAACCGAACAGAAATACACAAACATGATATGCCACGGTAAGGCTAATATTACTACCAACATTGCCTGATCTTTGTAAAACGAAATTGGAAATTCACTGACAAAACCATTAGCAAGTTGACTTCTAATCGTGAGACAGGCCGGCTCAAGGTAAAAACTGGTTTGTTAGAACTTCCAGACACAAAAGTTTATCTTTCGTGGTTCGTGGTCTTGTGTAATGGGAAATTAATAGCCTCATAACTCTGAGAAAACTGTCTTTGAAGTCAGATCATCTCATTGAATGATGAAAACTACGTAGTATTAATTGAAAAACAGTTCCTGTAAAGCATTAGTAGTAACCGGGGTAATGCCGAACACTTTAACTTTGATCGTGAATTACAGAATTATTTTAAAACATTTTAGACACTAAATAGATTATAAGGAAGCCATAATACTTTCGTTTCAAAATCAGCTGGGTAACAATGTTCCAAAAAATATTTGTTTTACACAAGAAAGAAAGAAAAAAGACACAGCTGTCATGTTCGGCATAGCACTGATTTTTCGGGGTAATGCCGAACATCGTGTTCGCCATTACCCCTTATGAAAAATAGTTACTATAAAGACAATGAAATCTAAAATTAGGAATATATAACCTGTTTTAAGTATTTTTGTATCAAAGTATATATGAATTTCAATTTCTCAGACCACAGATAGTGAAATGCGCTGTTTTCAATATTCTGAGCAAAAGTTACACAATTAGGTTTTGATTTCTGTGAACTGCAGTCTTTATGAGTTCTGTTATTTGTTATTTTTTTCTAATTTAAGGATTGATCTGATTGATCCGAGCCACTATGTGTCTCCACCGGGTATCCTTTTATTTAAGGATTGAAACCACAATCCCTTATATCTTCCATATTATCCACACATACCTCTTCGGAAGGTTTCAGCTTTTCGCCATTGCCCCTTTCTGCACCTTTTCGTTTCTCATTACACAGGACAACAAAATTTTATCTTTTTCTCTGTTTAATTAGAATGAAAAGGTGATTCTTACAGCATTTTTTCCACTGATTTCAAATATGTTTACTGTTTTTCTCAATCGGGCACATACTTTTGTAATAACATTTTTTGTTGTAATGAAATAACAATGCTTTATTGAAACTTATATATGTTACATATTCTGTATACTGACCTAAAATGTACTTCTTAAGGATTTTCTACTGTATTTAGTTTCAGGAACGTAGTACCTCTTGAGAGTCCATGTGTAGTCGGCTAAAATCCTTGGGTTCCATCTGCCTTGGTAATGGTTTTGCATGGTGTATATTTCCTGTTGGAAGCGTTCTTCTTGTTCCTCACTTACACTGTTATTGTTGGAGGGCGATAAGTGAAAATGTTAGACCAACAAATGGATTTTTAGGAACATATCACATCCCAGTTTCTGTAGATATCAAGACACTGCCTAGAAAGTTCTTTGTAGTTATCTACCTTGTGATTTCCGAGGAAATACTTTAGTACATCTTGAAGTGAACCCCATGCTGCTACATTCAAACATGGGAAGTGCTGGACTGCGAGGCAGAGGATTTCTAGCTGAGGTAACATCATAGTGTTTTAGTATTTCACGACATTCCTAGTCTTCGCAGTTATTCTTGAGATTTTTGTAATGCAAAAACATCAACTCGTTGAGTGGTTCAACGGTCTTCTCGAAACCATGGACACTCCGAATGGCATGTGACAAACTCAGCCACACAACAGTGTAATAAATGTAGCACAGATATGAGGGGCACAATATTTATCCTAGTCACCTATTTTGCAGCCAAAATAAAAGCCATATGATTTCCTAATCAATGGAGTTATGCTCCTTGTTTAGATTTTCACGTTGACTCACCGCAGGCGCTAATCCAAGGGGTGGACGATCAACCCTCCCAACTGCCATGATTTTGGAAATATTATTATGCCTATTGTTTTTCAAGGCTCAAATGTTCTCTAATCGCCACGTTTAATATCGAGAATATTTTTCAAAATTTGATTTGAATCAACTTTATCCTCAGATAGGTCAATCTCAACTGAATCAACAGTTTAACTGAATCCAAACAAGGGTGCATTTTGCCTCAAAAGGTGATCAAACCTGAGACATCTTGAGAGAATAGCTCTATTTCCCTGATAACCTATCTAAACACGTTCAAGGAATAAGTATTTACGCTGTGGAAAAAATAAGCATGTTCAATATATCAGTATAGACCTAATCTAGTTTTTACTCACACTTTTTCTTTTCACACAATAACAACTATCTATTCCATCCCTGGACACGTATTTTTGTGAAACAATACTCCACTCTCTAGAATATGGAAGTCAGTTTGGTTACTTTTTACAGTACGATAAATTGTTTACACCTAACATTGCAAGTGTTGGTTAGAAAGACTTCTCGCTGAGGTGAGGCACCCAACTGAAATTTGACCCTCCAAACTGTAACTTTTGGATCTGCCATTCGTAACGAATTATAGAATTATACTAGAAGCTTCAATCTGACCGAGAGTCATACCTCCTCTGAGGTATTTTAATTATGCAGAGTCAAGTGTGTACAGACTTCCTGAAACATTGGAGTAACACGAAGCAAACCGGTAAACAGGTAGCAATCTGCTTACGGAATAGGAAGAAATACTTGACGAATCGGCGTGGAGGAAATCTCCACTGGCAGAGGTTTAGAGAGGAAGGCAGACTTGGTAGAGACACACTTTTGGAATTGACCTGAGACAGTCAGGAGTACTTTTGGGAGGCTTGGAAGGAGAGTGGTCAGCCTGACTTAGGTTGAGTAGCAAGAAGAAGCCTAGAGGGAGTCAGTATTATTTTACCCTTCGATCTTCTATTTGGTCATCTATCTTCTAAGTCTAGACAAGTATTACGTGCTGTATATAATATAGGAGCATTACAGTGTGTTTAAAAATTCAAAATAAATTTACAATTTACAAGAGTAAACGGCATTAAAAAATAATGTACAGTAACATTCTTGACTTATTTCGAAGCAAATACAGCACATAAATTACAAGCAAAGTTTAAGAAAACAATCTTTTTCCCCTGGCTTCGATGTGTCATAGAATAACGACGCCGATACGAGCTTAATGCATTGCTCGTGAGAGACGCTAAGTGGAGGCACAAATTGGATCACTCTTATCAAGGAAGGAAGGTAGAAAAACTGGTGTTCTCCAATACCTCCGTATACGGGATTACTCTGATTTCCCTCACATTTCGTAGTCTGATCTTTTGTATTATCGCCACTATTGCAAAAGAGTTGTGCTAGTGTAATTATCTACCATCGCCGCCAGACTTGAGTCTCATATCTAAGGCCAGTTTCCAAAATAAATAGAAATCCTACCATAACGCCTTCGAACTAGGAGCCAAAGTGTTACTCTACTACAATTTTCCCCTTCAGAGAGTAAATTACGATGCGTAAGTATTACCAAGCAAATTATCCATTGCTGTGTTTATTACTCGGGTCTTTGCTTTGCGAATGGGAAGTGTCAGGAATTCAACATAAAGAAGTTCGTAGAAATCCATTCCATAAAAAAGAAGTCGCATATTTGAGAAATATTAAGTTAAGCGAACAATCTAAGCATTCACTTTTTACTCTTTCTTCTGAACCATCAGTATATCCAACTTACTGTGATAACCTGTGATAAACTATTTCACACACAAAACTTGCCATGCACACTCCTAGTAGAAGAAGCCACACGTAAAACACTGGAGATATACGATCCAGACTTATTCGCATTTTACTTTCACTGTAACGAGAATGTCTGTAAGAGTGGACAATTGTTGCATGGTGCATTACGTCATCTTCCCATTTTAAATGTATTCCACCTTCCATTATATGACTAGTCAACATGTTTAACCTTGGAAGGTAGACAGAACCAATTGGAACAGGGAATCCACCGAAAAAAGAGATTACGGGTTCCTCAACAATATGCGTCAATCCATCCTCGCCTCCAGTTAAAATGAGGTACTGTAGTCGTAGTAGATGATTGATCACAGCACTTGTACCATCACGTACTCCTCTGTATTGGTCATTAGTAAGTTGAGTAACAGATAGTCTGGAACTCATTTCTATCAAAATTGGATTGGTTGATGAATTTACTATTGGGCACTTGCTTTCATGACACTCTATCATCAACCCCGACTCTTCCAATTGGTGCAATGTGTCGATCTCTGGATAATTACTAAGTTTCGTCAGCAATCCCACAAGAGATCCTTGATATAAGGAACTGAATACTAATGAAAGCAACATATGCATAATGAAGAGTGTTCTTAGAATTCCAAATTTAGGGAGATACAAGACAGACTGCTGCAAGTAAAGAGACCAGATATACAGAAATGTTCCTGAATCCTTGTCCCTGACGTTATGTATATGTAAGATTCTTACCAGCACTCTCCAAAAAATGCCAATCATTGAAGTTGTAACAACAATACCAAACCACACATCGATTTCAAAAGGTAAAACCAAAATCATCCAATTTGGTAGTTGTTTGGATTTTGGAACCAAAAAGTTTATTGTGGAAATCATATATGGCTCAGTGAGTTGTAGATATTCATTTCTTGCAAGACTCACTCGGAATCGGTTGAACAGAATGTCTATTCGATGCTTTTTTAAGTCGTCCACAACAATTGACCAGCTTTTAATACTATCATGTAAACATAAAATTCGTAATGAGTAATTCATATAACGAGAGAATGTTTTATGATATTCCCAGTCAACACCTTTAAACGAATTTGAAGAAGCAAGAACATACGGTTGTGTTTTATACCCTGAAATCACAAGTGAGTAATTATGAAGATTTCTTAGTTTATCAGGAAATAAATCTTGTTTATTTTCTACTAGGTATGAGAATGTTTCGTCTTGTATTTTACGAGTCTGGATAACGTTAAGAAACGGATTATAAGTGCTTACTTGGAAGAGATTTCTTGTTATATCTCTTTCATATAATTTCTGTTGTTGTATTACAATTGCATCTAGTGCCTTATTATTCCAAAGTTTTCTTAGTAGATTATTAGATTTAAATGCTACTTTACTGTTTAGTCCAAGCATAATTACAAACTTTGTTTTTGTATTAAACTGTTTCTTCACCAATACAAGTAATTTATTAATTGATGTATCATTTTTTAGTATTATAACATATGTTGTCTTCCTTTTAGAATCTACAAAATTAAGGGTCGCATTTATTGAATTTTGAATCACTACTGGTATTTCACATTCTTTGTATAAGCCTGTTGCTAATGATCTAGAAATGTCTGTGTCGTAAGTTTCTGAAAACAGTACCAAGAGATTATTGTCAATTTTAAGATTTTTGCAAACTGGCAGTAAAACAGACTGGATCATCCATCGCGATTCATTTCTTGTGTTTGAAGCATATTGGAAGTGGCCTAATACATTGTGGAGAACTAAATTGTACAACACCATCATGAAAAACTGCATGTTGAATTCGTTTAGCATTCGTTTCTGAAAAGGAAATGATACCATTAATATTATTGAAAATCCACAATAAGATTTTTAATATGATTATAATCCATAACTGTAACTTTTCTTCTAAAATATATTGCTGTGCATTTCTTTACCTATCTACGTTCATCGTTTGAAAAATGAATTGTTTCCCTATCTACATTTATATTTTAAGAATACAGATATTTTAATGGAAATAGATTAGTTGCTGGTATGCTGATACGTTATTACAAAGGCATCCAGAACATTTTTGTGCCAAAGAGCTTTCAGTCAATCACTTGATTTGAGCAACGATTCATAATTTACTACATGCAGAATTATAAAATTGTTTTTTACATTAAATTGAAATTGCTCTTTCACAATTGCAAGCGTCTTATTAATTGAGGCATCCTCAGAAAGATGCATAATATAAGTTGTTGCCTTTTTCTCGTTCATGGAAGAAGGGGAAGAATTTCGTGAACTTTCTATCACCAGTGGCACTTCAAACTCTTCGAAGAAAACTGTTAATAAGGACCAAGATATTTCTGTGTCATATGATTCCGAAAATAACACTAAGAGTCTGTTGTCACTGTGGAGATGTCTGAAACAACTAAAGCCCTATATCCACTTGTTGCAAACCAGTGTATCGTATCAGCACTGCGTTCCGTATCATCCACCCTATAGCATGATTGATACGGGAGTGCGATAAGGTTCACGGTCTTGTCTCAAATGACGATGAGTACACCGCAGCAAGTGGCCGCAGCCGCATATATTTTCATTAATTACGTTTTATCGAAGAAGAACGCAAATCACCACGTTGGTGGATGACAAATATGTATTCGAACCGTGGTTTAGGGTCCCACAGGATTCCATATTTCTTATATATATTAATAAATGTAATAGTATTTTCCTTGTCCCACTCCATAATAAAGATAATAAAGAAAATAAATTGACAATGGGACGTACTGTCATTCACAGAGCTCACTACACACTGAAGAATGATGCAACGAGGCAAAGGACCGCGCGCATGCCCGTCTACACTGCCCCTCCATGCGTATCGTATCCTTCCTTTGATGTGACGGGGAAAAACCGCCAAATGAGCGATCGGGTCCGTTGCGTATCTTTTGTCACACTTTTAAACGGAGCGTTGCAAGCTTTTTCGAATAAATTGATACGGAACTAGGATACGATACCCTGGTTTGCAACAAGTGGATACCGCGCTTAAATGTCCATCGGATTTTCTTTATCGTGTTTGGAAGCAGGAGTCCAAGTACATCATGAAGAAACAAATTTTACATTATCACCATTAACAGCTTCATGTTGATTACTGCATGTATTATTTCCTGGAAAATGTGATTCATATTATTAATGCGAGGTATGGTGTGATTATTGAGAACAATACTATTGTATTGAAACTAGAATTACACATATAATGACTACTTGAAACAATTTATTGCCTAATGTAATTCTCTTTTCATATTAACAATTTCAAATTCTTTCCCTCTGTCGGCTCCCTTGGCGGAGTGGTTAGCACATCGCGCTACGACGCCAGGGGGTCCAGGGTTCGAATCCTGGCCTGGGCATGGATGTTTGTTAGTGTCCATTCATCAATTTCATCATGTCATCTCTCATCCCCATCTTCCCAAATTAGCCAAAGTTGCACAAAAGGCGAAGTAAAATAAATCAAATCAAGTTCTCCTCCCCCCTGGCGTATTGGCAACGTCGTCGTCTTTTAATTGAATGGTCCCCTGTTAATTAATAATTTGACATTTCGTTGTAACATAGGATATAACTGTGCTAGTTGTGAGCAGAGGGGTTGCACTAAATGTCATCCTCCAGCTAGGAAAAATTACGCAAAGCGTCCCCCTCCTCCTGTCCTATTGTCCTCATGTTAAAATATAGAAGCACCCGTAATTGTACATAACTACAGAAAAACCAACAAGATGATAAAATGTAACCTGTGAACCAAGGAAATTCGTGCAACATTAAATACATGCATGAAGACAGTGCAGAGTCGACTTTCAAGCCTGAAATGCAATATCTTTGTCGTGGCCAGCAAATTGCATTCATTAGCACCTTAAAGATCTTGCATTCATTTATGGACAGCTCAAATATACTTTTGCTTTGGAAGAAGAATGAAATAACAATTTTGTATATAACACGAAACACCAAAGTATCTTACCTTTTAAGGATCATTTGACACAGCTGGCTCTTAACCAGAACACTTAAGACAACTGCATGCAGCTGTGTAGTTGTTGACGTCATCACTGGGTCATAAGGGCAAGGCGGAGTATTAAACAAGTAATTTGGAGTTGCTTCATTTGCTGCATGTTGAAAGCAACAATATCTAAATGTTTAGCTTCCGTCAGGGAAAATAATTCCTCTAAGGCTTTCTTCAACTCTGGTGTAGATTAGTGTTTGCCTTTCCACTTGAAAATAGTTTCACAAAGATGCAAAGTTATCCGCAATTCATATGTGTAGCTACCAAGACTATACATTTTAAACCCATCTCAGACCAAGTGCATCAACATGTACAGCCAGCCACAAGGGAAAAAAGTTGTCGAGGCAAGGGACGAACTGATACATCTCAATAACTTATTTTGCTCACAAGAATTAATCCACAATATTCATGACTCTGCAAGTGCAGATTCCTTCCAGTAACACTTCAATCCCAAGCTCACCACACTTTGGAGTGGTATTGGAGAGTGGAGATCACTGCAGGAAGCATCATTTGATGAGAGTAATAGGAAGTTCTATCCTCATTGTTTATAAATGTTCTACCCCATTCACCAAAATTTAAGCATACCTGTATTCTGACAGACTATCCGGAGGATGTAAGTTTTCTCATTCCTGAAGATTTTATCACAAGTATGACGCTTTCACTTTTCCCCCTGCCACACCTCACCGCCACATAAAGTCAGCTTTGCAGATGGCAGAGACTACAGAACTTCTGCCAGTTCATTTGGTAGCGTCAGTTCCAGGAATATTTGAACAGTCTTCAGCAATGCTCTCAGTTGCCCAAGCTTCAAAAACCAGGTTTCGTGGGGTTTTTCCCTCTAGTACATCATCTATGTCCCCTTTCGTGGAGATTGGGGGTAGTCCTCGCTGTGGAACGAGAAAATACATACTAATGCGAGTGGATATAAATTAGTTCCGCTCCCTCGGGGTGTAGGTAAGAACGGGGTAAAGTGAATCTGTGTTGGTCACATTCCGTGTTTGACCAAGAGGGTGATGGATAGTCTTGATAGTATATGAGTACACACTTGCTAAAGATGAACAAGGTTAAATTTTTCACCACTAAACAGGTGCCACTTGATTCCGACATTTCCATCCGTTTAGAAGCAAAGGTTCGAACTCAGTTGTCGTACTGCGGAAAGTTGACCTGAGGACAATTATTGGTACGCCATTATAGTTCTCCGCCCAGGGACAAGGAAAAACACTTTACTGCATTTCCACAACGCGCGGTAAAAGGATCCATGATACTTTTCATGTGTATCGTGCATATACAGTCAGTTGAATTATCGACATATTTTGTTTGCAATCATACTGCACAAAACAAAGTGGGGCCATTAGAATCAATATTTTGATAAGATCGGATGTTTTTTGTAGATAGACATAGAGCCATTAGAATAACGATTCAGGTTATGATTAAAAACATTAAGATAAAAGCCTGACAGACATTCGTAACATGTACAGTTACAGTTCCTACCAAAGGTTTATGACCATCTTGTCATGTGTTTTTCAGACAAGTAGAAAAAGTACATATGCGAGTGCTTTTCATGAATGCAACACTTTAATTCAAAATTGGAATTATTATGAAATGTTATTGAAAGGTGCATCAAGATCAAGAAAGTGTAAGGTCATATTAATGCACTTATAACTAATAGATGCAACTAAATGTACAATTTGTAAAATCATTAAATCTGAACTTTGAAAATATACTTGGAAACAAACATTTCTCCTGAAATTGGATGAATGAAGTGTGAAATTGTAATAGTCAATAGGTCCACCTTTAAGTTTCAAGCAAATTTGCACACGTTTTCTCATGCAGTGGTTAGCACATCGCGCTGCGACGCCAAGGGTCCCGGGTTCGAATCCCGCTCGGGCTTGGTTGTTTGTGAATGTCCATTCATCAATTTCATCACTCATCCCCATTTTCGCAAATTAGCCAAGAGGCACAAAACGCGAAGTAGGATAAACTAAATCAATCAAACATTCCATACTTCGGAGATCTGTTCACGAAGTTCCTGGACATTCCTTGGCTGGCATCTGGCTAAGACCAATGGTATTCCATATGTTTTCTATAGGATTCAGGTCCGGACTTCGTACTGGCCAAGGCAACAATGGGATTTCCCCCGCTTGAATCCAAGCCATTGTTGCTGCTGACGTGTGGCAAGTCGCGTCGTCCTGCTGGAAGACGAAGTACCCGTTGTGGAGCTTCTGGGCGGACGGGAGCATGTTATCTTTCATTGTTTCGATGTATTCTGGTGAATCCATGAAGCCAGGAATGAATCTCAAAATCCCTCATTATCGCTGGAAGAGGGGCTTTACTTTTATTCTTTGCCACTCTCGCGATAATCCGGTCCTCGCGCACAGACGTTACCCTGGGGCGGCCGCAGCGTGAGATATCAACCACTATACCTTGCTGTTTGAATATGTTTATTGTGTTCGTCATGCAAGATTTACTCACATTCAATGGGACTGAAATTTCTCTATGAGACCTATTGCATCTGTACATACCAATTATTTGCCATTTCACGACCACGGGCACAGATTTTTTCCCCCATTATCACGTAGCTTGCGATTCAAACGGCTTGTTTATTATCAAGCGTAACGAAAACAGGTTTGGACTTGCACAATGCTGCTACTCGAGATATGTCTATCTGCGCCATCTATTGACACACATTTCAACTAATGACTGATAAAATTTGTTCACTCCAGCGCAGTCGCTGAGGAAGATATTGTTATCTGAAGACCTCTCAGTTTTCGCTGTATTTTTTATTTATTTTGCGAATTTTAGAAGAAAAAATATAAAACTCGAGAATTTTATTTTGGATTTTTTTGCGCCAGGAACTTCGTTCATGTTCCACAATACTGGAAAAAATTCAGTACTTTCATAACGACGTCGGTTACGTGTATACACATTCCTCTGGACTTCAAAATGCTAGATTTTTCACTTAAGAAATTTGATATTCCACTTTTGTATGTCAAGAACTACAAGATGTATACCAATATTTTTTCGGCAATATATGCCTCACACACTATATTACTTCCATACAATTTCACTCCATATTTGTACCAAAAACTTTCGGTCAGGATTCATTTATATGAAAAAAGTTGGTGGTCTTCATCTTTTGGTAGGAACTGTAGCTGCAGAAATACTTTAAGCATGAATATCTTATTTTGTTATATACAACCTACGACATTCGTCTGTTGATATCTGTGTCTCGTTTATGAAAGGTTATGCTATAAATTTTGAAAATGATAAATTCTGATTAGAAATAATAGTTGTTATACCTGCCGCAAAATTAGTTTGGTATTGAGAGCTGAAGGAACACCCGTCACGGTGTTGCCATATCATGCGGTACGGTACGCAGTGCAGCCGTCTGACGCTGTGTCGAGGAAAACGTGTTATGAAAAGGAACAACAATGATGAAATGTGATATTGTTTTCTCTCTTCATTTCCATTTCCCTTACAACATGAACGAATTAACGAAACGAACATTGTTTACAGGTTATAATTCTCGGCCTTACGTGAGAGCCACAAAAAAATAAAATGTGAAAATTGTGACAAAGTGCCCCGGTTTCCCCTATCATATTTCAGCCACCAACATTTCATAATGATTGCTCTAAGCTTAACATAAATTACTTCACAGAAAAAAAAACATGACGTGCACACTCCTATGGCTAAAACCCACAAGTGAAATACTGGTAATATATGATTCAATACTATTTCATTGTTAGTTGCAGCATAATGGGCACGTCTGTATAATTTCAGAATGTTTTCATGCAACATTATCTCACTCTCCCACTTTCAAGTGACACCACCTTCCATTATTCAACTTGTAAACATATTTAGTCGTGGAAGGTAAACAGAATCCAAAGGTAGAGGATATCCACCTAAGAAAGCATTTACTGGTTCTTCGAGTATATGCGTGGATTCGTCGTCTTCGGAAATAGCAAGAAAATAGTCTAACCGTGCTTTGTGATTGAAAACAGCACTTATACCACTACGTACTCTGTTGTATGTGTCATCATAAAATTGAATTGCAGACAGCCTCAAACTCATTTCAATTAAATCTGTATTAGACGAGAAATTTAGCACCGGGAAATGGCTTGGATCACACTCTATCAGCAAACCAGACTCTTCCAATTGGTGCAATGTGTCGATCTCAGGATGATAAACAGGCTTTGTCAGGAATCCCACAACAGATCCTTGATATAAGGAATTAATTACGAACGAAAACAATATATACATAATGAAGAGAGTTCTCAAAATTCCACATGTAGGCAGGTACCAAACAGATTGCTGCCATTACAGGGACCAGATATATATAAATGTTCCTGTATCCTTATCCAAAATGTTAGGTATGTATAATATTCTTACCAGTACTCTCCAGGTAATACCAACCACTGAAGTTGTGGCAACAATTCCACACCACACGTCGATTTCAAAAGGTAACAGCAGACTCATCCATTGTGGAAATGGTTTGGATTTTGGAAGCAGGATGTTCATGGTGGAGACTATATATGGTTCCTTAAGATGTACAAATTTCCTTCTTTTAACACTCACCCGAAATCTGTTAATCGCCAAGTCTAGACGGCGATGTTTGAAGTCATCCTCAAGAAGGGGCCCCTGTTTTGTACTCTCATATATCTTTACAATTTTTATTGTGTAGTTCATGAAATGAGCTAATGTCTTGTGATATTTCCAGTCAAAACCTTCGAATGAATTACCATGTCGTGATTCATAAAAATAATAATGTGAGTTAAACTCGGATATTAAAATTGGATATCCGCTTAGGTTTGTTAATTTGTCAGGGAATAGTTTCACATTCTTTTCTACCAAATGTAGCGTATTATCTTGTAACATGCCTTGTGATTGTATAACATTAAGGAATGGGTTACAAGTGCTTGCTTGGAACATGTAACTTGTGATATTTTCATCGGTCCTTTTCAAGTAAGTTATAACAAACACATCCAGAACCTTTTTGGTCCAAAGTGCTTTCAAAAAATCACTTGAAGTGAATAACGATTCATAATTTACTCCAAGCAGAATTATGAAGTTGGTTTGTACATTGAATTGAATTAACTCGTTCACAATTTCAAGCGTCTTATAAAGTGAGACAACTATAGAAAGTTCCATAATATGAGTTTTTTCCTTTTTCTCTTTCATGGAAGAAATGGAAGAATTTCGTGAACTTCGTATGACAAGTGGCACTTCACACTCTTAAAAAAAAACCTCTGAATAACGACCAAGACATTTCTGAGTCGTAAGAATCTGAGAATAGAACTAAGTGCCTGTTGTACTTGCAATATTTGAAATAATCAGGTATCCATTGCATTTCCTTTATTGTCTTTCTAACATCACCGCGGAGTCCATGTGCATCGTGAAGAAACAGATTACATATCATCATCATTATTAAAAGCTTCATTCTTAATTCGCTTCCATCCTTCCGGAAAAAGTAATTTATGCCGTTAATATTTTTGGTTATTACGAGTTATGTTCAGTAACTACATATACATTGTGCGAGTGCATTGAAAAACATAAATAATTACAATTGCTAATAGGGAAAATAGCTTATTGAAAGATAGCATAATTGATGATTCTTAATTTCGTAATTTCTGTGTCTTTTAATCTTAACAGTTTAGTAATTTTTGGAAATATACGTGTCCTGTCTAAAAAGAATCCGAGCTTTTCTTTTCCCGCGGAAAATATCTATGGTAGGTTGGCTACACGCTGCACAGAGGCGAAGGGAACCTTCATGCACGTGCATGCATGTTGCTGGGCAAGTCGGACCCATGAGTCGATGCGAGGCAGCTGGCCAATGAGGCGGTGTCGTATTTCTGTGTATCGTCGCATTTTCTTGTTCGCTAGGATGAAGGAATGCGTGGAGCAGAGATACTGCATCAAGTTTTGCCAGAAGTTTGTGAAAACGGAAACAATTTCCAAGTTTCAAGAGGCGTTTGGCAATGATGCCAGGGGAGTTACCCAAAAAAGAATTGCTACAACAGCTTCAAAAATGGCCGCACACCGGCGAAGAGTGGTCGGCGTTTTGGGAGGCCATCAACAAGCAAGAATGCAGAAAACATTGGGAAAGTGAGGTCCTTGATAATGGAAGGACATTGGTGTTAGCAAAGATTCTGTGCATTCAATTTTACGGGAAGATTTAGGCGTGCACTAGTTAGCAAAAAAACTTATATCAAAGCTACTTTCGCAGGAACAGAAAACTTCTACGTGACGTCGCACAAGACGTGCTGGAGAAGGTCAACTGGAATGCAGAGTTTCTCAAGATCGTGATAACTGCAGATGAAGATGATGCATGCTACTTCTGGTTGTACCCAAAGCTAAAATCTCCTCTGAAAGGGGCCCGTTTTGACAACCGAGAGGATATTATGCGCAACGCTACGATGGAGTTGAGACACATTCCAAAAGAATAAATCAAGGCGTGGCAGGTCGTTAGGTCAAGCGTGTGAAATCACAAGGGGCTACTTTGAAGGGGATTAGAATGTGAACCATACCAGGCAAGTGACTTGCTTATCCTGGCATAAAGTCGGATACTCTTTAGACAGGCCACGTGTGTATATATATACATATGTGTATTTAGTCGTGGAAGGTAAACAGAATTCAAAGGTAGAAAATATTCACCCAAGAAATCTACTACTGGTTCTTCGAGTACATGCATGGATTCGTCGGCTTCAGAAGTAGCAAGAAAATAGTTTAACCGTGTTTTGTGATTGAAAACAGCAGTTATACCACTACGTACTCTTTTGTATGTGTCATCATAAAATTGAATTGCAGACAGCCTGGGATTCATTTTAATTAAATATGTGTCAGACGAGAAATGTACGAGTAGCACCGGGCAGTGGCTTGGGTCACACACTATCACCAAACCAGCTTCTGCCAATTGCTACAATGTTGATCTCAGGACCATACTATAATGAGGACTATGGAAACTGTAATAAGAATACCACACCACATGTAAATTTGGAAAGGAAAGACCAAACCTTACTTCGCGGAAAAGGTTTCGATTTTGGAAACAGGAAGTTCATGGTGGAGACTAAATATGGTTCCGTAAGATGTACAAATTTACTTCTTTTAACACTCACCCGAAATCTGTTAATCGCCAGGTCTAGACGGGGATGTTTGAAGTCATCCTCAAAAGGTTTTCTGTTTTATACTCTCCTATATCTTTACAATTTAATTGTGTAGTTCATGAAATGAGCTAATATCTTGTGATACTTCCAGTCAAATATTTCGAAAAAAATCCCATGTTTTGATTCATAAATATAAAATTGCGACTTAAACCCGGATATATTGACATTAGGTTTATAAATGTATCATGGAATAATTTTTCTCTCCTTTCTACAAAATCTAATATATTATCGTGTAGTATTTGTTGTGTTTGTATAACGTTAAGGAATGAATTGTCAGTGCTCACTTAACACATGTAATTTGTTATATTTCCATCAGTTCTTCTCAAGTAAGCTATTGTAAGCGCAGTCAGAACCCTCTTGTGCCAAAGTGCTTTCAATAAATCACTTGAAGTGAATAACGATTCATAATTTACTCCAAGCAGAATTGTGAAGTTGGTTTTTACATTGAATTGAATTTGTTCGATCACAATTTCAAGTGTGTTATTCATAGAGACATCCTTAGAAACACTCATAATACAAGTTGTTTCCTTTTTAAGGTCATGGATGAATTTCGTGAACTTCGTGTCACAAGTGGTACATCATACTCATTGAAGAAAAATGTTAATGGTAGTTATTGCTGCTACAACAATTTCTCGTCGTCTTCTTCTTCTAAGAGAACCAAACCCAGCACGCCTAACCTAACCACCACAGATTATTACTACCCTACAAAACCAACAACCAATGGCAATGCTTAAAACAGTTGTAGCAGCAATCACTACCAATGTTAATAACGACCAAGACATTTCTGTGTTGTATAAATCTGAGAATAGAACTAAGTGCCTGTTGTCTTTGTCGACATATCTGATCCATGGATCCATTGCATTTCGTTCATTGTCTTTCTAACATTACCCCGTTTGTGTATGTGTGTGTGTGTGTGTAATAAGTAAAGCTAATATATAGTTTAAAAAAATTATATGTCGTTGTACTACATACGACTCTGTGCAAGAACTTCTATTCTGCACATACAGCATGCCATGAAGGCGCATATAGGAGAATGTTGAAGTAGTGTTCAGCACATTCTCAATCTCGGCCATAGCCGTCCCCCGTGGCGCAGTGGATAGCGCTACGGCGCCAGGGGGTCCCGGGTTCGAATCCTGGCCTGGGCATGGATGTTTGTGAGTGTCCATTCATCAATTTCATCAGAACATCACTCATGTCAATCTTCGCAAATTAGCCAAAAGTGCCACAAAAAGCGTAGTAGAATAAAGCAAATCAGTCAATCAATCAACCCCGGCCATTTTTGGAGGTAATGTTATCAGCACCACCTCCGACTGCCTTTATCATTTATGTGAGGCTGGATAAACTCCACAGCTGCTTTAGGCAAGAATAAGGCTGCAAAATTCCTACTTTAGATCACCCGCTCCGGGAATTGAACCTGAGTCTCGAGCGTGGCAGTCAGAAGCCCCACCCACTAGACCGTCGTTGTCTATACATCAATTATTCTTACCTGAAATTCATAGAATGCGACTTTAACAAGAAATCAATGAGAATGTATAAGACGTCAATTGTTAGGCGAGCTGTTACAAAACTCTGTGGCGGCGATTAGGAGGGGCGAGGGGGCAGTTGCCCCCAGTTTTCGCCAATTTTGCACTATGCTAAATCTTATCTACGAAGGGAAATGCACTGTCTCCCCCCCAGTTTGGGCACCTTCCCCTCCCGGTCGTGGAACCCAATCGCCGCCACTGTCACAGAAAAGACTGTGGAGATGCCTGGTCTTTTAAGCTGTACCAACACTTGGAACTAAAACCGCTGAGGAAATTGTTGTGTAAAAGGCAATATTCCGTGTTATTACTCTTTTAACTTTCGTATCGGATAACCCCTCTACGCCTTTTCTGCATCAAATGTATGAATATTAATATCTTTGTTTTGAAAGAATTTCGAATTAGAAGAACTTCCATGCCCAGGCCTGGTTTCGAATCCGGGACTCCTGACGCCGTAGCGCAGTGTGCTAACCACTCCTTCGCGGAGATCGGCAAAATTGCTTGTGACTTGTTTTCGTTCGATTACACCACTTGCCGTGAAATATCTTACATGTATTTGTAAGGCACATGGGCATATCTGTGTGACGGGCCTCCGTGATGGTATTGTTGTCAATGTAATCAAGGAGTCCCGGGTTCGATATTCGGCAGATGCACTTAAAATTGTAGAACCAGTCCCGATTAGCCTATCTGTACAGAAAGTGGATTTAAAACAAACTTTGATATCTGTCAGGACGGTAGAGTATTCCTATGAAACTTTCCGTTTAACTGTTTCGTTCGGGGTCCCGGGTTCGATACCCGATGGAGGCACGTAGTGGTTCTGATCCTACTTTAAATTGTAGGTCCCGTCCCGATTAGCCTTACTGTTTATACAGTGGACTTAAAAACACCAACTCAATGGACACATTCCTGTATTTTATGGTCGCTGTTGGTAATATGAAAGATTATACAGTCAACAAAGGTTTTTAAATTGAAATGAAAAGAATTTTCTACAAATTATCTTCACAGTAACATAATTTATTCGTTCAGTTTAGAATATTCATATTACACGAAAGAGAGCTTGAATGTTAGAGATTTTGACTAGTGACGTAAATCTCTGACAAAGATATAAAATTATGGAAACTATATTATCAGGTGTTTCTTCTTCTTTAACAGAAACGAATCTATTCTGCTGCTGGATATAGAGTGCTGACTACACTGTTCTAACATATGGGCTGGTAATATACGGGTTGTACAAGCCGTTAAAAGAGGAGTAAGGTAAATGGTTGCCCCAGTAAGGGTAGCCGGTGTTGTGGTTATAGAGAACGTATCCACGAAGGCCTCTGGTTGCACGATCCACTTCTTCAACCGGAAGTTCAGGAATCATGGGTAGCCCTTTGTCATCAGTCATAACTTCCGTCTTGTCTGGTTTAATTTCTTCCAGTTCCTTCTCAGCAGCCACTGCCACGATGACAACCAGGAAAAGGGCCTGTAACGAAGAAATACTCTAATAAACATGCAGTTATATAAAAAAGCGAAACTGCATTGTAACTACTGGGGTGTTACGATTCATTTTCATAAAATCCCGCAATGTCAACCTCACTTAACGTAGTACGCCCTGGACTGCTCTTTGCAGACCAACTAAGCTCTGACGTCTGGGCTAATCTAGTATAATCCTCTGTGAGGTAAACAGAAATCAGTTTTACAACAGCATTACTTATGAACATTTTTTTGTACGTTGGTGATAAAAGACGAATATGAACTGAATGTACTTATCTACTTGATTTGAGATGTTGAACTGATTAGGAAGTCTATGGAACAATGAAGGTTCAACGAGTGAGAGCCTGGGAGTTGTGGAAAGTTTCCTTGCTCCGTGTTTTATGTCCAGGCACTCTGAGGAAGAGTTCATGGAGCGGGATGCTAAATCTTAAGTTCCCATTATTGATATTGTATAGTAATTTCACATCTACAATGTATCTACGTGATTCTTGTTTATTAATGTGCAGATTTACAAGCAGATCTTTCTTAGGTAGGTGTCTCAGGGCCGGAACTCTATATCGAACGATGGAGAGGAAAAAACTGAGAACACTCGATCTTAGAGGTATGAGAATGGGCAGCCACGTTCCAGATGAGTGAACAGGATTCTAAAATGGCGGACACATTCATGAAGCACATGCAAAGTTCTTTCGGGTTATTGATTTCGGTAAATTTGTAAGCATAGCATACACATTGCCTTTTTTGTGACGGTTGGAATGTGATTTTCGAAAGTGAGTTTTGAATCTATGAGGATACCAAGATCTCTAGTTAAAGGTGGCAGAAGAACGAAGTAAAACAAAACAAATCAACAGCTACTGAAATCTAAATTCATATGCAGGGTGATTCAGAAGTCCCATAGAACAACTCCATTATTACTACACGTAGCGAAAAATGGAGGGTGTTGCTGGAAATATCTGGGCTTCAATCTAAAGTGCTTTAATTTTCAACAATGAGGCTGTACACTGGCACGAGTCTCAATGGTAGCCGAAAATGCCATGTTGCAACATGCTTCGTCCACTTTCGGCTACGGTAGAAGCCCGTTGGAAACGATAGCACCATCTACATACACTGATTGCATTACTGCATTGGAATTCTACGGCGGTTATGAGTTCGTGTCTTGACAAGTGTGTACTATTGTGTATGCCTTTTCGTCTTTTTCATCTAATGATAGTCGCTATTAACACATAGATATTTGGGCCTCCTCGATGGTGCAGTGGCACCGTCGTCGCCTTGTAATCAAGGGTTCCCGGGTTCGATACCCGGTGGAGGCACATAGTGGTTTGAATTCCATTTTAAACTGTAGGTCCAGTCCCGATTAGCCTTTCTGTGCATAAAGTGGACTTAAAGCAACAAATCAATCAATCACATGGATATTTAAAAAGCATTGAATATCCGCACAAATTCAATTAGAATCGTATTGAAGAAGGTTCTGGGTTCGAGTCGCAGTATAGAGTACTTCGATCCCAAGTCAAAAGAGTACGTTCTGTCCCAACTAACTTATCTATGAATGAAGAGACCTTAAAGATTTGTCTTTTCCATAAGAGTCCCTGGTCTCCCCGATGGCGTAGTGGTAACGTCGTCGCCTTGTAATCAAGGGGTCTCTGGTTCGATACCAGGTGGAGGCACATGGTGGTTCGGATCCCACTTTAAAACTGTAGGTCCAGTCCTAATTAGTCTTACTGTGCATAAAGTGGACTTAAGACACGAACTCAATCAATCAACTCAAACCATAACAGTCCTACATATATGATAACTCGCCGTTCGTCAAAAGGTCAATAGAATTTGTAATTTTTTATCATTGGTATAGGTGTTGGGACCGCATTTTAACTTCAGGCCCAGTTACAAAAATAACAAGTTCCCCAAATAATCATATAAAGTATGGAGGTCCCGTGTTCGAATCCCGACCTGAGAATGCGTGTTCTTGTGAGTGTTCCTTCTTCAATTTCATTATATCATCTCTCATCTTCATCTTCGCGATTATACAGAATGGCATGAAAAGGATAATAAATTAGCGTATAGAAAACTTACCAGGAACTTCATTTTTCTGTAGATCGTTAAGACTGTTGTCTTCAGGAGTGAAGCCAAACTGATGACGCTTCTCTTCATTCAAACCATATTTATACTCAATTCAGCCGAACAACAAACATAATGACATGCACTCACAGCACCCATTACAACCACAAACGAATATCTGCAGGCAATATGGCAACACAGATGTAACCACGAACTAACAAAAACAAATAGACTTTACGCGTGCTCTTTTTGTCAATATTATTGTTTTTTAAATTACATTAACATTGACCACTTTAACAAAAGTAGCTGTTTTTTAACGATAACAGATTGCACTATCGATAGTAACTGACTGCGTCGTTGGAAGTGTGTTAGTATAATGCGCTAAGCTTTCTTCTTTTTTAATGCTCTGTCCTGTATTTTGCCATCCCCTCTTAAATATGACATTTTTAAAGCAAAGGAAATCATAACCCCAACAGCCACCGAACTTTGATCCTTGAGGTCTTGAAAAATAGTAGTTAAGAATAATCAAACTGTAGGCTTCTGTGGGTAAGTGGTTAGTGTAAAGCCTTTCCAAGTCGAAATATCCTAGGTTCGAATCCTGGGAAAGGCCTGGGTATCATTATCCCATTATCATTCATCTTCATAGTCGCTATTTACCGAAGAGGTGTTAAAGCTACATTAAGAACAGTACAGTTAGGAAGAATCAATCGTAAAAGAGGTGTATCTCTCTTTAAATGTACAATCCCGATATTAAATCACAGAATATAATATCAATAAATACTACTCTAACTTAGTATTAAATGTGTGAAAACAATATCCCATATGGATGAGGGTTAATCGTGGAATGGATGACACAACGAAAGCAACAGGTTTGCAGTTCGTACAGTGAGATCCATGAGTATTACCGTGCAAATTGTCCATGACTATTTTCATCAATTTTTCTCTTACATCCTATGTGTTTTTAAGGGATGGATTTTTATGCATGCTGGTGCAGAAATTGTCAACACTTTGTTTTGAGCTTTCTTTAATTCTTGAAGCTCTTACTGGGTCAAATAAAGTGCACGAATATGGTGATGGACAATTTGCATGGTAATACTCAAGGATCCCACGGTACAATGAGACACTGTGGCTGGTGAATAAAGGTCATTTTATTTCTTTAGTACTACAGCCGCATGAAATACAGGGCAAACGGTAAATCCGTGGCATAGTTTATGAAGGGGTAGTTGATGAACTGTACGTATCTTGTCTTGCTTTTCTTTCCCACCCCCACCCCCCCTTTCTCATGTCGGCTTTCTTGTTTCATCTATCTACTGTTTCACCTTTCTTTCTTAGCTTTAGATTCTATTTCTATTGGTCATCCCTATGGCGTAGTGGTAACGTCGTCACGTTCCGGGTTCGATACCCGCAGGAGGTACGTACATAGTAGTTCGGATCCCCCTTAAAAATGTAGGCCCAATCCCAATTAGCCTTATTGTGCATAAAGTGGACTTCACACACAAACTCTATGTCTATTTTCTTATTCTCTCTCTCCAGGGTATATTTTATATTTCACATGAATACCCTCTTCTCTTTTTTCTTTCCCTGTCTAACTCGCCCTTCTCCCTCTCTCTTTCTTTCTCTGTCTTTCTCTCTCTCTTTCTCTGTCTTTCTCTCTCTCTCTTTTTCTCTGTGTCTCTCCTTTTCTCTCTCTCTATTTCTCTGTCTCTCTCCTTTTCTCTCTCTCTCTCTCTCTCTCTCTGTCTGTCTGTCTGTGTGTCTGTGTGTGTGTGTGTGTTTATGCTTGCATGTCTGTATTTCTTTCAATTCCTACCACCATCCCTATCCCTGTATATCTCTCACTATCGTTCCTTCATTTGTTTTCTCTTTCCTTTAAAGCCGCCTCCGTCGCCGAGTGGTTAGCACACCCTCTACGACGCCTGGGGTCCTGGATTCTTTGTGAGTGTCCCTTCATCATATCATCACCCATTCCCATCTTCGCGATTAGCCAAAAGTGGAAGAGAATCGAAGTAAAACAAACAAGTCAATAAATCAATCAATCTTTCCCTTAAAATATTTCTTGAGGTGGGATTTTTTTCCAGTCTGAACTTTCTCTGGAGCAAGGCCGCGCTTAGCGACAGGGAAGGTGTGGATCGAGTGTGCAGAGCGAAGTAGTAACTGCAGTCGCTCCCCCACCACGCAATCCCGTTCCTCTCACGTGTTCATTTGTGGAGTAGTCTTGCGTCACTACTTGGACAAAGACTTGTTTTGATTCGCCTACTGCAGAGATAGCAGGTAGTTTTTCATTGCTTTCCTATTAAATATATTGAACGTAAACAAATAATTTTACCCTTGATTGCTTCAAAAAAGCTAATTCCATTATGATCCGTTAAAGAGAAGGAAGCAACCTGCGAGATTTCACAGTACATGAGTAGACGTACAGGTCGACGTTGCAGCGCCGAAGCAACGGCCTGATCTCTACAGCGAGGAGTATTGGGGGCGAGGATCAACGCCCTTCTTCCTATCCTCGCGCCTAAGCCGACTCCTCGTTGCAGAGACTGTGCAACAACCCAAGGTCACCCACCAGGCGTAGACGGGGAAGAAGACTTCACGACGGACAGGCAGGAAACACTGGGACCATGGTTATTTTTTTGCGCCGTTAGAGAGCAGCAGCGTGCGGGCAGTAGGCAAGGTCTTACTTTCCCGTGTCGCAGAGCAAGAGACAAAATGTCCACGTTAGGCAAAGATAAATATTTATTTTCTTTTGGGGAGAATTTTAACCTAATTTAGTACTAACCTTACCACCAATCACCAATCCAAATTCACTTTAAAATATAACTTATCGTATACAAGTGGAGTGCTAGTAAATGTTCGTGCAGTTAAATGTTCGTGCAGAACTAAAAAAATCTAAGTAGCCCTAGATGGGCTTGCCAAATAAGGTATCTACTTGCGGTGAGAAAAACTTATGATGCTCTTTTGAAATATCTGAGGAAACTATCAGATTCAGCAGATAAATGTACAGCCCTAGGCCTTTATGAATTTTTGAGAAAATTCTCAACCATGACGTCTCTGTTTATTTTCATTGAGCTTCTGTCCTTAACAGAAATTCTCAATAACAAGTTGCAGTCACCTAGCCTCGATATTGCGGAGGCAATTTCAGGTGTTAATGCAGTGCTTGACACTTTACGCGGTATGCGAAATGAAGAATATTTTAACTCTGTATACAAAGAGGCAGAGTCATTTGCGAAACAGAAGGTAACTTCTCAATGAAAGAAGTGTTGAATATTATTCAAAAGTTCACAAACGTGTTCACACATTACCATCATCACTGAAAGATCACGTTGTAAATGAAACCCTGGGGCACAAAACTGATACCGATAAACCTGCATTCTGCGGACTTTTTTACACTATCGTTGATCGAATGAGCTGGAAAGTCGTTTCAAAGATAAAGCAACTTCCAGTGTTCTGGTTGGAATTCAGCATATGTCACCTTCTTTACTTACAACAAATTTTGACTTGTTTTTGAACCCTCAATTCTTGAGTGGTTTTTGTGACTATTTTCAATTACAAGTGCCGATCGCTGAAATCATGGTTGCAAAAAATTACCTAAAGAACTTGACGTATACCATCACGTCCATAGTACATTTCATGAACGCCATTCCAAAAGACATGTTTCCGAACTTATGCAGAATGTTGCAATTGCAGTGACAATTCCTGTGACATCAGCATCGTGTGAGAGGAGTTTTAGCTGTTTGAAGAGAATCAAGACATTTTTGCGTAATAGTATGGGCCAAGGCAGACTTTCCTCACTTGACATACTGGCCACAGAAAAGGAAGAGTGTCATGAATTGTGTGTGGATTGTGTTATTGATAATTTTGCAAGAAATTCGAACCGCAGAGTACAGCAGATACATAAAGACATAGTTCACCAGCATTAGAGAAACAGGATAAGAATATCCATCTCTTTCCATAAAAAATAATGCAGTAAGTCTATGTTAGTTTTAATTCCTTATGATTGTTATATATTATTGTCTTATTAATCACTTTGCTATTTTCGAACATTAAAAATATTTACAATAGTAGTAAGTCATGTATCTGGTTGCAGCCCCCCCAAAGCAGATGGCCTAGAGACGCCACTGGACGGCAAGAAAAGCTGTACTCGGATTCATACGTCCCAAGCCGGTTTGCTGCTTTAAGTATTCATTTCATTGGTTAACACGTACCACGTGACCATACACTACACTGCACCAGTGTTGCCACATGAAGGGAAATTTCCCTTGTGCAGGGAAATTCGGACCGAAATTTTAACCAAAAGGGAAAAGGGAATTTCGATGAAAAATGCCACAAGTTCAGGGAAATTTTATGACACCTGACTACATTATTACAGTTAATGTTAAGTTCCACTTTCATATTCACATTTTCATGTTTTCTGTTCATTTTTCTGCTCCCTTGAATATAGCCTGTATCTATTTATATTTCTGTTAAGTACATCGCTTTTTTGCACCTTCGGATAATAGTAACGATGAAGATTAACGATTAAATGGATTCCTTACTAGGATCCAAACCTGGGACATTTGATCAGGAAGCGATGAAAGTGACATGTATGTGAAAAATGTAATATTATTTTATTCACACGGACATGGACCAACGGAAATACTACTACTGCTTCCACCACCACTAATAACATTAATAATTACAGCTACTGCTACTACCACTAATAATACTTATTATTATTATTATATGATTTGCTTCGGTGATGGGAAAAATTGGTTCAAAAAGGGAAATTTTGCCCCTTGGAAAGGGAAACCAGAAATTGTGGCAACACTACACTGTACACCGCTCCAGAACGTAGTGCAAACGGTGCAGACACCAAATACACTAAACCCCGTACCAGCTAACTGTAGACCAGGTAAACGAGAACAAGTCTCTGCGCAAGTAGTGACGCGATACGGCTCCACCAATGAACAGTGAGAGAAACGGGATTGCGTAATGGACGACTGGAGTTACCCGCTTTTCTTCCTTCGTTCTGCAGCGTTGCAAACTTTTGAAAACGATAATACCGTACCCACATGGCAAAAGGACCGTAGTTTTGTCTCCAGCTCCGTACGTATTGTTTAAGAATTTGTTAGGGAAACATTAGCGATAAAACAGCAAGAAAAAATGTTGACAAGCCTTATACTGACAAAGGTTTGGACCGTATGTCCGTACATGTACGATCAGGGCCCTACGGTTGGCAACGCTGCGCTTTCACCACTTGATTCCCCTCCTCCTTCTCTGACGCTATGCGCGGGCCTGCTCCAACGTCAGCTGGTACCATGGGCGTCTGGAAGGGGGGGGGGCAAGGGGGGCCGTGGCTAACCCCTGGAAAATGAAAGTCAACCAAAAATTATATATTTCACACATATAATTTCATCCCAGCCACAATAATATCTGTTAATTATTGTATTTATGATAAATTCAAATTTAAGCAATGTTTTTTGAGGCAACAACACAATTATTGGGGAAAATGTGCCTTGTTTCCCCCTGGAAAAAAATACCTTCCTTGCCCCTCCCTGGAAAAAATCCTGCGGACGTCCATGGCTGGTACAGGGTATATGTGACACCAAATCAAAGCTCGGTGTTGCACTGTGTAACCAACTAGATGGGTGAGTGAAAAAACGGCGTCGGCTTGTAATCAAGGGGTTCAGGGTTCGATACCCGGTGGAGGAACATAGTGGATCGGATCCCAGCGTAAACTGCATGTCCAGTCTAAGTGTGCATAAAATGGACTTAAAAATTAAAAAAATTAGCTGTACAAAATCTCAAACGATAACAAGCTGCTGATAATTGCTCATAACCAGGGTTCAATTGGGTCCCGCTCCAGGACCGGAACCTGTTTTCTCGCGCAATTTAAATTCGGTCCAAGTTACGAAAAGTTTCATTGCAAAAAGGTTCCTGGACCGTATTTAAAATAAGCCGGAAAAAAAGGTTCCTGGACCGAATTGAAATACTTTACAGATAAAAATGTTTTTTACGGTCCAGAACCCATTTACGCTTGCTGATTCTCTCTCCTGGACCGGAATCGAATTTATTTAAAATTCCTGGACCTCTAACAACCCTGTTCATAACACATAATGGTCTAATATAATATCTCAACCGGCGAGAACTGTCCCTCTGCTATCAGTAACAACAAAGACAGAAAAATCTCGATTGTGATATGGGACTATTTGACCGAAAACAATGCTTGAAGGTGATGATACACGGTCTTCCAAGCATTATCACATATCACAATTTCCTGTTTCGACTTGTTTTCCATGCCATTAAAGCAAATATATAATCTCGTTAGATGATCACCTCAAAGCTGGGAGCAACGGAATTTCCTTATGAAGTGGTCATTGACCCAGCATCAGGCACTCGCCTAGAGGCTACCACTTTGTGCCACAAAACACCATTTGTTGATAGCATTCCTTTCTTATCCTTCTTGTTATTAATACTCCATCATTGACTCAACGTCACCACCCCGAACAATACCCTTACACCGCTCAGAATTTTCTTTTGACGCCTCACTTAAATTGTGCAAAGGCATAATTTATTATTATTTTGTTACTATAGCCGCACCTTTACTACACATTTATCAGCAAATCAGGTTTCATTTTATTTCGGTTATTTTCCGTGTCTTTTTTGCATTTTGGGTTAATCGCGACAATGAGGATGAATGATGACCATGGGGTAGGCAATACGAATTCATTCATGCTGTAAGCATTAGCGTACGCAGGAGTTGTTTCTTTTCAGGAGGGCGCTCTACAAAATCTTAAACGGTAACAAATTGCTGACAATGGCTTATAACATTTTTTATTTTTTTTTTACTGGAATTGTAAACGTTGATAGTAGTATATAGCTCCGTTGTCTTTTGTAATTACAATTTTAAACTACTTTTTAAAGTTAATCAAAGACAGAAGTGGTAATTAGGGATAATATTAAGGAGAGTTTGTATTTCCCACTATTGTTTCTCGCGCGTTTTTTACTGCTTTAATGTGAAAATAGCCGACCTTCATGATGGAGTGGTTAGCACAGCACGGTACGACGCCAGAAATCTCCCTGATTATAATCTCGGCCTAGGCATGTTCTTTGTAAGTGTCCCTTCATCAATTTCATTGTATCTTCACTCATCCTCATCTTCTCGATTAGCGACAAGTGGCAGAAAAGAAAAGTAAATTGAACCAAATCAATGAATCACATGAAAATACAGCGTGACAATTAATGAACTATATGAAATAAAACCGTCATAATTTTTGAACGGTTCGCGTGATGACGTCCAAACTTCGTGGCTGGCCACAGGGTATGATGGGAATTCGTATGCGTATGCGCACGCAACGTGCTGATGTCGGCCATTTGCAAGTGAAAATGTCCTGGAGGAGTATTTTGAGGACCGCATTCTGGCTCTGTTGTACCCAGAGGCCACTGGAAGGGGGCTATGTTAAGGACAAGGTGTACAGAAATAACCCCAAAACCATTGGCGAGCTGGAAACTGCCATTCAGGAGGTCATCGATGTTTCGACACTTCAGCGGGTCATGCAGAATTTTGCTGTTCGTCTGCCCCACATCATCGCCAGAGATGGCAGACATATCGAACATGTCGTAACCTAAATCCGAATGTCTGTAGTGCCGTTTACATGTGCAATACAGTTTGTGTACTACTTGGTTTGTCACTAATTTCCGTTTTATTTCATATAGTTCATTAATTGTCACCCTGTATTAATTTCCTCAAAATTTCTGGTGAGGTTGTAGCTTCATTAGTTGTCTACGACAGTGGCTGTAAACAAATTCAAGTTTTTGCAGAAATAAAAGCTAAAACATAATTTCACATGTAACCCACTTTATCTTCTGACTGTACAACTTATAAAAATGAATATCGACAGTTAAGAAAAATTGAAATTTCTAAATTGAAACAAAGGAAGACTTTTCTCTATTTGCGACTGATGCAATTATTCCTAAGTGGAGACATACAAAAATATATATGAATATTCAAGTAACAAAAATTTTAAATAAATTGTTTTTCAAAGAAAAGAAAATACTTTTACGGCTTGAAGTTACCTCGCAATCAATTGCGTTAAGTTGAAAAATGAAGATTACTTCTCGAGTAGGCGTGGTTCTTTGAGTTGAAAATCAATTTGACTAACGGAAATGATTTAGAGGAAACGCCATAATGATTACTGAATTCACGTTATTACGACAAATATAAACAATCAGTAGGGATCGATGTACTCGTGGAATGCATGCAAACAAATTTGTATTTTTTAATAGAAATTCAGCACGTGGTAAGTGTAAGTGCACTTAGAAAATGCACAGACAACCTTTACCAGCAGATTAGGTTGAAGCGTCTCAGTGGTAAGCCAATGTTACTTTCTTCAGCTTTCATGAAAATAGATTGCAACAGTTATTCAATTTCTTGTATTATTTAGTTCTTAGCGTAACAAGAAATCTTAACGTAACTTAAAGGATGATTTACTTACTAACTGGAAATCAAATAGATTCATTGCTTTGGAAATACCTTTGAAATGTCACTAAATTATCAGTGGCAAACTATTTCTCAAGTTATTAAAGTTCAGACAAATTAGAATCATTTTAAGGTGAATCTATATTCATACTGTCTAACATCGTTACAGTTTTCCAAACGAACTGTATTGGGAATTTATCACTCTTCGTTACATAAGCTAGTTTAGTGTTTCAAAAATATCACACAATGTCAGGAAACTATTACTTATAAATACAAATTAAGAATTTTATCCAGATAAAATAGCTTTTGTAATGTGCGTTGTGCTCTAATATAAATTCCTATTGTGTTCCATGCAAGTCATATTAATGAATTTTTTACCATAGCAAATGGAAACAAGAAAAAAACAATTGAAATAATTAAACTCTTTTTATCACTAAACGTATTATGCTAGTTAAATTGTACAAACGGTTCAATAACATTAAAAAGAATTTATTAGTCGTGCATCTAGAAAATGGTCTATAAAGTTTACTCTTTTCACGTGCACTGTTTCAAATATAACCATCAGCATTGAAGAACTTCATGGAAATACTAGAAACAATTGTGTGAAGTCCAGGAAGTACTTATTTTAGTTATTTTAGAATATAGGAGCCTAGGTAAATCACAGTACATACTACATGAAATCTAATCTAAGATCGGAAACCTGCCAGCAATATGCCTGCATGAAGCAGCTCTGCGGTTCCCCTAGCATCTAAAAAATTAGTCTGGGGGAAGTGGGTTGAAGCGTGGTGCTCATCACATCACCTCCACAAATAGCCGAAATTATGAAAATCTGTAGGGCCTTAACTCCACCCTCCTCCATATGCCTTCAAAGCATGTTGTAAAGTAAAGGAGTAACTTTAACTTTACCATAATTGCTATGTGAACCTTGTTCTGACTGCACTCAAAACTTCTTCATAGACAATATATGGTTTCTTCCTGTGATGATTGCTACATTATTGTCACAACATTATTGTTCTGGCATTTTGTGGACAATTAATCGAAGTACGTTTAGTGAATCGAATATTTTCCTCTTCTCTCATTTCAGCTAAAATGAAAGTTATGAAAGCTGCTGCTACAACTTTTGTATGCGTCGCTATCATATCCACAAATGGAACACATACATCCCTCCTACCATGTTCATCATATAATGTAATGGACGCCATGTTCTCATGCGCCGTAAGCTTAGGATCAGATATATTGGGCAGTAATGAAGTATTTGGCGTGTATTTGAAACCAACCAAAGCAAACCCAACCATGTGCCAACACCATCAAGGAAAATACCGCACCTTTTACATGTTTTATTCAAGATATAAACCCATGGAAACTTCCATTGACATATGTTTCAAGATCAGCATGTTCATATTTCTAGTTGAAGACTACGAATTGGTGAATATGTCAGCAACTGTGGCTAGATCATACCCTTACTGGAACCCCAGAGCAAAAGTTATCATCATAATAGCACAACCGGTTGAGTATGTGGCGCTGAATAAGTTATCCAAGGTTTTATGGAATCATAGAATACTTAACTTCATTATAATACACACGGAAAGTGAAATCGAAGAGGATTCTAGTGTTATGACGTTAAACGTGACGACATATAATCCTTTCAACAGAAAGATAGAGTCGTATGAGTTGGAATGCAATCAAAATGCCCTTGCACAGAAATTACCAAAATATGTACAACTGTTTCCAGATAAACTAAAAAACATGCACGCTCATGACGTTCTTCTCTCTGGAGAAATAGAAAGCCCATATTTTGATTGGTCAGAAGATCGCTCCTCCTTTGATGGACTTGATTGGAGTTTCATAAAATCGCTGTCTGAACGTATGAACTTCTCAGCCATAGTTTGGAGAGTTCACACCGAAGGCAGCTACACACTATCTAATGGAACTCACACGAACATTAGGGGTGATATAATATATGGGAAGGTCGACTTGGGAATAAATCGTGTTCGACTTGCTGCAAACAGACTCCAACTCATGGATCTCACGGAACCTGCCATGGTGTCTTCGATGAGGTTCGTGGTGCCAAAGTCAGCAATCATTCCCCATTGGGTGTCCTTGGTGTCACCGTTTAAGATCCAGGTTTGGATCTGCCTGTTACTTGCAGTACTGAGCATGATTGCAACGTGGCACTTACTGACAGGCTTTCTGCGAAATCCTGAACAAGATCTTCAATCAAGAAGCGCAACATTCTATATTTTGTCAATAGCTTTTTCCGTGAGCGTTTACCAGAAACCTTCTACCACTACAGTACGGTTCATGTTCTTTAATATCGTTTGCTTTTTCCTGGTAATGGACACTGTATATTTGGGTTCTGTCGTTGGTTTCCTGACTCAACCTCGTTACTACCCCGAGATCAACACACTTGAAGAACTGGCAAATTCCAATTTGTTAGCTGCATGCTTCACTAGCCATTGCAAGATTATGTCTGATTCCACAAACCCAGACTTGAAAAGATTATCAACGCACGTGCAGGTATACAAGACATCCAACTTCACAGAGCTGTTGGATGAAATTGCATACGAACGCAACAAGGCATTCATGTACCACAAAATGGTTCTCGACTATGTATTTGCAACCAAGTTCAGGACATCTAATGGCAATAGTTTGCTTCATATTGTACCAGAACCGATAATTCTTTATTTTGGAAGCTATGGAACCCCAAAACATTCTCCGTATGTTGGAAAGTTCAGCGCGTGGAACATTAGAATGTTAGAATCTGGATTACCAGATAAATGGTACGAAGACTTAACATTTTCGTTGACAATCAGAAGAATATTTAGTTTTAAGGACTTGCAGACAGAAACCTTCCTGTCTTTGAAGCATTTGAATGTTGTGTTTTCTGTATGGCTCTTAGGACTAACATTAAGTTTATTTTGCTTTGGTGTTGAAAATGTAAAGAAATTCAGAAAGAAAACTGCATGTTACTCTTCAGACGTAACGATAAAGGAAACTTGTCTATTTTAACTAATTTTCAGAAACATGGTCACAGAGGTTTAAGGTTTAATGTATCAGAGTACGTGAATATAAAATAAATTTTAATCTCTTGTTTACTACAACAATTTATTCCATCCTCTTTTAGCTCAAACAATTTTAAAACATAAATTTCAATCATTGCAAATTTTGCTATTTAGACTACAGGTTCCCTAAATCGCACTACAAGGAACGAAAACTGCATATCCCCTTGAAGTAATATTTAGGCTACATGTGCATTTAAAAAGCATCCTACAAGAATGAGAATGTGCAGTTACCAGGAATATTTATTATTGTTGTTGTTATTATTGTCTTAATAGGTTAACAATTAAGCCATACAAGGTTTCATTTAAAACATTATTAATACATAATATATCTTGATGGCTGTCTTCACGGCTATAAACGAACTTCAATAGCAAGTCCTAAATACATGCCGACATCCGTGGTGGTGTGGTTAGCACAGTGCCCTACGACGTCAAAGGTCACTGGTTCGTATCCGAGCCTGAGCATAGATGTTCTTTGTGAGTGTCCCTTCATCAATTTCATCATATCATCACTCATCCTCATCGTCGCGATTAGCCAAAAGTGGCAGAAAACCAAAGGAAAATAACCGAAACCAATCAATCAATCCCCAATTGAAAGTTCAACAATCGCCGTAGAAACACATATCGCCATGTTGTGAAGCTGGTATTTCAGGATCTAAGTGTCTCACTTTTATTGCTCCTGACTGTACAAATTGACAATTATTTTTAAAGTGAACATATTATTGTCAACATGTAAAGTATTATTCCCCTACAATCGTTTTGCACCATACAGGATAATTTATCAAATTACCCGTATGGAATTTTTGTCAATGCAAATAAACATGTCTTTCAATATAGTTTATGTTTAGCATACGCAAGGTGGATTTTAAGTATGCAGCTGGATTGAAAAGAAAAGTTCGCTTCACACAAAAATTGAATAGATGTAATTACACAAGTTGAATTAGCTTTCAATTACTACACCTAATTTCATATTACCTATAGATGTCAATTGTACGATTTATCAGACATTCTTCCGTTATGTCTAGACGGTAAAACATTGTATTTAAGTTCTCTGTGTTTACTTTTCATCTCATATGGTCTATATAATGATTAATAATTAAGAGTTGTTTTTCTAGAAGCTGCTCGTTAATGATAACCTTTCCCCGTTGTTATACTAAAGCTTCAGAAGACTCACGTTCGAAAACAACAGGATAGGAAGTACTATCAGCAATCGTAAGACTCAAACCTGTCAAGTAATCATATCAGAAATGCGCAGAATTATTATTAGTTTCCCGCCAGACATAAATAAGTAGTTATGACCGTGCTTTAATGTTGATATCATGAATGCAATCTTCTGCAGACTCTAGCGCTCCAAGAATTACTCCCTCTGTCCCATAATTATAGTCCGGTATGCCAAAATGGTAGTACAGGAATGACAGACGAAGAGGCAGATGGAAAGCTCAATTTGTACTGATCCTTGAGTAGTAAAGTTGTATGACTCATTCCCTTCTTTCATGTTCTTCTGTATACACCAATGTCACAGTTTGAATATCGGGCAATTATTATGAGGCAACAAACAAAGGTGTACCGGACAATAATTATGGGACAGAGGGAGTATTTATTATTCATCAAGAAGGCTATAGATCATACTGTCCCCTCATAATTTGTCCTTGCCTTTTTTATTCTTATGTAACGTGTCTGTGTCTCTCTCTCTCTCTCTCTCTCTATCTCTCTCTCTCTCTCTCTCTCTCTCTCTCTCTCTCTCTGCAAGACAAACAACAGTAGTTCGTTCGTGAGAGGTATACATGTATAGGTCTGATGAAGGTACAAATTTGTTGCATCATTTTTTGGTTAAGTAGGTACCCTAGTTTATAAAACAATTATGTTCCTTCTTTTTTCTTGGGTGAGTGGTTTACAATTTATCTAGATTTGTCCAAATTCTGATTTTCAGATGAATCATGGGCCTACCCTAATAAAGTAAGGATTAAAATGTTGGAAATAAGCCAACGATAATTACAGAGAAAAAAAATGATAAAAATAAGAACAAAGATTGGGTCACGAGTTGTCTCTGAATTCTAAAATCCATCCATGTTTAATTTTCTTAATTTTTCTTTCAATATATTTTGTGGTGTGGCTCCTTTTGTACGTTTCAATGTTTCATGTCGAGTTTGCTTCATTTTTCTAATTATTTACTACTGCATCTTTTTGTTAATAAGTCATGGAGAGATTGTTTGATTTGGTTTATTTTACTTCGCTTTTTGTGCCACTTTTATCTAATTTGCGAAGATGGGGGTGAGTGATGATATGATGAAATTGATGAATGGACACTCACAAATATCCATGGCCAGGCCAGGATTCGAACCCGGGACCCCTGAAGTCGTAGTGCGATGCATGAGTGATGATATGATGAAATTAATGAAGAGACACTAACGAAGAACACCAATGCCCGGGCCAGGAGTCAAGAAATTACAAGTCAAGATTTTAAGCTACGAAAAATATCAGCCAATCATAAATTGTCTACAAATTATAATTTCTGTTTAATTCTCAAGCTAACGTAAATACCATTAATTGAACACAATCCCAAAGTGGAGTAAAGCCTTGTGCTTGTAATTTGATCGCCTCCCCGATGGCGCAGTGGTAGCATCGTCGCCTTGTAATCAAGGTAACCCGCGTTCGATACCCGGTGGAGGTACATAGTGGTTTGGATTCCACTTAAAACTGTAGGTCCAGTTCCGATTAGCCTTAATGTGCATAAAGTAGACTTAAAACACCAAATCGATCAAAACCATTTTTTTTTCTTTTCGGATGAAGGGTCGAAACATCTGTTGCAGTATTTTCACACAAGACGAGCACAACCTCTTATTTGCATTCACTATTATCAGACGACACTGCCGTCAGTACACTGGTCCATCCGGGGCCTCCGATATACGTATACTTCGTAAAAGGTATACGTATACGGTCCGCAACCTGATGACGTCAAAATATTAGTCGTGTGTTTGGCGAAATACATGTATTTGAATGAGCGATTTGTACGATAAAGAGTTCCTGTAAATCTATTCATTTCAGAGTAAGGACAATAATTGTTATCGCAAACTAAACATAGTTGTCTCCTGAACAGTTACAAGTAAATGTATGCGTTTGTATGTAGTACAAAATTTAACTATATGTTAGTAAAACAAAGTCTGTGTTCAATCAGTGCGAAGTATACGACATTTAAGAATTTGTGAACAGAGCTGAATGGTAGAGGAGAAAATCTAAATATGGGCGAAGGTTTAAATATGGTTTTGGAGTTATCAGCGATACCGGGTGCTGCAGGCTGGCAGAGGCTAAGGGAACTGGTTATCTGTCAAGGGCAAAGGTTGCGGCGCCAATTCGCAAGAGAAAGTGGTGGTTAGTTTGAGCTTTGGACGCTGTTATAGAATTGCGACCTCCGAAAACTTTTTGCAGGTATGTTTTAACTCAGCGTTTTCTGAATTCTCATTTGCTTTGTATAGGGTATGATATTAGCGATATATAAAACAAACGTGGGCTTTTATAATACCATGATTTGTTTGTGAATTATATACCACAGAGAGCGAAAATAAATTGAAGAAGAAAAATAGCGTGATGGTCTAAATATAGGCTATGACATGAGGTCCAATGTTTAGATCACATTTTCAACAAATATTTGGATATTTTTCTTAATTTCTATTTTTCCCATTCCGCGTGATTTTCAAAACAACAGATTATTCATAAATATGAATTTTATAATGGTTTAGCGATAAATGACTGTTTTTTTTAAATTGTTAATTGCTTTTTGTGAAATTGCCACTAGTAGCCCATATTTTGACCACAATTTTGAAATACATCATTTTATCATTTTTTGGAAATTGCTTTTTTTTTAAAAAAATGGAGACCTTCTACTTTAGCATGTTATTACATTTAAGTAATTACATAGATATGCATTTTATAGGCAGGTGCTTGATATATTAATTTCTTCCCTCCGAAAATGACATTAAAATGGGGGCCCATATTTAGACCATTTTTTCTAATATTTATTACATGGATGCCGACCTTGTAACTATAATATTCCTTTAACACGAAAAAATGTTGAATGTTATTTATATGTCCGTATTATTGCTCATACGTTGTCTGAAATTGTGCAGTTAAAAGATCAAGAGTCACGTCTTTTACACATTTTACTTTCTAGTCAGAGTAGAGGATATTCACTTACTTCTTCATGCTATGTTCCAATTTACAAGAATTATGTGCTTCATGATGTACATGAGGTGAAAGAAATATAATATACTCTATGTGGTCAGAAGTATCCGGACACCCACCTGAAAATAAAGTACAAGTTTGGGCAACCCTCCATCGGTAACACTGGCAGTCAATACAGTGTTGGCCCACCCTTAGCCTTCATGGCAGGGTTCACTCTCACAGGCATACTTTCAATCAGGTGCCGGAAGGTTTCCTGAGGAATGGCAGCCCATTCCTCGCAGAGCGCCAAAATGAGAAGAGGTATTGATGTGGATCGGTGTGGTCTAGCACGAAGTCGGCATTCCAAAACATCCCAGAGATGTTCTATAGGATTCAAATCAGGACTCTGCGCAGGTCAGTCCATTAGTGGGACGTTGATATCGTCAAACCACTCCCCCACAAGCCCTGCAGTATGGACGGGTGCTCGGTTGTGTTGAAAGACACAATGGTCATCCCCGAACTGGTCTTCGACGGTAGGCAGCATGAAAGCTGTTAAAATGTCAACGTAAGCTTGTGCCGTGATATTGCCATGTAAAGCAACAAGGGGGCCAAGCCCCCTCCAGGAGAAACATGACCACACTGTAACTCCGCCACCTCCGAATTTCACTGTCGGCACTATACAGGCTGGTAGATGTCGTTCACCAGGCATTCGCCACACCCACACCCTACCATCGGATCGCCACATTGTGTACTGTGATTCATCACTCCACACAACGGTTTTCCAGTGTTCTATGGTCCAGTTTCGATGCTCCTTGTACCACACGAGGCGGTGTTTGGCATTTGTCTGTGTGATGTTTGACTTATGGGCAGCTGCTCGGCCATGGAAACCAAGTTGCCGCACCTTGCACCAAACAGTAATGGTGCTTGGAGTAGACCCTGATGCAGTTCGGAATTCCTGTGTGATGGTGGCGATGGATGATTGACGATAATGCTGTACGACCCTCTTCAACACTCGATGGTCTCTGGAGGTCAACATGAGAGGTTGGCCTGCACGCTTTTGGGTTGTACACATCCCTTCACTATCACATCGGAAACAGTGGACAGAGGGATGTTTAGGAGGGTGGAGATCTCACACACAGACTTCCTACACAAGTGGCACCCAACCAACTGACCATGTTGAAAGTCTGTGAGTTCCTCAGACCATCCCATACTGCTGTCTCACACTGTTTGCAGACTACTGAGTTCGCTGACTATGTGTTCCACGCGGTAGATGGCAGTACTGTGTCGCCCTCTATGATAAACACACGTTTAGCGGTGTGTACGGATACTTTTGATCACATAGAGTACATCAATATAATTTTACGACTTTGTTCAATTTTATAAGCCTATTTCACAAATACAACGTGGATAATTTTGTACCTTTTTACTGAGTAATCGATGTTATATTTTCCCTTTGTCGATTATTTCTATCAAAAAACGGGAAGATCGTTTTGATTATTTCGATGTAGTTAGCGAACTATATAAAAACGTTCACTTGTGTCACCAACATTTCAGATTTTTGGAAATATAGACAAGTTGTAGAGAAGTTGTTAAAGTGAAAATTCATTATGTAAAGAATGACGATTAGTACATTTGCATAGTCAGGCATTGTTATTTCACGTAACACATTTGCTTTATTTACATTTATGCTCTGTGGAAAAGTAGGAGAGCGAGATATTATCTCAACCTGTTCTAAATATCACAAGTACAAGGGGAAAATATAATTATCAACTTATATGTCAGCGAATATTGCATGACACGATTGCAGTACATGTTTAAGTACAGTTAGAAGTAAATTGTCGATGTTAGGGATGAATGAAACACACGCTGATATATATTTAAACTTACACCTGAAAAATAACTTGTCTATCTTGTCTCTTAGATTTTACCATTATCTAGCTTTTTACCCAAAATGGATATAATTATAAGGACTTTAGATACAATATTCTGTTAAAAATCCTTAACAATAATCTCCTGATAGAGCATGAGGTTTATTGTGTCCTGTTGCTTTTTGCTTTGGACTTCTTAATGAAAGTAAGTTGTTTGCAAGTTGCAATAATATTCTCAACGAGTTTTATTTCCCGTGTGATCGCAAATCCCTTTGTGTGATCGCAAATCCCTTTTCATAGGCTTGAATTACTGTTCGGTCATTTAAGATTTGTTCTTAGCCTCTAGGTGTTGCGAATAGGTTAGTCTAGTACGTTTGTTGCATTAGTATTTGTACACTTTCTCTCTTTGCTTGTACGTAAGATCGTGATGCGAACAATGATTTTAAAAAGTGTAACTTGCAACCAAACCGCGGGAACTTGTGCATCCAAATATTTACCAGATTTCTAGAAAATTAAAGATCTATCAAATTGAACACGGGAATTGAGTTCCGAAAGCTTATTTAATACGAAATTCTAAACTTACAAGCTCTTTCCTCAACCATCTGTACGTAAACCTTTACAAAATTATCTTGCATACATAACTTGGACAGTAAGTTCTCATTCCACAGCAATTTAATAGCAATTATATACTAACGACGATAATTCTTTACGAACTTACAGTAAGTTCCAAATGTAGGATAAAATTTTATCTATATCGCCTTTTTTCCATTGGTAATTTGAAAAATAAAGGTACATTATGCAGAACGGTAAAGATTGGATTTTACTTTTATCAATATTATTTACGTATTTTCCAATGTCATAAAACATTTGAAACGTTCTTCAGGTGAAAGCAACGTTCTGAAGGAATAGGAGAGGACTTTTCACTGAGAAAACTAAATATTATACTTTTACAATGCACATTGTTAAATTTTGTGAATGGGCTATACTTGACTAATCCCGTGACGTCACGTAAGTTGGTGTGAGGCCCGTACATAAGTATAAGTATCTCGGAGGCCCCGGTTCATCTCACCTGCACGTTTATTCCTTCCGAAATTACTGTGCAATAAACTGTGCTTTACACACTCCCCGTTTTCAAAATTCGGTAACAGTTCGGTATATCGGAAACACATTTCTTCATATTTACAGAAGATACTACTTACGGAAATGAGTTTCTGCAAGCTTTCCAACGTTCGACGAGGTACTTTCTTTCATCGTGGAAGATATTTGACCGGAAATCATGTATTTTTCAAGAGAAATATCTCACCGACGAACGATTGCCATTCCTTTCGCTACGTGAACTGCATGTTGCGTACGTTTGATGACGTAATCCACTGTCAGTGTTTCCAATTCCTTTTTTTCACTATGCTTGCCTAACCGAACCAAACCTAACCTATCGGAAATGGTTCATGGGGCTATCCGTGAATGGTTCGTGGAGCTATCCGTCAGCTACCGTGCATAATGGTTCGTGGGGCTATCTGTCAGCTACCCCTGCATAATGTACAATTTCCACCGGTGACGAACACGATAGTAGGTATTTTTCGGTGAAGAAGGTTGGAAATACTGCATACCCACAACGTGAGTCAAGATGTGGCCGCCATATTGTGTGTTAAGGAAGCGAAGAAAGGAATTAAAAAAACACTCTGTATGTAAAAAATTGTGTTTGTTTTCGTGTAAAAAGCATAATGGCACCTTGAACTATGTTCCGCAATACACAATTGGTAAGTACGAACCATTCGAAACACAAAATATCCGATTTTAATGTGTTTCCGATATACCGAACTGGTAACTAAAATTCCTCAATTTCATGTAAATTCTAATTATAAGAAATTTCTAAAATAAAAGATCTCACAGTTGACATGCATCTTGTGATCTGTTTAATGAGATTTATGAAATATTGATACTTATACTAGCTTCTTAAATTTGACCACTTAGCTCCTTATAGTGAAGAACCTGGAATGTCTTATCTAATGTGCGCAAAGAAATAAATCTAAGGTCTAAATCACCATCCCTGAGACCTTCTGTAAACAAACGGTCTCACCGATTCGATGTATCACTCCGCGTCAGCTGATCCATGACTGCAATCATCTGCTGTTACACTCATAGTTCGCCGCACCTATTCATTTTATGTAAGAGCCTCTCTCTTCTTCTTCTTCTTCTTCTTCTGACCCTGTCAGACAAAACACTGTCGACTTTGGCCAATGTTTCTGTATTTATACTATGGGACATCATTAGTCTGTGATATGGGATTTCTGTTACACAACTTTTCCTTACAATACGCAACACATGACACTAAACAATCTTCAATTTTTACACTTTTACATTCTATGTTCTGTTTATAATTCAATTTGACATTTTCGAGCGTATCCATATAAAATCCAAATAATTGGTATTGATAAATCAGATAAAAGAGAAAGTAAAGATATAGGAAATGGAATTTTTAATCTTATCAGATTTTTATATAATATGTTTCGTTGGTGAGAGAATTGATCACATTCCAAAAATAAATGTTGGGCATCTGGATTATCTTTACCACATGTACAATTTTGTTGATGTATAATACCTATTTTCGCTAAATGAGCTGGTGTACGTACATGACCAGTTCGCAATCTATTAATAAAAACTATAACCTGTCTTGGAAGAGGACATCTGTGGAACCATGGTTGACTTGCATCAAATTCCGCCAGCCATCTATATGTATGACCTACCATCGTCAATTGTTCCTTGCACCAAATTTTCCAGTGATTTTTTATTTTAATTTTAACTCTAGGTAATAGATCTGTATAAGGGAGTCTGATGAAAGATATTTGAGGTAAATCCCTTGCTCTCTTAGCGTACATATCTGCCATATTATTACTCTGGTTAATGTGATGTGCCTTGACATATGTAAACTGAACAGTAATATTTTTGGATTGTGCTTGTTGAGTTAATTGTATAATCAATATAATGAAAATAGATTGACGACATAGTTGAGGATATGATGATGTTAGTGCCTGTAAGACACTTAACGCATCTGTTAGAATGAGTATTTTTTTATAGTTATTTTGTATGGAATAAGTTAATGCACGGTAAATAGCATAGCATTCTGCTGTAAAAATTGTAGTGTCTGCTGGTAACCTAAATATTTGGTGTTGATTCATTTCAGGAATATAAAACGCACAACCTACATCCTGAAATTTTTTGGATCCATCAGTATATATGAAAATTAAATCTGGCCATATTTCTCTATACCGAGCGTGCTGACCATGATCTAAAAATTGGACGTTAGCCTGAGCATAAAGAGGCAAATCTAATTTATATACTGGAGGTGAATGATATGTGAAAGAATTTTGGTACGCGTCAGGATCCATACAATAACAATGAAGAAAATAAAATTTCGGGTTGATCGGATCTATAACATTCATAATTGCCCACTGTTTTTGTGTTTCAAATAGCAAATTAAATGGATGATTATGATTCTCCCAGGTTTGAAAAAGAAATTTATTTGTTAATTGTTTGCGCCGATGAGATAGAGCCATCTCTCTATTTTCCATATAAACACTTACGTTTGGACTAGAATTCATCAACCCAGAGCAAATTCGTAATGCTTTGCGTTGTAGTACATCAATTTTTTGTAACTGTTTTGAGGACGCACCACCGTAACTGAAAGCCGCATACTCAAATAAGGAACGAAAGCAGTTTCTGTAAAATAGTAACATAATTGTGGGTTGACTGCCCCACTTAGTAGTTGCCAATCCACGAAGAATGTTTAGGACAGATTTCCCTCTATTTATTAAATAATCTATATGCAGTTTCCAATTATTTTTACGATCGAAATGAATTCCTAAATATTTACATGTAGATACCACTGGGATGTCAGAAATATGATTAATATTATTAGGAAATACATTTTGGCTACGAGAATTAAAAATCATAACTTGAGATTTATTAAGGTTGAAAGATAAACCTACTTCATAAAACCATGCTTGAAGTTTATGTATTAAACGTGTCATGTCTATTAATCCCTGTGTTGCTTGTGGAGTAATTCTGTAAAAACAGAAATCATCTGCATACTGAATAAGTTCAAAATCCTCCAATTGTTCATTGTGTAGAGACTGTGTGTATATATTAAATAGTATAGGACTGAGTGGAGCTCCTTGTGGAATTCCTGTAGTTGTGAATCTAGGCCCCTGGATAGAATTTTGAAACCAGGCAAAAATTTTTCGATCAGCATATAAATTCCAAATTAATCTGGGAATCATAGGAGATATATCTATTCTTTCTAGTAATTGACAAAGTTGCATCAGTGGTACAGCATCATAGGCTTTTTCCACATCGATAAATAAACTATAACAATAGGAATTCATAACAATGTTATTTTGAATTACAGCGTTGAGAATTGCAATGGCATCTTGACTACTATGTTGTAATCTGAAACCAATTTGCGTAGGGGGAAAGAATCTTTGTTTTTCTAAAGTCCACATAAGACGTTTTTGTAGCGTGCGTTCGAATAATTTTTCCAATACTGAAATTAGAACTATTGGTCTGTAGGAACGGACATTTGATGGTGGTTTATTCGACTTTAATATAGGAATTACTACATGTGTTTTCCATTCTGAAGGTATACTACCCCCGGTATATGTTTTATTGTAAATAGCGACTAAAATATCAAATCCCCTTTTAGGTAAGCTCTTTATAGCTTGGTATGGAATTCCATCCATTCCTGGTGCTGAATTTTTAACTCTATGTAGTATATTATGTAATTCTATGACAGTCACAGCTGGAAACTCTCTTGTAAAAATTTGTTGTGGAACCAGAGGAGGTTGATATTCTATATTTACTGAAGGAGGCGCAATCATGGAGAGAAATTCATTTTGCCAGGTTACATCAATTGTCTGTTTCCTGCTTAGTTTCGGGTGTCTTAAAGAATTAAATTTTTTCCAGATGAGTTTTATAGGTTCAGCATTTCCTAAAGAGTTACAATAATTTATCCAGGCTATTTTTTTGGCTTTTTTGAAAGCTTTTTTAGCAAGAGCCTGACTTCTCTTCCAGGCAATTTTGTGGGTAATTGTGGGTCTGCTAGCAAATGTTTTCTCATCACGTTTACGGTTCTGTTTAGCAGTCTCGCATTCTGGTGTCCACCAATATAATTGTGGGAATCTATGTGTATCTTGCCCTTTTGAACGTACACCAACGATATCCAGAGTTTTTGTAATTAGTTGTATAAATTGAGAATACGAGATATCAGTATTAGATCTTAAATTTTCTGATAATATCAAGGAGTCAATTGTTGTGGAATACAATGACCAATCAATAAGGTTAGTTTTCCAGCGTCTAAGGAGAGGTGTATTTCGCGGGATCTGTACATTATACATAAATCTTCCTTGAACATGTATGGGTAAGTGATCACTTCCACGCATATCCTCATCCACAAACCAGAGCCTCTGAATGTGAGAACCCGTTCTCAAAACATCAGACGAATATGCAGCCGCATACATTGTTACTCTACCGGTCATTCTCTCTTTCATAACCCTTAAAACTGCAGACACTGACACACCATTGCACTGGGATACCAAACTTAACCACTTCATTTACTGGTTTCTCAGGATACTACTGACAGAACGTTACATAAATATTGAGTAGAATCTGTTTCTCACCCCTTTTCAAAGGCTCTCCTTACTGGTGTTTTGAAAACAAGCTCGGAGAACACGGAGACTTTCCCTCACGCATAGAACTCGGCATGTTATTTTTCTAAGGACAAGTCAGGCAATATTACTAAGTTGCACTACTTCCTTGCTGTTCACATGATTATTTTTAGAAAATAACCAATGTTATAAAATATCATTATGTACACAAATCTCTAAGCTCATTGAAAGTTATATTACTACAAAATGTTCACACTTATCTTGCCTTGCCATGTCACCAAGTTATTTTACGAAGTGCACTATACTTGGCGGAACAAAAATCGTTATTAGGATGCTTGTCAAAGTTTCCAACCGCAATAAATTTACGAACTTTTTGTCTTGTTTTGATCATCATCAATATATTTATTGGACTTACAGCAATGCATATGGCTGTTTATGCCCATTATATATTTTATTTACATAAGATACAATTTACATAAAATGTACAAACAAATTTCAAATACACTCTTATCTATATCATCCTTAGAAATATACATTACCATGTTATATCATTTTGTCTAAAAAATGCAAGTAAAATATATTTAAAGAAAGAAGCCAAATTTATGGGCAATGATTACTGGTGCAAAGAGTTAACCATAAAGGTGAAGCAATAAGTAAAAAAAGAAAGAGCATTGGGTTTAAAGTGAGACGTCATTTGCGGCAGCGTATTCCATACTACAAATTTGCCATTGTTTTACCTTACGTAATGAATCCTGTAACATCGCTGGATTTTCGTGTGGATTATTTTACTTCTATGAGTTTTCAATGCTTTCTGCATGCAGGTGGTTTTGTTTACAGAAGGTGTCAGGGTTTGTGATTTGATATATAGTTTGTATTTTTTTTATCTTGTTTGCTCCAGATGGACTTAGTTTTTAGGTCGACGGACAAATGTCACATTTTCAAACTAAATCTTCCTCTAACAACATCTCTCCACATTAACAGATATAACAATTACGTATGCAAAGGAACTAAGAACTAGTGTTAATAGACAATCTTTAGTTTGTGAAAATAATATCAACTCTTCCACGAACCACAACATGCTTTGTTCCATATCAAAACATCTGCTTGTTGCTCCAGTATTGTGCTCCACTCTCTTCAAAGTATTCGTTATCAACCTATCTATCCTTGAAATACTGTCATTGTATACCAGTTACTTTCAAATTAGAGTTACGATAAATATATTTGAACAAATGTGTCATACATTTGTACAGGACTAAACTAAAAGTGTTAAAAATTCACATGCAAAACATAGGCAAAGATGGTAAAGATTGCAAGTTAATCTGTGATTCCACTGCGCAGGTTGGTACGTAAACACCATTACTACAAATGCGTCATTTCCTTAAATTGCATCAGAACATATAGTATCTGTTTCAGTTCGTGAGGTTGTCACACACGCTAATTAGTTACAATTTGTGTCTCTGACATATATTAACAAACGTTACAATGTCAATCTCTGGACGGATGATCAAATGTAGTGATTCCTGCGACTTGAACTTATTAGTATATGCACAAGTTTCAAATTTTAAACATTTTTTTGTTTGCAGATTCGATACTAATTGAGTGACGTAATCGTAACGAGGAAAAATGAGATAAAGTACGTCCATGTTGCTGTTATTTCATGAGATACTCCCAATAACAAGTCTCCATGGAAACTTTGATCCAACGTATGCTGTCCGGAATAGTTTTGGTCCTTTTGTAAGGCAGCTTTGTAAACATCCAACGCTAGAGGAGAATGTTATTGTAATATTTTCCCAATTGTATTCTTTGGAAACGCATGGAATCTTTGTACACAATTTTCTGGAAGCCTGCAACATACCGTTTGTAGTTCACAGTTACGATAACCCTTCCCGCCATTTTGAAGAATGGAATAGGAAAACAATGTATGTAATAATGCTAGAGGAAAATAGTTTAATAAGAATAGCAGTCGACGTTGCTAGGAAACAAGTGTATTATAATCCTCACACAAAATGTATAGTACTCGGAAACAACAAAATGAATATCAATTTTCGTGACGTTCTGTTAGGATTTTGGAACTGTAAGATACTGGACATTGCCGTCGTAATAGTCAAGACATTGAGCATGGAAGTAAGTACATACAATCCTTTCTCTAACAGAATAAGCTCGAAAGAAATTCAATTGGGCAATGTTGAACACGATGTGCTACATATGGATGACCTGTTTCCTAACAAACTGAGAAATCTCTACACATACCCACTTATGATTTCTGTATTCATAACAGCCCCATATTTGTACCTTTCCTCAAGTAAAGATGACGAAATGCGTGGAATGGATTCAGATTACCACAATACCTTATCCCGCTATATGAACTATACGATGAAGATCACAGCTATTTACGACTCTGTGGGTGACAAATTGCCCAATAGTAGCTGGTATAATGTGATGGCGCACTTGCAACACTCTAAGATTGATTTGTCCCTGACTAGAGTGAGGTTAAGTCCGGAGAGAATGAGCGTTTGTCAGTTCACTGAACCTTATATGGCAGGTTCTCTGAATTTTATAGTGCCTAGATCAAACTCTTTCCCTCAATGGATGAGCGCGATTCTACCATTCCAAGTAACATTATGGATAGGTGTTCTGTTCACAATATTCCTTGTGGGTGTGGCCTGGATATTACTGAACAGACATGCAGCAAACCTTGAAACGGGTAGCAGAAGGATGGGAAATCCCCTGTATATATTTTATCTGTACTTGCAAGTGTCAGTTGTGGTCCTACCAGAAAGGAAAACCCTGAGGACAATTTTCATCGTTTTCCTTCTGTTCTCTCTGGTGATGAACTCAATCTATCAAGGTAAGCTCGTCGGGTATCTGACAAGCCCTGGGTACTACCCGGATATAGGCACATTGAAGCAATTGGCAGACTCGAAACTCTTGATCGAGTGTTCGATTACTCGATGTTCCATCATAAACGACTCCTCGAGCAATCGTTTGAAGGTAATGAGTCGTCGACTTGTTCTGACTGAATCTGCTACCAACTCTTATTACAAAGTATGCAAAGGGATAAGCGCTAGTTTTAACTGCGTTTAGAGTACTTAACTATCGTTCAGCACGGTGAAGGCTTGGTGCATTTGGTGAAAGAGCCTGTGATCAACTACTTCGGAGTATATGCCGATCCCAGAGGATCTCCATATCTTCCAAAGATGAATTCGCTAACTTCCCAAATGTTTGAGCGTGGACTGAGTTCAAAATGGGAAGACGGGGCAATGTTTAACTTAAGACTTCAGAATCGGATCATACACACAGGTTCCAAAGATGGACGTGTTGAAATATCACTGAAACACATGTCACCAATATTTTTCTTCTGGGTGATTGGATTAGTGCTTTGTGTCATGGCATTATTAGTGGAAATATTTTACCATCGGCTCAGACTAGCAAGTAAAACACACCAGACAAAAGGTGCTCTTCGATTAGTTGGTTAAACTAACATCCTTTCTTGTACAATGTACAATGAGGTCAACCACGACCATAAGGTAGCAGTGATGATGAGGGAAATGGAGATGAAATAAGGGTTCCTCTTTGAATTTGGAAATGTTTACAAAACACCAAGATCATTACTACCTAGGTATTTACAATTAGCTTACTTTGCTTCAGTTTCTTCGAATTTGAATCCATTGCAACAGTGGGGTTGAAAGTGATTAGATGAAATCGATAAATAACAGTTCTAGTCCAAGACGAGGACTCGAATCCAGAACCTTCGACAACTTAACGCACTCGGCTGACGAGTTGACTATTTCTTTGTTACATCTGTACATGAAGTAAGATGGCGTCGTATATATGGCTTTTATTGAGTCGTATATACATACATATGAATTTCACACAAAATATCCATGCTGTGCTTCTCCTTACTCATACATTCAATGAGAATTATATTTTATTGCACTCAAAATTACATTAAATCGCCAAAATATCATAACAAAGATATCAATTTGTTTTGTTACTATTGTCTACGGTCTTGCACGATCATTGTCCGTACAGTGGGATCGATGAGTTTACCCTGCAAATTGTCCATCACCATGTCCGCGCACTCTATTTGACCCAATAAGAGCTTCAAGAATTAAAAAGAAAACTGAACACAAGCTGGTGACAACTTCTGCACCGGCATACATAAAACTCCATCGCTTAAAAACACGCAGGATATAAGAGAAAAATGAATGAAAATAGTCATGGGCAATTTGCCGGGCAATACTAGTGGATCGCACTGTACAAGGAAAATACGATACTCTATATATGAATGTTAATGGAAATAAATTTATTTCCACATAAAATGTACAGTGTTTTACAACTTTTAGTATTAATCCAACAAAGATTGGGATTTGTAACCTTGAAGTTGTACAAATATACAAAGTCCCAGAAAATAAATTGCTGTATGGTATTTTGACAAATCGGTAACAGACGTAGAAAAATTGTTTACAATCCTATTAACCTCTGGCACACGTGTACATTTATGTTGTGCGTACACTGTTGTTAGGAAACTGTCACGTTCAATAGACCTATTCAAGTAATAATGTTATAATGAAGTTTGCTTCATGAAAGCATATATCTCAATGTTATGAATCTAATAATATCATAATGAAAATATAATGATTATTTTGTGTGATTATGTTCGACTAATTTTAGAATAGTCACATGGTAAAAGTCCCTTAGTGGATCTTCTTATAAACACAACTGACTTATATGCATTGGTAAGATTCAGTACACTATAACTTAGCGTTAACAGTGTCAAGTATGTAATTCTTCTTTTGCCATATTGTATAAGAATTCTAATGAACTGTAAAATGACAAAACTACAATATTAGTACGTGTATTGTGATAATGTGCAAATTATTCACAATCGTTTATTGGGCAGCCTTAATTCGGACTGCACATCCTCCATCTTTGTATCACCGCATGCTATATATGTGAGCAAAGGCCCTATGTTTCCAGTCTTCTAATTGGAGGTCTGTGGTTTGTGCATTTATATGTGGCTGTATTGCAATCAAAAGTAGTATAGCTATTCGGTTTGTGAAATTTTGACAACCGTTATAAAAAAATGTTTTTAGAATTATTATTATTATGATTTATTAATATTATTATTATTCCCTTAAGTGTTGCTTCAGTGTGTGCACTCTCTTCATTGCAGTTAGATCACTAAAAAAGTACAATAAAAAACTTTGTATTATAATAGATTTGTCTTCATTGTTGCTTATTGTTGTCTTCTTGGGGATAGCTTATTTGGTCCATGATAGATGAGAAGAAAGTGATAATGATAATTTCTGAAAGTTACAATGCCAACACTTTCTCGGAGAAGACTGGTTTAAACCAAGAGAGAGAATTCCAGTGTGGACGGGTGGCAGTGAGGTTTGAACCCTTGTTTACCTGGAGATTAAACATGATGGCTTTGGGGTAATTTTTAACACTTGCATTGATTGTCCTTCCTCATGCGATCGCAAAACAGACGAAGTGTTGCAAAATACACCAGCTCAACAAGACTCAGTGTGCTGAAACCGAGGCACAGTCCAAGCAAGCCTCCACAGTTACCTGAAACATGAAAACATTAACATCATTGCAATAAAATAGTTCGTTAAATATAATTAATATCAAATACAGCAGACTTGAGCAACAAACGTACACTTGTGATGGCCAGCAACCCTTGTATGCGGTGCGAACTTCCAGTCTGCAGGAGAAACGCCCATTTTACACAATAGGCTAACTATTTTCACAGAAATTCGTAAAAAACTTCGAAGAAATAGCATTTTTTACTCGCCCAGAAAATATATAAGTAAGAAGAAACTAAAGTGCTTTCCACCACGTCATGAAGGCGTATAGAGGGTGTGGAGTTAGGGCCCCACACTTTCTTAATCACGGCTAAAGATGGGGGTGATGTGATTAGTACCACGTCCCTGGTCGTCTTTATCTCCCAGGTACACACTTTATATGACGCTGGATGCGCGCCGGAGATGATTGAACAGGTGGAAAAAATTCCGGTTCTCCCCCGCCGGGATCGAACCAGGGTCTTTCGAATGGTAGTCAGACGAAATATATACTTATTTAAATTTATGGTTTATAGTATAGTGGTAAAATTGTATCCATTGTTTTATTTTGCAAACAATATATATTTTCTACAATTATTATCGTCATTGCGAGTGTTTTTTCTGTTCTTACTGACAAAATTATCAGACCAAACCTATTTGTATTGTTTAAATAAAAGTATAAATAACAATAAAAACTCTTACTTAGAAAATCTATCAGACCAAACATTTCATTCCTTTGATGAGGTATGATCTGGTGATCCATAAACATGACTGTTAGGGTCCCGTAGTTTAAACTGCAATGGAAAATTAAAAATTATTAGCTTTCTTTTTAGCTCATAATTACAGGGTATTCCAAAAGTCTCCATACATAAGGAAATACGCAATTGATGTTTCTTTTGCTGCAGGTGAACCAGTGAAATGACATTGACTCGTGAAAACCACATCGAGATGATCCATGGTTGAATCAGGTAGCAGCAGGCACGTGGTACAGGAGTTCAACAGAAGATATGGTACTTTCGCCAAGTTATGTCTCTGGTACTCATTGATGAATTATTATATTCTCAGGGCCATGTCTCCTGTTGAACTCCTTTGCCACATGCCTACTGCTACATGATCCAGCCAGGAGGATTATCTATTTCGGTTTTCACGTGTCAATGGCATTTCACTTATTCACCTGCAACAAAAGAAACATCAATTGCGTATTTCCTTGTGTATGGAGTTTTTGGGACACCCTGTAGACGAAATAGGAGTTTACATCAGAACTTGGGTAACGTCGTCATCTTGAAATCAACGGGTCTCTCGTATGCTGGCTAACATTACACACCAAACGTAATAGATATATATATAATCATAAAGCTTTCGTCATAAATATCTGTTACCGATTCTCCATCATGGCAGTTTTAATATATATATATATATATATATATAGGTATAATACTTTTGGGTTTACCATATTTGTTGTGGTCTTGTGTTCGACAGTTCTGAAGCAGAATTCATATTCGTCATTTGCAAATCTTGTAACTAGTTCTTACCTAAAAGTTAGATGCGATAGGGTTCCGGGTTCAATATCAGGTTAAGGCACTTTGCATAATGGTTCGGCTCCGACTGTGATCTGTAGGTCTAGTCCCGATTAGCCTATCTGTGCATAAAGTGGAGTTAACAATTACATTATAAGATGTAATTATTATAATTGTGATTTGTTGTCTTACGTCAAGAATTTATTACAAAGCATTTTTGTTTTTGCATTTCCACTTTCCTTACACAACAGAACTTACCCTTCCTTGTTCCAACCCACACTATTGTCAAAATGGTACAGTCGCTCTACTTTAAAATCCGACATGGACACAATGGCTGTGTACTTTAGGTTAGTGCAGGATGGCAAACAATCACAAAACATGTGGTTAGTCACGGCTCCTGATTTCAATTCTTCACTGGCTGATTTCTCCCGAAATTCACCTGAAAATAATACTCAACATTATGTACGCAAAGTTAATAAAGATTTACATGACCATTCCATGAAAGTAATTAATGGAAATATGGAATTATGGTAGTAAAATAAATTAACAACATGAATATGTTAATTTAAAATAAAACTTTTTGTAATACATAAAGAAAGGCATGTGTGCGTATATATATATATATATATATATATATATATATATATATATATATGTATGTATGTATGTATATATATGGACAATTGCTAGGGGGTGTGTAAGGGGTACCTTCCACGTAGGCGCCCAAAAGTCAACCTCACTTCCACGTAGTGCACCCTGGACTAAAGACTAACGAGGCTCTGGCGACTGGCACTATGGCCAGTATAATTTTGTGTGTGTTGTTCTGTTTTTTGTCCTTGCGTGTGCTGAGTGCCTGTTTACGGCCTTAGCTTTTAACAGAAGTCAGAACATTTTAAGCTTTTTAGTTATGCAACGCTAGAGTTGTTATTTGTAATGATAAGGGGCTGGCCCCCGTATAATGTGACGGGAGCAAAATAGCCTAAGTGCTGTCGCTCCCAAAATTTTAAATTCAAATTCAAATTCAAATTGCTAGGGAATAAACGCGTATTGGGATGTAATGTTCGTTGGCATTGGCCCAGATACACCACATCACCATGTAGAAGTTCAGATATGATGTCAACTTTATTGACACGATATGGCTAGATAAAATCCACATGATGGAAAGAAACAGAACAAGAATGAAGAGAGGGAGGGGTGCCTTCAGAGCATGAAGAAATGATAACACGAAGGAGTAACGATGCTATGAATGCCAACATATCTGGTCCAATCAATAAGGTGTATGACCACCTCGGACTGCAATGCACGATATGCATCTCTGGGGAATACTCTCCACGAGGCTGTTCAGGAGTTCCGTTGGTATAATATCCCATGCTTCTGTTACTGCAGTTTTCAGTTCCTGGATAATCAGGGGTGGTGGTTTCCTCTGCGCAACACATCTTCTGAGTGTGTTGAGGCATGTCCTATGTGATTTAGGTCCAGCGAATATGCAGGCTTTGCCATTTGCTCAATGCCCTCCCTCTCCAGTATCTCCGCAACGTAAACAATGCTGTAAGAATGTGGGTTGTCGTCCGTGAAAGAAACGCAGGACCTATTGCACCATAGAAAAGACTAACATATCCCTCAACAATCTCGGTACCATATCGGTCTCTTGTTACCGGGCCTGCTGCGAAGATATGGAGTGGTGTTCTTGCATTATGCATGATACACACCCAGACCATGACACCCTGACCACCGTAGCTGTCACATTTACGGATGTTTTGTGGATGGTAATGAGTTCCCTGCTTTCTCCACACCAGCTGGTGTACAGAATCGCTCATCACACTGAACCGGGAGTCATCACATAAAATCATCTTGGATCACTCTCTTTGACCATACTCTCGATGTTCCATACACCACTGTAATCTGGCACAGCGGTGGGTGGGAGATAATGGAACACGCTTCACTGGCTTCCGAGCATATAAGGCGACACATTATTCAGTCGCCGTGAAATGGTTTTAGAGGAAAGGTGGGTGCTTGAAGCGGTTGCAAGATCCACAGCAATCTGGGCAGGAGTTGCGGTTCGATTCTTTCTTGCCAATTGCTCTACGTACCGGTCCTCTAGGTTCTTAGACCTCCACCATGCACACGCACGGCTGTTGCTCTGGTTACAGTGACTTTCTTCAGTCAGGATATCACACTTTTGGACACTCCCATGCCAGAGACGTGGCGTGCATGTAGCCGGTGTTACCGCAGGTAACAGCAAAATGTAAAGAACTAAAATGTTGTTTCAATAAAATGACAAAATTGTTGAATACGTTAATGAACACCGTTTCCGTCGAGTAGATATTGCCTAGGACATTTTTTCTGCAGCCGACAGAAGCGAAGAGGGAGGCCATTCCGCTACCCTGAAGAGGCAACAAGGGAGAAGATGGCGCCAATGCAAGAAAGAGCGGGGAAGGACTTTGGGCATAGTGTGCTATTGGGTTATTCATATGCCTGTTAAGGAGCCCTGTTGCTGTTCATACCTACCGGATCAGCCAGTGTTTGTCACATCGGATTGGCAGAAAAGAGCTAAATCTCGCCTAAAATAGGAATACCATTTCTGTGAAGCAACTAGAGGTAGACTGCAAAGCCAAGGGGGTCGAACTACAACTAAGACCAGTTAGGTAATAGACGAAAATATAGTTCCTTGGTGTGATTTCTGATTTGGACAAACCTTGCTCCAAATTACTAAGTTGGCAACAAAAGTAGATACGTACAGGTGGGCTTCCCTTCCACAAAGGAGCGGAGGTCTGTCGTCTGCACAGTGCTCACCACACAAACGTCAAACTGACGCAAGGAAACAGCGACAGATAAAGAATTGACAAGGGTCTGCCACTATTCATTGGATTTTCGTGGTAGTTCTTTCTAGGAGTGTTTGTGACTAAATCACTGTACTGCTTGCTAAAACAAGAACGAAATGAACAAATATCTAGGTCGAAGACATGTTTTCTTCACCCGGGGGCGGGGGTGATAACGTCTAGCAGATATAATTGTCGTACTGATAGCCGGTAACACTTTTGAAAAAGTCACGCCACGCCACTGCTCCCATTACACGCGCAGCTTTGGTGAAACATTGACTCAAGCCTAAAAACTGCCCTTCCACGATCATAATCACTCAGATGAAAGCTTTCGGCCATGTTTCTACAGCAGCTTCACTTTACATGACAGTATTTATCTGTAATGCTTAACACAACTCTTTTGCTCGTTAACGCATTCAGCCATCTCCCTCTGCTCGTGTCAGCAGACTGGTTTTGACTGGGTTTCCCAGTAACATGTGCTCCGATGGCACTGTTGTTTCTTCCACATGTACAAACTTCTCCCTACTGTCCTCTACTAGTAGCGTTATGCAACTATACAGCTGCTACGCAGAAATGTCTGCAGAACTCCTGCTGTTCCCTAGCAATTTTCCAGCAGTGTGTATATATATATATATATATATATATATATTCCTACTTACGATTGGCCATCTTAGCACAAACCATTTTCTGAGGTCCACAAATGGGTGTTGTTTCATTCCCTACAATTAAGATAGATATTTTCTGTCAGTATTTCTTATGTCCAGCAAATTAATGGCATTTTATTTTACAACAAAGTACATATATAAGATGATTATTATTAACAGCAAAACAACTCCTCACGGATTTGATACACAATGGAGGAATATTGTCGTTTGGATTCCACTTCAAATTGTAGGTCTAGTCCCAATTAGCATATCAGTGTGCACAAAGTGGACTTGAACACACACCCAAACAATCATATTTGTCTAGCATTGAGTGATGTGATAATGAATTTGATTCGACAAAGAACCGTAAAACAAAAAAAAAAAATTGAACATAAATTGTATAAGAAAAATGAAAACAACTATGTATATACACAAATTTGGAAATTATATTTTGTGTCATTAACTCATTATGATCGCACAGGTTCTCTGTTGTCTCAAATTCCATCTAAAATACCGAAAAATACACCTCTTTCAAGTTTCTAATATAGCTATGTCTTCCCTTGGAAAGAAAATTATTATATTTGTTACGGCTAATCTATATATGTTTTCTCTCCGTTCACACTGGCACCTTCCGATAAAATACGAAATCGTTATCAAATTTTTCTTTGGTCGTGTACGAGTATATTTCAAGACATTCCGAGATTTCAAATCAAATCGTTGTTCAGAACTTTTCAATAGCACCGTCTAGTTCGCTGCACTTTTCGGCTCTAGTTCATTACAAAAAGCAACATTGAGCCGTCTACTTCGTCGATTTGGTGCCATGTAGTGTATTTGGTGTCTTCACCGTTTGCACTACGTTCTTAAGCGGTGTACGGTGTGGTGTTTGGTCAAGTGGTACGTCCTAACAAATGAAACGTACGCTGAAAGTAGCATACATGCCATTTGTTCAATCTACACCGCTATTCTTTCGTACAGCGCTACTTGGTTGAACGTAATTTCCTGATACTGGGATGCACGTGCATTACACCTCGTGTCAAAAAGTGTAGCGAACTAGATGGGTCTAATTGTCGATTTTGTTGGATAGTGAATGCTCTGTTTCAACGACAATTCAATGTCGCTTTAACGCAGACATTAACCATACAATCTCTTCAATTGAATTATCAAACTTACGAGGCATGTAGAAGATAACGCAGTTGCACTTGTGCAGTGTGTAATTCGTTATGCATTCCGTTTCGCAGTTTCCTTGGGTGTAGTACTTGAAGTAACCCAGCGCCCTCTCCCAGCTGTAGTAACAGATCCGCGAGGAAGGCGATTTCTTCCCCAGTTGCTCTGATGTCAGCATGAGCTGAGGATTCACCACCACGGACAATTGCATGTCCAGAGGCATGAGGAATCCCTTCTGTGAAACTAGCGGAAATTCTACTGGGTTGTGCAAGAGTACCTGGAATAAAAGATCCAAAACTAATTGTATGCATAAAATAATATAATTACCAAATTAATGTAAGATGGGAACACTTACGTAATAGACGTTTACTTATAGCTATCATTCCGATAACAAAAATATATAATACGATCCCCATTGCAAAAAAAGACTTGACCATAACAAACTAAATTTATAAGTACTTATGATAGAGAGGAACTATTGTTAAAATAATGGATTAATTATGCAATTTGAATTTATAGCTTTTTAATCTATTATATTAATATTTGGTGAAAATGTATGTGTTGCGTACATTGTACAGTGGGATCCATGAGTATTATCGTGCAAATTGTTCATCACCATGTTCGTGCACTTTATTTGACCCGATAAGAGCTTCAACAATTAAAAGAAAACTCAAAACAAGATGTTGATAACTTCTGCACCAGCATACATAAAAATCAATCGCTTAAAAACACATAGGATGTAAGGAAAAAGTTAATGAAAATAGTCATGGACAATTTGCACGGTAATACTTATGTATCCCACTGTACGAGGATTAAAATTTACTTGGAAAGTCTTTGTTTCATTAAGATAAAAGTGATTGTCATTCATCCAATCGGCCAACCTTTTCATTGTTTCATCGATTGTAACCTGGAGGTTATGCATATTGCAACCATGTAATAAAATATTTGTGTCATCTGCATATTGAATATTTAATTTTCAAACAACTCGAGCCATTTTACAGTGAAAAATGCCTTGTCTGGTTGCCGTCTAAGTCGACCAGGGCTGCAAAAAAGTACACGTTTGGAAACCGTTTGAGAAAAACTTTTACAGTTAAGTAGTAAACTTGTTTTGTGTAGCAATATACTGTGTATGTACGTATAATTCTGTGAATGTGTGAAGGTGTATGTGTTTTGTATGAGAGAGAGAGAGAGAGAGAGAGAGCGAGAAGAGAAGATATATATATATGTTGGGAGGCTTACTTGGCATATACTTTTTGAAGGAACATCGTCCACGAAAAGGAAGAAGTTGTTCATCTACAGTCACACTCTCGTTCGGTATGACTCGTTTTCGACACATCTGAATAAACATGTCACATGCATGGCGAAAAGCAGCCAATTTATCAGATTGTAGGCGAGTTTCTCTTGTCCTTCTATCATCAAAGCGAATCATTCTACGTATATCTTCAAATCTGTTAACAGACAGAGCTTTGTACAATGGATTTGAAAGTTTATCAAGGAATATTTCCCTTGTCTCGACGTCCCAGTTTTTCTCAATGCCTGATAGTAATAAAATTGCCAGGTTTTTCCCTTTGTGTGAAGCGATGCGTCTCCTTCAAGATTTGTGCAATATAATATTTCATCACATATTTCTTCCGTAATAAAATACTCCCATCCGTCCTTTGGCGTGGTAGTTATAGTTCCTGGTGCAGGTCCAGGGGTATTGTGAAGCACATTGTGTTGACGAGTTTGTGCAATAGGTTTAGTAACAGAAGTTCACATTGTACCATCTCTTCCGGTCAAAATAGTTGAAGCAGCAGCTTCTGAATCCGAAGAAAATGTTTCATTCTCACCACTGTCTAATTCACTTTCAGCTGAACTCGATGTTTCGGAGCACATGTCCTGGGCGTTTTCGAAGCATCCTTCTGCATCATTGTCTTGAATACTTTCTTCAAAGGATAAAACTCCCTCTTCAGCAAGCCACTCAGAGACAAATTCACTAAAATTACCATCTTCTGGATTCACAGAACGCTCATTCTACCTTTTTCTAGAACCCATTGTCACTTGAAGAATCTCCAAATCACACTCATAGGATGCAACACTCAACACTAACACTAACCTGCCATGATTCGTTTCTCCTATGCATCATTGATATTACATAAAATAACTTACTTTTCAGCAAGAAAGGTGACAGGTTGTAAATAATATTGGTGATGCACAGCAAAGGGCTACCGGGAGAAACATGACAAATAGTATGTATTTCTTCTTCTTACAGTAATGCGGCCAAATAGAAGTATATCGCTTTATATGAGGGCAGTCAAATGAAAACCGAACACTCACCATAAAACGCATTCCTTGCAAAAGTTGGCAACACTGTTGTTACGTATCGATACTGCCATCTGTAGGGTAGTAGAAATGCATAGTGAAAACGCACAGGTCCACACAGCAGTTGCTTCGTCATTGCTCAGGAGGTGAGCGTAGTGAAAAGTGAGTTCGTCGAGCATTATAAATGGAGGCAAGCAAAGAAGAGCAGAGAGGTGTGGTTCGTTTCTTGGTGGCTGAGGGTGCTGGAACACGCGAAATTCATCGTCGCATGTCTGCAGTGTATGGCGAACACTGCACGTCCCTGACAAGTGTGCACGAGTGACAGAAGAGATTCCGCGAAGGACGCACATCACTGCAAGACGATCCGCGCCCGGGATAGACCCATCGAGCCATTACGCCTGATGTGATTGCGAGGATCGATGGTCTGATCCGGGAAGACCGACGAATCACAGAGGAAGAAATTCGCGTTCAGGTTGGCATTAGTCATGGCTCTGTGCATGCCATTATCAAAGATCACCTGCAGTTCCGAAAAAATTGCGCGCAGTGGGTTCCGCATCAACTGACGGAGGGACAAAAGATTGACAGAATGACTGCATGTCTGAGTCATTTGCAGCGGTACCACGTTATTGCCACGTATCGTCACGGGACGAAACGTGGTGCCACCATTTTGAGTCCGAGAGCAAACGGCAAAGCCAACAATGGAAACATGTCGATTCTCCCCCGCCAAAGAAATCCAAAGCTGTCCATACGAGTTCCGGTAAGGTCATGGTGAGCTTCTGCAAGGGCCCTCTGCTTGTCGACTTCCTAGAGCGTGGAGCCACAATCAATGCGCAGCGCTATGCAGACACGTTGCAGAAACTGCGACGCGCCATAAAGTCAAAACGCCCTGGAATGCTGTCGGACGGAATCATCCTTTTGCATGATAATGCCCGTCCCCATACTACCAATCTGGGAGGGATAAGCTTCAGACATTTGGCTGGGAAACGCTTGAACATCCTCCGTACAACCCCGATCTTTCCCCTTGTGTCTTCCACATTTTTTGTGACCTGAAGAAAGACATTCGTGGACGTCGGTTTCATTCGGAAGGAAGTGCAACAGTGGGTGAGGTTGTGGATCCGTCAGCGACCTACCCCTTTCTACAAAGACTGGAATTGATCGTCTCGTCTCCCAGTGGGATAAATGTATTAACACTTGTGGCAATTACTTTTGAATAAAACAAACTCCATTGTCACTTTGTAGCGGGTTTTCGGTTTTCATTTGACTGCCCCTCATAGATGAATATTATGAACTAAGATGTGAAGCTGATTCATTAGTGCCATCTATGAAGCACCGGTAAAAGCACGATGCTAGAGTTGAACGAGAGTAAAGTGCATTGTTATGACAGAACTAGTGCCTAACATTACAAAAAATGTATTATTTCTTGTTGGGGTCTGAACGACCCCACGTATGGAAACATGGGGTAATGATACAAAATAACAAAATTCACAGAAATTGTTATTGGTACGGGGCTATAATTTCGTATGTTATAAGAACACATTCAGATGTAAGATTCAGTTACTGCTGTGCAATGTAAATTCTTTAAACTGACATTTCTAATAATGAAAAATAACATTTAAGAGGTCGTCAATCATTTCTATACCTTGAAACCATGGCTGACACCAGTGCACTTAGGGTCCATTTCATGGCGTTGAATGTCCAGAGCTATCAGGAGACCGGAGTCAGGTCCTCCTGCCAGTGCCCTTCGAGGCGTAGCATTGAAGCCGCTGTTCTCAGGGTACCCGAAATCAAGAGACCACCCTGTCCAGTCCTCCCACTTTGGGCGCTTGCCAAGTACTTTATACCTAAGCATAAATACACACAAATACGTAAATACACATAAACTAATTATAACATAAAAATTATTATTTACAGCTGATCAGTGGTGATTTATATATATATTGTTGTACTTCCTATATGTGCTATTTGTCGGTAGTCCCCGGTTTTAAGTGTAAAATGCCAGGGGGTATTATATTTGCCGTGGCCCAGGCACCACTATGTCAGAAGGATTAGGGATTGATACTTGTAGTAATCAACCTGTAAATGTATATTCAATCTCCTTCAATACAGTAGATTTACATCACATATATTATATCATATCAACGCCTTAATTAATTGTTAACGTTTATCAAAGCTTGCTCAAAGTCTATTTACACCACAGTGAACTTCACTATTATGTTTTGATACAGCATTAATATCTTAAGACAATTCTCCAAATATATCTGAGTTTTAATTGAACGTAACCTAAACCATTCTAATCGGACAGATGGGCTCGATCCAACCTAAAGCGGCACAAACATACCCTACTCGGCCATACCACAGATAAAGATATATAAGCAGATCTTCATCTAAAGCAGGAAAACCGGTGCACGGACCTCCCACTGGGAACGGCTCCTCGCAAGAAGTTTCGGAATAATACGCTGAGAGGCGCTGAGAGGCACTACTTTATCTGTGGCCATACCCTACATCTCTCTTATGCTCAGAGAAGCTAATGCGGACTGGGCCTACAGTTTAAAGTGGTATTCAAACCACCGTGCAATGTGCCTCAACCTGGGATACAACCACGTTACCAATACGCCATCGGCTCAAGCAAAGGAAAATAATACATGGAAGAACGAAAAATAGAAATTATCATATCTTGTCTGGATTCAAACTCAAGACTCAAATGAGGACTAAAAGTGGTAAACGTTGTAGGTGCCAAAAGCGAAAGTGTTGGGAATCTCATCGTTCCGCACATCAGCCCGTAAGAACGTTCACACTAGTGACCTCTTTATAAGTCCTTTGAACTACTTAGAGGGGTACCAGCCATTTTTCACGTTTACCACATTATAAAGCATGGCACATTTCACAGTTTAAGGTGGAAAACGGTGTTTGAATTATTTTGGCACTTACAGCGTTTACAAATTTTAGTCTTCAAATTACTACCACGTAATTACCAACAATATAACAGAAAGTGACTGTGGTGATTAACTATCAGATATATAGACCTATGTATTGTATACAAGGAAATATATAAAATGTATTACCAGTCAAACCACAACGACCTGAAGAATAAGATCATGCACAAATAATTCCAATTCTTCTATGAATTTTAAAATAAAATCACTAATTTTTAAAAAAATGTCAGCGAAATAAGTACGGTCCATTTTCATACTTACACGTTACCACGATACACGGCCTTTGGTGGCAAATTGTTGAATGCATAACAAAGCCCTTCCTCAGTAACAATGGGTGTGAACACGTCCAAACAATTCACAGGATCCATTCTCCAAATGCAAATCGGAATCATTTCTTTCAGATCTTGTCCAGCCTGTAAAATGTAATACTGGAAGTTTATATTAAATAGTCAATGGCTTTGTGTACTAGTCATGAAGCGTACCTTCATAGAAAATTATTTTATGTACTTGTTGCAAATTTATGTCGAATTTAATCCGATCCGCGATCTTGAAGGTTTTGATTTTTTTCATGTTTCGGCCACGTTTGTTGCTCTGCATCTTAATTTGTTATTGTAGCCTTAATTCCCTCTCGCATAACTGTTGTGCAAACTGTGTAATTGGCTTTATATATATGGAGTAGGGTTTACTTGTATGTGTCTAGAACTAGGCTAGGTACAGGGTGACAATTAATGAACTATATGAAATAAAACCGTCATAATTTCTGAACGGTTCGCGTGATGACGTCCAAACTGCGTGGCTGGCCACAGGGCATGATGGGAATTCGTATGCGCATGCGCACGCAACGTGTTGATGTCGGCCATTTGCAAGTGAAAATGTCACGGTACAGCGTGCAGGAGCGTATATCACTTGTGAAGGCCTATTATGCGAGCAATAACAGTCCGATTGCGGCGCAAAGGAAGTTTGCGACCGAGTACAAGTTAAAGACAACAGGTCCAAGTGTGCTAACAATCAAGAATTTGATTCGCAAGTTTGAGAGAACAGGTAGTGTTTGTGATGTGGTTCATGCAAGACGGAGCTCGACCCCATCGGACCATGAGAGTGTTTGACGTCCTGGAGGAGTATTTTGAGGACCGCATTCTGGCTCTGGGGTACCCAGAGGCCACTGGAAGGGGGCTATGTTAAGGACAAGGTGTACAGAAATAACCCGAAAACCATTGCCGAGCTGGAAACTGCCATTCAGGAGGTCATCGATGTTTCGACACTTCAGCGGGTCATGCAGAATTTTGCTGTTCGTCTGCCCCACATCATCGCCAGAGATGGCAGACATATCGAACATGTCGTAACCTAAATTAGAATGTCTGTAGTGCCGTTTACATGTGCAATACAGTTTGTGTACTACGTGGTTTGTCACTAATTTCCGTTTCATTTCATATAGTTCATTAATTGTCACCCTGTAGCTACACCAGATCATAATCTAATATGTTGGCAATTATACACTTTTCACGACATATGACATTGAGTATGTTCAGATTTGTTAACCAACGTTGATTCTGCTTGACTTTACGTATATGCTTTTGCTGCATGTACTCTGTGTTTTTAAGTTAATTAAGTCTTGGTAATTTATAAATCCTTCTTCTAGGATCCCATTGGCCGATGTTGTGAATGGTAGAATTCGGATGACGCGGTTTGTTTTGACCAGAATTTGAGTTTTTACCTTTGCATGAAGTCATGTATCGTTTCAAGGTCGAGCATTTCTATAATTTGGATGTTTTATTCTGCTCCCTTTGTAATGATTTCTGGTAAGGTGGTACAGTGTCTCTCAAAAGTTTTAGGACAACGACATTTTAAACTAGGCAACCCAATTTACACAAGGCGTTGGTGGGTTGCGTGTAGAGTTAGGCTCAATTTCAGGGTTGCCACATGCACAATAGATATTTATAAAATACGCGAAAGAAATAAAAACAAGTAATATTGTATAAAATTATTAAAAATATCACTATTATATCGCAAGTGACAAAATTATTTCTGATAGAAAAAAAATATGTTTTCTAGTATTTCATCGCTGATGAGGTGAGAGAAAACGAAAGGTGACAAAGGAGAGGAGAAAGAGAAAGCGGAAGGAGAAGAGGAAAAGTAGAGGAGAGAAGAAAGAGAGGATAGACGAGGAGAGTTGAAAAAGATTCTAGGAGAGATGAGGAAAATGGAGCAAGGAAGAGAGAACGAGTAGAGGAGACGAGAAGTAGGGAGTAGAGAGTGAAGTAAAGGAGAGAAAAAGAGAAGAAGGAAAAGAAGAGGAGAAGAGTGCAGTGGGGTCGGAAATCTAAGACAGAAGATACGAGGAGTGGAGATGAGTGGGATGGAGATAAGATGCGAGAAAAGTAGGGAAGGCGATATGAGATAAAAGCAGAGCGAGCAGAAGGAGGGGAGAGGAGAACGAGAAGAGAAGAACAGAAGGGATTGAAGAGAAGAGGTAGTTGCAGAAAATATCGTCTCAGCGTCAAGAATTGATGCATTGGTCAAATTATCGACATGAAACATTCAATAACATTTTGAAATGTATTGGATCGGTTCGGAATGCCTTTTGGCTTAGTTCAGAGCAAGGTAAAATCTTCCATGTAAGGTCTTTGTTTTTACCTGCAATTATACCACTAAAAACATGAATGTAATCTGAATATTTATAAGAATCATCCAATTTTTGTCCACTTCTCGGTTCGTTGAAATGGAGATTTTGTAATTTCATGTTTCCCCTCCCCCCATCGTTAATTCCAAACTGAATCATTCCGTTTCACACGGCGTGGACAATGAACACAATGGGATAGGTCTAAAACTGACGAAAATTTTCTGCCACCGGAAGGGTTTGAACCTACGACCATCTGATTGACAGTCCTGAACGGTAAACACTACCCTACAAGCTTTCGCTCCTGAAAGTAAGTAGAAGGAGCTGACCAATGTGAAATGTAGATGCAACTCTCCTCCTACATGTAATGTGCAACCAATACTTGTTTGTAGCAAAGAAAACGAAGGTAGTACGACTCGGCGAAAACATTTAATGGAGAATTGCACATGTTGAAAACTTTTCATTCGATATTTGCGGAGGTATCCTTGCATTGAACTCGAGTGGGAAAGGGGTAAAATTAGTATGTCCTGAATTGCCACAAATATAAATAGTTATTTCATTAATATTTGTCAATGTCTTTGAAGCAGTACACAATTATCGTTAGGGTATCATAATTCAGGATGATATACATGAAAATATCCCTTTGAATGTGTGTCAATTCATTTATTTGTTTATTTTTTTTATAAATTCCATTTGCAGAACAATGTAGCCACTATACATTGCTATTACAAATAATGTTACCATTCCCTTGTTTATACATAGTAAAAGGAGAATTAAAAGAAGAACACCTAGTATGGAGGATCGAACGTGGGACCGCAATCAATGCTTTCAAGATCTCTAACCAATACACTACGCCCTTTGTTTCCCTTGGAGCAACAGTTCTTAATTATTCTGTCGCGTGAATATTGTAAACGTTATCCAGCAAAAATAAGTTCAATACTCTGATATAGCTAGCTCTGTACTTCTAGAATTACTCTATACACATGCATTTCAAATTTAACTCTGAATTTATTTCTTCGTTTTTAGTGTATCTAAGCTTGTGAATATACTTTATTTGTAACTTTATAACGGTTACATGAACATCTACGAAATAGTTCCTTATAATAACCTCCGGTTGACCAAGTTGCCAATATAAACAAATGGAATACAGATTGTCTTCGAGCTTACATTGTTAAAAACAAAGCGGATACACGTATTATTATCCCAATACTTATTCAATAAGGTTTCTTGTTTGTCAGAAATTACCACTTAAACTATTGCATGTTGAGCTAGTGCCCACCTAGCCGCCTCTGATGATATCTATCATTCTTCAGATTCTCTTTAAAATTCGACTCTGGTCACTTGTAACTTGCTGGGTGCAGACACTGTGCATCGACGCGATAAGAAGCGGCCTTGAATAGCGTGAGTGAGTCACTTTGAACGCGAGCAAGCTACGCTACCAAGCTTGTCTGCCTTTGAAAACCAAGTCACTTTTTTCACCGTTTCCGAACGCGATTGCTATTGTAGAAATATATATTCTCTCAAAAGAGCACGAAAGGAAATTTGACCAATATTCTCCCGTCGTTTAAAACCAAATATTATCTATTAAAAGAAAAGTTCACGATTGTCAATAAACCTATCTGAGCATAAGGTGGACGTAAATAATAAATTTAATAGAAAGATTCTCCAAAATTTCTCTCCCACTGTCTACGTCAGGCCAGTTTTTACCCAGGAGTGTGGCATGGGGGCCATGTCCCCCTCGAATCCTGAAAAAAAATATTTAAATGTGCACCTATCAATAACTACGAAAATAACATCGTCGATTTTAGAAATGTGTAAAAATTTCAATTTTGTTCTTACATAAATGAATCTGTTTCTTGCGCAAAAGTCTTCAGGCTGCAATATTGGATAGTTTTAGTTTTATAATCATTGATGCAAGGCTACCAGACGTCCGATTCAGCGATTTTGTCCGGACAGTGCGTTACTTTCAATCCCTGTCCCGACTTTTTCGAACTGCAATCGTGATGCGAGAATGTATCTTTATATTGCTTTTTCTTAACTCACAATTAGACATGTTCTTTATAACTAACTAACTCTCTAGCCTTCTTAAACCAGAAGGTTCATGACTGCAGCAACACAGGCCTTCCATCTGTCCCTATCTTGAGCAAGTTCTATATACTCTTTCCCATCCCTACCGATTTCCTTTAGGTCCATCTCAACGTTGTCCCTCCATCTTCGTCTTGGTCTTCGGGGTGTAAGGGGTGACCTTCCACTTAGTACACCCAAATGTCAACCTCACTTACACGTTAGTGCACCCTGGACTGAAGACTAACGAGGCTCTGGCGACTGGCCCCATGGCCAGTATAATTTTGTTTGTGTTGTCCTGTGTTTTGTCCTTATTTGTGCTGAGTGTTCTTTGCAGCCTCGGCTTTTAACGAAAGTCAGAACATTTTAATATTTTATGATTTTACTTAAGCAACGTTAGAGTTGTTATGTGAAACGATAAGGGGCTGGACCCCGTATAGTGTGACGGGTGCAAAATAGCCTTAGTGCTAACGCACCCAAAATTTTAAAATCAAATTCAAATTCAAATTCGTCTTGGTCTTCCTACAGGACTCTTACCATCAGGTTTCCCAACAAGAATCCTGTAAACTCCTCTTTCCTCTACCATTCGTGCCACATGGAATGCCCACCTAAGTCTTCTTGATTTCATTATTCTAATAATATCTGGACATGAATACAAATTATGTAGTTCTAAATTATGTAACCTTCTCCACTCACCTATCTCCTCATCCGTTTTAGGCGCAAATATTTTCCTAAGGATCTTATTTTCAAATACTCTCAATTTATGTTCCTCTTTCAATGTAAGTGACCAAGTTTCACACCCATATAATACTACAGGCAAAATTACTGTTTTGTATATTTTAACTTTTAGTTTCTTAGATATTAGACGAGAAGAAAAAAGTTTATGAAGAGAAAAGTAACATGCATTTCCTGAATTAAGCCTTATTTTTATTTCCTCTTTAATATTTTTTCCATTTGTTAATATTACTCCCCGCCCGGAGATCCGAATGGGGGACTATTTTACCTCCAGAATATTTTACCATCGGAACATCCATGGCCTCATATTGCTGATTCTTGACATGTCTTTTTACAGTGCAGAGTTGTCAGCTCTACGCCTAACCCCCAATATGAATGGAATGCTACTGTAGCTAGCTTCAAAATTTGTAGCTGGGGCTGTAGCGGCGCTATATTTTGAGAATTTTAGCTGTAGCTGTAGCGAAGCTACAAAACACCTGTAGTTGTAGCGAAAATTTCGCTACAGCTACATTTCTTCTCAGCATTTTGAGATAAATTTTGAATGTGCAACAGCGTTAAAAATAATTCGACAATAACGCTTACAATAAAGACATGTTCTTTATTGTAATAATAATTCCTAGTACGCAATATTTAATTTATAAATATATTATTTTCTAAACATAGAATTATCAATGGCGCTCGCACTATTTGAACCATTTTGTAATATCTCTCTCTCTCTCTCTTATATATACAGGGTGTCGCAAAACTCTTTCAACAACGCTGGGGTGCTGGTAGATATCATGAAAACAAGTAACTTTTCCCTATAAAGTTTACCTCGAAAGCGCTTAGTATCTGCGCTATAAGCGCTTAAAATCTATCCTGTACGTATGCAACCCAACACAGCAAACGCTTGCTCTGACATAACTACCAGGGGCGCGTGGCAGGGTTGCCACTAGCGTTCCTCGTTAAGAGAAACTACTTGAAAACAACAACTTGGGAGTCTTGCCTGAGCAAAATCCATAACATTAATGATACTTGCGATGTTGTAAGAAGCATTGACAGTATTTATAAACTGACCAAGACAAATAATGGACAGATTGAAATTCAAGATTACTCATTCTAAAATATCTCGATAATTGATTGATTGATTTGGTTTATTTTAATTCACTTTTCTGCCACCTTTAGCTAATCGCGAAGATGAGGATGATGTGATGAAATGCCACCTTGTCTAGGCCAGAATTTCAACCCGAGACACCTGCCGCCGTAGCGAGGAGCTGTGCTAACCACATCACCACGGAGAGTTTCGTGTATCATGCAATATCAACAATTGCAAGGGACACGTGAGATGGGGAAATCCACGAACTAACAAATGTAAATAATACGCAAATGTTCAATACGAGTGCCCTTTACAGTTCAGCGCTTGATATAAGTATGCATTCCTTGGCTTTGGTTTTTAATAAGCACTAGTTATAATGTGTGAATTTATTCATGTCTAAACGACGTTTTCCATTAAATTGAAAGTCGGAGTCCGTGGCGGAGTGCTTAGAACATCGCGATACGATGCCAGGGATCATGGATTCGAATCCCGGCTTGAATATGAATGTTTGTGAGTTTCCACTCATCAATTTCATCATATCATCACTCATCCCCATCTTCGCAAATTAGCCAAAAGTGGCACAAAATGCGAAATAAAATAAAGCAAATCAATCAATCAATGAATCATTAAATTAACAGAGCCTTGCAATTATTTCATTATGAGACGAACACGATTAGCAATAACGCTAGCACAGATAGGAATAATTTTCAAACAAATTGTAATAATATTATAGTCTGCGTGTTCGAAATGAGGCAGCAAACACATCATGTTTACATGTGTTCGTTCGTGGATTTCCGCCATCTCACGTGTCCCTTACAACTGTTGATATTGCATGATACACGAAACACTCCGCGGTGATGTGGTTAGCACAGCTCCTCGCTACGGCGCAAGGTGTCTCGGGTTGAAATCCTGGCCTAGACATTGGTGTCATTTGTTATTTCATCACATCATCATCAGTTTCGCGATAAGCCAAAGGTGGCAGAAAAGTTAATTAAAATAAACCAAATCAATCATGGAGAAATTTTAGAATGAGTAATCTTGAATTTCAATCTGCCCATTATTTGTCTTGGTCAGTTTATAAATATTGTCAATGCTTCTTACAACATCGCAAGTACCATTAATGTTTTGGATTTTGCTCAGGCAAGACTCCCAAGTTGTTGTTTTCAAGTCGTCTCTCTTAGCGAGGAACGCTAGTGGTAACCCTGCCACGCGCCCCTGGTAGTTATATCAGAGCAAGCGTTTGCTGCGATGGGTTGCATACGTACAGGATAGATTTTAAGCGCTTATAGCGTAGATACTAAGCGCTTTCGAGGTAAACTTTATAGGGAAAAGTTACTTGTTTTCATGATATCTACCAGCACCCCAACGTTGTTGAAAGAGTTTTGCGACACCCTGTATATAAATTTGGGTCTGGCCCCTCCCTCAAAGAAATCCTGCGTATGGGCCTGGTCTACGTCAATGACAGAAATGCAAGCAATATTTTTATTTAGTTTTAACCCAATTAAAGGAATGTGGAAGAATTTAAAAGAAATAAGAAAGAGCAGAACGACTGTTACTCTACTTTAAAAATTGTAGTTCTTCGAGGAAGAAAAATAAGAAGTATATACTCCAGCACCTTAACACAGTGTCCCACGAGTCTCTCTTGACTAATACTGTCAAATGTGAAGTCATTTTATGAATAAAATTTTCCGCCTGTTTACGTCTAACGTTGCGCAGATTTGGTAGTTCGCAAACGGTGTAATTATTTCGTGTTACCTTACGCAACAGCAAATACATTTCGTAAGACTGTTCTGAACACGACACTTACGTCAGTAAACAATCATTTCGTCTGTTGCAGTATCACAGGAAAAGAATATCGTCCTGCAATATTCAAGCCTCTATATATTTTCCATTAATAATCTCAATAATAAGTTAGAAGAAATAACTCGCATTTTCACAACTACCAATATTCTCGTTTCTCTTCATCACTTCGAAAATTAATTCCGAAGATATCTGCTATACTACAAGAAAGCAATTCAAAATTAGAGTAAAAGTTCAAATACATGTATACCCAACGACATTTACAATATTGGAGGGACAGAATACTTAAAAAATGTTGTTTCAATCGAAGGTAAGGGCGTGGTGTAGTGGTTAGAGTTCTCGATTGGGCTGCTAGCGGTCCCAGGTTCGAGCCTCCATACTAGGTGTGGAGTGCATGGTAGCATTATTTGTAATAGCAGTGTATAGTGGCTACATTGTTCTGCATATGGAATTTATAAAAAAAATAAACAAATAAATGAATTGACACACATTCAAAGGGATATTTTCATGTATATGATCGTGAATTATGATACTCTAACGATAATTGTGTACTGCTTCAAAGACATTGACAATTATTAATGAAATAACTATTTATATTTGTGGCAATTCAGGACATACTAATTTTACCCCTTTTCCCACTCGAGTTCAATGCAAGGATACCTCCGCAAATATCGATTGAAAAGTTTTCATCATGTGCAATTATCCATTAAATGTTTTCGCCGAGTCGTACTACCTTCGTTTTCTTTGTTACATTACATGTAGGAGGAGAGTTGCATCTACATTTCACATTGGTCAACTCCTTCTACTTACTTTCAGGAGCGAAAGCTTGTAGGGTAGTGTTTACCGTTCAGGACTGTCAATCAGATGGTCGTAGGTTCAAACCCTTCCGGTGGCAGAAAATTTTCGTAAGTTTTAGACCTATCCCATTGCGTTCATTGTCCACTCCGTGTGAAACGGAATGATTCAGTTTGGAATTAACGATGGGGGGAGGGGAAATATTAAATTACAAAATCTCCATTTCAACGAACCGAGAAGTGGACAAAAATTGGATAATTCTTATAAATATTCAGATTACATTCATGTTTTTAGTGGTATAATTGCAGGTAAAAACAAAGACCTTACATGGAAGATTTTACCTTGCTCTGAACTAAGCCAAAAGGCATTCCGAACCGATCCAATACATTTCAAAATGTTATTGAATGTTTCATGTCGATAATTTGACCAATGCACCAATTATTGACGCTGAGACGATATTTTCTGCAACTACCTCTTCTCTCCAGTCCCTTCTGTTCTTCTCTTCTCTTTCTCCTCTCCCCTCCTTCTGCTCGCTCTGCTTTTATCTCATATCGCCTTCCCTACTTTTCTCGCATCTTATCTCCATCCCACTCATCTCCACTCCTCGTATCTTCTGTCTTAGATATCCGACTCCACTGCTCTCTTCTTCTCTTCTTTTCCTTCTTCTCTTTTTCTCTCCTTTACTTTACTCTCCACTCCCTACTTCTCGTCTCCTCTACTCGTTCTCTCTTCCTTGCTCCATTTTCCTCATCTCTCCTAGAATCTTTTTCCACTCTCCTCGTCTATCCTCTCTTTCTTCTCTCCTCTACTTTTCCTCTTCTCCTTCCGCTTTCTCTTTCTCCTCTCCTTTGTCACCTTTCGTTTTCTCTCACCTCATCAGCGATGAAATACTAGAAAACATATTTTTTTCTATCAAAGAATTTTGTCACTTGCGATATAATAGTGATATTTTTAATAATTTTATACAATCTTACTTGTTTTTATTTCTTTCGCTTATTTTATAAATATCTATTGTGCATGTGGCAACCCTGAAATTGAGCCTAACTCTACACGCAACCGACCAACGGCTTGTGTAAATTGGGTTGCCTAGTTTAAAATGTCGTTGTCCTACTACTTTTGAGAGACAATGTACACTGTGTTGCCACACTAGACATGCATCTGCAAGAATTGTCCAATATATTAAATAGTATTATCCTTTTTTCATCGTCAATGCGTCATTTGTAAGTAGTGGGTGAAGTTGTTCTAGATGCGTATTTCTTTGTAAGCTAGATTGCGAACATTTTCACTAAAAGTTAGACCTTCAGCATAAGGTTTCTGTTTCATTAAAAGCAAATTGCGTCAATTGTGAGAACTGTAATTCAGTCGTGTTTATAAGTAATGAAGTATCATTTCTTTATCATTTACAGCTTACATCGGCTTAAAATTCATGAAGAACTGAACGTTACTAACCTTGTAAAGGAAATTAAGAAATTCGTCGTCCACGACACTGGAGTTAGAAGTTTGGAAGGTGTTGAAGGCGTATTCTTTTCTCAACCAGTTAGGCAAACAGGCCAATTCGGTATATGACGCTCGACGATCCCTATATGACAAGGAAAAGCAAACCCTTCCTTCAGAAAACAGACGATTCCTTTTTACATCATTTACAAATATTGGGCTACCCAGAAATATTCTAACGATGGCATATATCACCAAATCTCTCTTTTCTTCTGTGTGATGTCCAGTTAAAAGTAACGGGGTTACAGTTACTCATTTTAAAAAGTAACTCAGATACAGTTAACGGAACTTGAAAAATACCTGTAAGTTACTTTTACAGAGACGTTCTACTGAAAAGTTTCTTACAAACAAATTACACACAATCAGTGATAAATAATTTTAACGAAATAAACATATGATGACTTATATATGTTTTATTTATGTTTCTGGTTCATAATAATATAAGTATTCATATATTTGTACTACTACCATAAAATGATTAATTTTATTTTACTCTCCCTACATGCATATGACTTAAACGGTAACAGTTTCATGCATCGGAGACACATTTCTTCAATTTTACACAAGAAACTACTTACGGAAATGAGTTTGTCCAAGGTTTACAACCTCCGTCGATATATATTCTTCCTAAAACTTCATTCTACAATGCAGCAGAACAATAAATAATCACTTTTCATGTAATAATATTGCGCATTTTGTGAAAATCGACAACATCATGCCGTTGTTTCCAAGATGTACCTGCAGATGGCTCTAGCGTCGGAAGTCACGCGATCTCGCTAGTGGAATCAGGGTTTCCAAACGCGCGATTTTTTTCGAGAAACGCGAGTTTTTTTTCTTCGAGAAACGCGCGGTTTTTTTCGAGAAAGAAAAATGGTTTTTCGATGAATTTAGGGGTGAAATGGGTGCTAATGGAACCTAACCTAACAGGCCTAACCTAACCTCGTGTGAATGGTTCGTGGGGCTACCCGTGGATGGTTTTTGGGGCTAACGTCAATGGTTTGTGGGGCTACCCGTGGATGGTTTTTGGGGCTAACGTCAATGGTTTGTGGGGCTACCCGTGGATGGTTTTTGGGGCTAACGTCAATGGTTTGTGGGGCTACCCGTGCATGGTTTTTGATCCCCGGTTTTTTACAACTTTCATGCACAATAGAGTTGGAAACATTGATATTCGAAAACAAAAGAAGCGTTACAATTCGCAAAGCAAGCGATATCGCACCGTGACGTGCTTTCCGTAGCATTAAGGAAAATGGTTTATTTTAGCAGAAAAAGTGTTTGTTTTCGTGCAAAAAGCATATTGGCACCTTCCACTATGTTCCGCAATACATAATTGGTAAGTACAAAACACAAGAAAGACAAAATATCCGATTTAAATGTGTCTCCGATGCATGAAACTGTTACCCTATAATAATATAAGTATTCATATATTTGTACTACTACCATAAAATGATTAATTTTATTTTACTCTCCCTACATGCATATGACTTAAACACTTTCTCAATACCTCCTTTCTAACTGGATAACCACGCAGCAATTCTCCTACACTCTTCCCGCTCAATGATACATAAGGCGTAAATGTTCTAAATTTAGCATGCAATGAAGCCTAGCTTCCTTGCATTAAGGGCTTCCACGTAAATCCTTTCACCTTAGCACCTAGAGAAGACACAAAGTAGGAAACAGAGTTGCTAAATTCGCTAATAATTTAAGTGCCATAAAGTAACTTAAAATTTTAAAACACTAAGAAAACATAACACAACGTATTATGGGACTAATTTCTATCATACATACCATAACTCTCTCTCGGAGTAGTTCGCTAGAAATTGTGTGTAGTTGAACACAGTCTGACGTACTTTATTCGTGCTGCAAATTGTCACTGCTGGAAACGGAACATGTGATATTGGGATCGGTCTTTCTCCGAGCGATACTATGACAGGCGAGTTCTTCCATTTATTCCACACACCATTTATCAAGTAGATGCAAGTAAAGAGTGCCAAAGTAAAAGACACTATCCAGAATATCCTATAAAAACAATATATTTGCATTGTTATCTAAGAAAACAGAACATAGCTAATAGTGAATTAAACCTAATTCAGTTATAATTAAGAAGGGTAATTTTTTTGTCTCATCGTATGATACATTACAACATAATGGATGTAACAATCAAATAGTACTCTTACTCTTTTTTCAGTGGCCTCCGTACGGTCAATGTAACATATGAAATACAGAAACCTACTCAACTGTAACAGGGTGCATCCTTTCTGTGAGATATGTGGTTGAAACTTGAAATGCGGTTAGGTCATCATACCAATGTGAAAATATCAAGTTACTTCAGACAGGTTCCATGTGGCAAAATCTTAAAATCCTGTGACGTACGTAACATAGCAACGTCTAGTGCAACAGCTTATCTATGACTACTTCATGTGACGCAGGGTTGCTAACTACATGTTTCTGGATTGTTGAAGCGCGTGCCACATTACTTGTGACCAGCAGTTCTTTTCTTTGTTCATGTTCATGTCCATGTCCACTTTATGTAGCCTTACAATATTTTTTGAAATTCTAGCTAAGTCTTGCCACCTCAGTGGCTCAGCTCGTCCAGTGTTGAACTTAGAATCTAAACCTTCCAAGGTACTGGATTTCAGTCCAAGCCATGAAATATCTGGTACACTGTCTTCATAATTTCATCTACGTCATCTAATGATCATTCATTGTCACGTTAACATATGGAGACGGAGATTCAAGGTCAAGAAAAGAAATTAGGAAAGCAGTCAATATACATTCATTTCTTGAAATTAATTGAGACAATAGTAACGTAATACTAAACAAAATTCCATGGAACAACAGTCCTTTGAGACCCAAAGTGGCCTTGCACTGGAGGGGGGGGGTATGTGATCAAATCCCATCGCCACTGTTTTCTGGCTTCTGAAACTGGAACATAACATGCAATGTTCGAGAAAATTCTCACTTTTGAGAGAATAGTATTATAGCATTATGCTGTTTTAAACCCACTTATGCTCAGAATTTGAAATGGAATCCCATATGTTACATGTGCTCTCTTCGGAATCGAACTAGAACCTCTTGAATAGATTCTTAGTCTATGAGGAATATATAAAATCTATGAAAGTAAAGAAAAATGTGATAATTTGGCCAATATTAAATAACTTCATTTATTAGAAAAGTGCTCTCAAAACTGAACGTTTCATGTGAAAAAAGTTAACAGATTTTTTTTTACACAAAGGGGAAATCAATAAAGCAAGGTCACAAAGTTGTACCTACTTTCATGGAAGAACCGTTCACGGTAGATGTGCATCTTTGTAAAATTTACTAATTCCATGAAGATATATATCTTAATATTATTGTTATTGCCATCAACTAACATGCCATCATGTCATATGCTTATATTCTTTTCAAAACAAGTAATTTAAAAGAACGCCAAGGTTGAATGTAAAGATAAGCTGTGTAATTGTCAAGTAATTTAGTATTGGTAGATATACCGTTGTAGATGAATTGTAATGTTGCGTGTTAATTATTGGTAGACGATGAACTGTAGATAATTGTAAAGAGATATTTCTCTCGTTTCCAATGAATTTATGTCTAATAAAAGTAGGGAAGATTATCCGCACCGGTAATTTGAGCATGATTTCTTATTATTTCAAAAGAGACATTGAAGTATTTAATGTGCCATAAATTCATATTATAGTAAATATCAAAGTGCTTTGTTCTTCCACATAGTACACCCTGGGCTAATTTTTGCAGACTAGAGAGGCTATGGCATTTGACTCTCAGTCAGTATCTGTGTGGCTCATGTTGGGTCTGTCTTTCATCAACTTCATCTTTCACTTTTCATTCCCATCTTCGCGATTAGTAAAATTTGCAGAAAATCTAAGTACTAAATAAAACAAATCAATCAATCAGAGTGCTTTGAATAATCGTTAGCTAATAATAATTAATATAAATTATATTTTTATAACTTTTCACATTATTTTCCATTGTGTGGAAAATCAAATTATTTCAAGTGTTGTCCTGTGATATTTAAATGAAAAGTGTCTTGTTGAATGTCGTTACAGGCAATAGGAATGATAGAGTATATTTGGACATAATCATTTCAATTATCCCAATTAATCATAACTAAAATTATTGTTTCTCGATCCCATTACTATTTATTCGTTGAAGCAACGTGATTACTCTGAAGCTTTCGATTCTCAGTATTTTAACAATTTGAAATTTTAGAATAATGAATTTGTGTTATTGACTTTTTTACGCATTCATACATTTCTAAGTTGGAAAATTCTTGCTAAATATCTTTGTGGTTTGGTTATCTCTAAAATGTTTCGAAATTTACCGTTACTTTATTACAAGAAGATTGTCGACTTACCTTTCAATAAGAAATCTGTCCTCCTCACCCACATATCTAAGACCATGAAGAGATGTATTACCGCAGTAGATTTGTATCTTCTTCAAAATCCTCGCAAGAAACCTGGGTTTGGGTTGAGAATCTTCAGCGCTCTCCTTGTACTGAACATTTATCACTGTAGAGTTAATCGTATTGCTAGGTTTCTTTAATCTGCTGAAATGGAACGATTCTGCTTTCATTTGTTGCATTTTCATGTTTGTGTTAATTTTTTTTATGGTGGGTGCATTTACAAATGAAAACCTATTTAAATTTTTGTTTTGTTTGTCCATTTAGTTTCTTTACTCCCATTTTAACGTTTTCTTTGAAATCCGAAATAAATCCAAAACTGCCTACAGCGGCAAAAATTGGTAATGTTTTTTAGGTGTCGATATACAGGGTGAGTCTGTAATTTCGTAACAGCTAACAGTTTCTATATAATCTATGTTATTTCGTTAAAATACATGGGCGAGTAGAAAAGTGGGGTGGTACCTGTGTGATATCTTGAAAAATTCAAATGATAGAGAAGATTGACATAGAGATAAAGTTTGTAAGATCTCTTCACTTCCGAAGGATTTCTTTCATTTTTTTTTTTTTTTTGTTTCGTCAACCGTTATTAAATGGGAACCCAGACTTGACAGTTTTAATGATTCTGTATATTCGTAACCAACTAAAAGTTTTCAAAGTGGGGACAAATTGCAAAAAGCATCTATGTCATAAAATAAAACTCCATAGAGCAAGTCGAATGGTGAAGTTGATCTCCGTGGCGAAGTGGTTAACAAAGCGGTAGAACGCCAGGGGTCCGGGTTCGAATCCCGGCATGGGTGTTCTTTACGATGCGTTCAATTTTATCACTCATTAACCCTTCGTACACCAAGGTGGGTTAAAAATTGTCCATACCTCGATTCGGATAAGAATTTTTATGGATATTTCTTTAGTATCATGTCATAACTCAGGTTTTGTGTCAAAAATAATTTAAATTTTATTTTCTGTCATTCAATACTTTTCATTTCTAGATAATAACCCAAAATTTAAAAAAAGTTTTCGTGGTGGTCATAAAGTACCCACCCTTGGTGCAACGTGTTACCATAATGTGCATGTAAAAGAACCAAAAACAGGAAGAGGAAGATGTGTTCTTTGTTGCAAAGAAGCCAGATCAAAATATGTACAGTTGAACAAGTTAACAAAAACAACAATTGTATGTGGAAAATGTGAAGCCTTTGTTTGTGGAAAACATAGTGAAAAAAGTCACGTGTGCCGCTCTTGCAAACGCAAGACTATTGATTCAGAGTAACCAACAATGACTTTTGGAAAGTAATATAAGACAATAATGCTTACTCTGTAGCTTCCAACAACAAAAATAATTTATGTCTGTAGTACTACGTCATTGCTCTTATAATTCGGGAAATATGTGAATAGAATTTCCATAATGTTAAAATATATTGTAAGAATAACACATAAAAATGGTGATATACTTAATAGAATTTCCATAATGTTAAAATATATTGTAAGAATAACAAATAATAAAGGTGATATACTTAATACCTTCTTTGTTCGTAGCCTTCAGTTGTCTTAGTTTTTAGTTACTACAAAATAGAGAAGAATATTCAATTTTCTGGGACAGAAAATAATGATTTATGTCTTGGACATTTTTAACCCTCCCTTGGTGTGCGGTGTTACGCGTAACCCCTTGGTGTAATTAGGGTTAAGGTAGAGAGCTCCATACATTCGTAATTTCGGCGTTGTGTGGAGGTGATGTGATCAGCACCAGTGGCGAACACTCTCTAGTGGTAGCACCTACTACCGTTATCTATGGAGTGGATGGTCAGCCAGCATCAAATTTAATGATGAACATTTTTGTCAACATTTTGAACGTGAAACGATAGATAAAGTGCCATAAATACATAGGTCGAAATATGAAGGGGTGGGTTTGTAGCTCCTATTACCCTACTTTCGAACTGAGCGTTCGCCACTGATTAGCACCACGCTCCGGTCGCCTATAACACTAAAGGTAAGCCCTCAGATAACATTTTCTTTAGAGCTGAGTGAGGACCAGAGCCACTCTATACGGGGACAGTACTGCAAAAATCTCCCACTGAAATCGCCCTCCCTGAGAATCGAAACCTGGACACCCGCAAGACAACCAGACGCCTTCCTATTGGACTTTCGCGGCTCTGTTGTAATTTACACATACAGCATTGCAGGCTATTGTATTTATTACATACGTATGTGAATTATTTCCATGGTACCCACAAGTTCTTTCCTAAATTACAATATTGATCTGTGTACAACTGTAATTAAACTGTAATTAATATTTGTTGTACAGTGGGATGCACAAATATTACCCAGCAAATTATTCCACACCATGCTTATTCTCTTTGTATTTACGCAATGAGAGCTTCAAGAATGGAAGCAATTCGCCAAACAAGTTGCTGATAATTCTTGCACCAGTGTACAGACAACGAAGTTATGTATAAGGTGTGTTTTATACAGCGTATATTGATACACTTGTAGGTTTCATTGTATCTTCTGCAAATATACTGTATAAAGAAACAAACTACCAGAGTACTAAGTGAGGTGAGTGTGCGTAAAAATCAATTCCTTAATTGATGAAAATTGCAATGGACAATTTTCCGAGAAATACTTGTGCATCCCATTGTACAGTGGGATCCATGAGTATTACCGTGCAAATTGTCCATCACCATGTTTGTGAATTTTATTTGACCCAATAAAAGCTTCAACAATTAAAATAAAACTCAAAACAAGCTGTCGACAACTTCTGCACCAGCATACAGAAAAGTCCATCGCTTAAAAACACATAGGATGTAAGAGAAAAATTAATGAAAATAGTCATGAACTATTTGCACGGTAATACTAATGGATCCCACTGTATTTACCTAGTCTTCCGTAAATCCTCTCCAAATTATCCAATATATTAATCACGAATATCCAATAATGATCGTATACTCACCCTTCTGGTGTAGTTCCGACACTTATGCTCAAAGGCATTGCTGATTGAATTAACTTTGGCAATTGACCAGCAAATAGATTGCGTATTTGCCACAAGACTCGCTTCCATGGAACTAGCTCAACAGCCTGAACCCTTGTTTGTTGATAGGGACATGATAATGATCATGCGCAAATTGTCCCTGAGGACACACAAGAAAATATGGTTTGATACACCATGTGCCTACGTATACACAATTGGTTTGTTTATTCTGTAACGATCGATTCCGTATTTTGAAGACGACGTTACGTTGTATTTATCGTGATCAGAATGTCATTCAGAACAGTTAAAGTTCGTAATTAGCTTTTTCCTTCCTGAAGCTAGATCATTTTTATCATTACTAATTATTTATGTTCATAAAAATGATAATGTGCAATGTCAGAAACCAAACTTGTATCACTATAAGTTCATTATACTCATAATGTGTTCAGTTTAATAAAAACTTATGTTGTACATTATTCAGGGTATTTATGTCATTCTTTTCGGGTGGTAATCATAATATTGTAGGTAAATATTCAAACATATACCAAATCAATTTTGTGGTTTGCTTTAAATTTTATACCATATAGTTTAATGGTATCCTATACTATATCTTTTTATTGTCTTTATGGTATTTCCAGTGTTGTATAAAGGATATAACTGACGTACATGTTACAAACATTCATTAATATTTCCACATCCTAATATATCAAATAGTAAAAGTAATAATGCAATTTAATTACAGGCTTATTAGTTATCTTTAATGCAATATTTTACATTCGGACAGGTAAAACACAAACCACCTTTATTTCATACGTATAGAATAAATAATTTAAAATGTCAATTCTTACTTAAAGTTTAGTAGAGTTGTAAACAATTTACGGTTTTTGGAGAGTGGATCGAATACATTATGACATTGTAAGAATCTCAAACGTTGAACTGTGATATGGTTTATTATTGTTTGTAAACATTTTACATCAGTAATCCTGGAAGAAATGAGTAAGGAAGCAGAGATGGGAAGAAATATTTTCTGGGAGTCTCATTTAATACACCAATAAATACCATATCAAATATATATTCGATCTAAAAGGGCATTTCTTGTTTCCTGTGCGACTGTATAGATTTGACCCCACTCCCACTGCTGTCGTCATATTATCACATGAACGTTCAATGAGTAACAAGTTTATGATGTCGTTTATATAAAACACAATAAATTGTGCTGTATTTCTCATATATTCATGAATAGAAATGGGAAAATAAGTTAAATCCATTATTTAGCATTAGTATGATTGCGGCTAAGATAATGATAGGTAACTTGTACACAGCTATTTCCTTTCCCTCGATACATCATGATTTTTTTTTAAGGAATTAATCGCGATGATGATGAAGCATCCTCTGCTTATTGGCGTTTTTCTCTTTCAGTTTCTGTTATCTTTGCCTTACACTGTGTTTTGAATCTTTGCGATGATGCTTCAAGGATTGCAATTGTACTCATTACACCGTGAAGCCGATTATTTTTTTTTAATGCTTTATTGGAATTATGTCAATTCCTCCCCTCCCCCCACTAATCTGCCTTAACATTTTCCCACTCGGAAATCGCTCGTTGCCACACTACGTCCTTTCTTTCTACGGTCGCACAAGAGACGTAGTGTTGCAAAGTACAATATTTCTACCAGGCTTAACATGCTGAATCCAAGACATAATCCAAGCAAACCTCCACAGTTACCTGAAATAGAAGAAACAAAAATTAAGATTATCAAGATTAATCTGTTTGCTTCGAAGTGTATACTATATACATATAAATGATCATTATATTAGTGTTAATATTAAGTTCAAGCCATTCATATTCGGCGTTCGAAGTTGTCCGATTAGAAGCATTTGTGTTTCAAAGCATTAGCCATGAGTGTTTTTTTTATGTGTTCTGGGCATATTGTGAAACTTCTAAATTCATCTTTCGATTAAAGATAATTTCAAAATATTCTGCCATTTAGTTTTACACCTATAAAGAATAAACGTGTTTTCAAAATTTAAACCATGATCGTGCCTTGATTTCTTTGTACCTGCCACTTTATTTGTGGCAAAACTCTAAGCATAATGCTTTGTCAGTTCTTAGAAAGCAAGATACTGTGTTCAAACATGTCAACTTACCAAGGAAATCTAAGAGTCCGAACATTTCGTTTCTTTGGTTATGTATAAACTGATGGTCCATGAACATAACAGTTAAAGTGCCATAATTCTTCCTGTAAAAGAAATGTCATATGAATTAATATTAATATTATATTCGTTAGTCAGTATATGTTCTAGCACATCAGTTGTAAATTGAACTTCAGAATGGCACCTAATTGGTTTTGTAGGGACATTTCTGAATTTTCAAAGACTCTACGATACATTGCATCGACTTCACCGATGGCGTAGTGGTAACGTCGTTGCCTTGTAATCAAGGAGTCCCGAGTTTGATACCCGGTGGGGACAAAAGTGGTTTGGATCCCACTTTAAACTGTAGGTCCAGTCCCGATTAGCCTTCCTGTGTATCAAGTGAGCTTAAAACCAAATATCAAACTCAAACGATACATTGCGTCGACAGTGCTTCAAATAGTGCGCCCTGGTATAGTAAGTAAAATATCTGCTATATTTTTTTAAAGCACAGATACTATATTTTGACCACATTTTCTCGTATTCGATGTAATTTTCTTGATTTTTTTATAGTAACTAAAAATGCGGGACATTCCATTTTGAGGGTTTGTTATTTTGTAAAATTTAGTTCAATTCTGAATCAACCAAATTCAACTTTATAATCTTCTGGGAATGAATGATTCTATGCTTCACGAAGTTCAGTTAGTTCTGAAAGATCGCGTAAGAGGACGCCATCAGCAAGCGTCAGACAGAGACATCTGCGGCACGAGTGCGAACTACGTCCACTATGCATGTTTATCAACGTACTATGGAATGTGCCAACAATGGGAGGACATTCCTTCCCCCACATACTGCTTGTATTACTAGAAGAGTTATATAACAATTGTGCATTTCAAAAAGAACTTACAATTAGGACATTCCTTTTAGCAATACTCACCCTTCTCTGTTCCAATTGTCGCTTTTGTCAAAATTATACAACCTCTCCACTTTGATATCCGACATGGAGACCACAGCCGTGTACTTCAACTCCGTACACGATGGCAAGCAGTGGCAGAATTGATCGTTAGAAAGGCTTCCTGACCGTAATTCCTCACTGACCACCTTCTCACGAAATTCACCTGTGAATATTTCACAAACAAACGACACTAAAAATGTAGTCCACTGTTTATTATTAAATTGTGTGAATTGTAGTGTAATGAGACGAGTAGAAATTATTTCACTTGACAGTAGTGCTTTTAAAGAGCTGTTGAAGATTCTTAGAATAGACAAACCTTGCTCTGCATCTTAAAAATTTAATATTATTTGTCTTTGTAAGATATTTCCTGCAATAAAATGCCAGGATACAACACAATTAATATGGAAATTAATTGTATTTTTAATTACGTTCGGTTCACTGTTACTCTTCCTTTACCTAATTACAATTATTGTTTTGCTTAAATTTTCAACAGGGTTACGTGTTCGAACCCAGGCTCCTCTGGACTTTTGCCCTACGACATAGAAACCGTTTCCGAAAACGGTTTTTTGCAAAATCGCTATGATATTCAAAAGTTTGTAAAGTTGCATATGCTTAAAATTCCTTCTGCAGCATTCGTGTGGAACTTCGTATGGTTTACTTTCGGTATTGTCTGCCTATTAGCAATAGATTTGTAGTATAAACAAGCATATTTTCCATCAGAGATATCTAGGCACAGATAACAATTCACACGAAAATTCACGTCAGTGCTCTGGTAGAAATTCTAAGCAGATGTAATTTTTTTTAAGATTTGGAATATCTAAGGAGAATTTTCGGAAATGTCTTGGTTGGTGCATACCATAGATACATCTGAGACTATAAACAGTTAAAGAGCCTTCAAACCGAAGAGACAAGCGACACGTGACACATGTTGCTTGGGAACGAGCCAATCAACAGCAACGTTTCACAAGCATGCGTTCGATTGTTGAAGTTCTCAAGTAAAACGTTTCACTTGTCGTTTCAGTGTAAAATCTCCCTCGCGGACCGACGCGACACACGAATGGCGGCATGTACCGCTTCGTAATGAACCTTCAGTAACAAACGCAACCTTTCGAAGCGACACAACAAGCTGCACGTGTCGCTAGTCGGTTCCGTGTTGCTCGTATTGGGCCATTATCTCAATACTGTGCATCGTGTCGCCTCGATCTGTAGGTAGCGCATGCGCAGTGAACGCTTGATCTTGTCGCATGTCACTTCGGTACGAAACCCCCGTGTCGCTTGTCACATGTTACTTCAGTCAGAAAGCTCCCTTAATGTGGATGTCTCTCGGTAGATGGAGTCACTGTACTTACGAATAGCCCATTTAGCACAAAGCATCTTCTCTGGTCCGCATATGGATGTAGTTTCGTTACCTGAAATCAGAAATCGTGTCTATTAGGGAAACTAGTCGCGAAAAGTGTAAGTCAATGGCAAATGGAAAAAATCTTTAAAGAATAAGTATCAGGCGCGACAGTAATTTATTCTCTACGTTTCTATACTATTCGCAATTCCAGCTGGCGGGTGGAAAGCAATAAATCAACTATTAATTCAACGCTTTTGACTAACATCGGGCATTTTCGTGTCACAAGGCACATGAACGTTGCTATCGGGACGAAACCAATGAGCGTCGGATAGACCACATATTGCCAAACGTAGAGGAAAAGGTCTAAATATGGGCCCCCCCTTTTTATTTTGTTATTTTCGGAGGAAAAAAATGAAAATATCAAGCACCTGCCTTAAAAATGCATATCTATGAAATATATACTTAAATGTACGTAATAGCATGCTAAAGTATAGAAGGTCTCCATTTTTTTTTTAAAAAAAAGCAATATTAAAAAAATGTAAAATGATGTATTTCAAAATTGTGGTCTAAATATGGGCTACTAGTGGCAATATCACAAAAAGCAATTACAATTTTAAAAAACAGTCATTTATCGCTAAAACATTATAAAATTTATATTTATGAATAATCCGTTGTTTTGAAAATCACGCGGAATGCGAAAAATCGAAATTAAGAAAAAGCATCCAAATATTTGTTGGAAATGTGATCTCAGCGTTAGATCTCATGTTATAGCCCATATTTACACCATCACGCTATTTTGCTTCTTCAATTTATTTTTGCTCTCTGTGGTACATATTTCACAAACAAATCATGACATTATAAAAGCCAACATTTGTTTTATGTATCGCTAATATCACAACCTGTACAAAGCAGATGAGAATTCAGAAAACGCTGAGTTAAAACATACCTGCAAAAAGTTTTCGGAGGTCCAAGGCCGAAACTAACCACCACTTTCTCTTGCGAATTGGCGCCGCAACCTTTGTCCTTGACAGATAACCAGTTCCAATAGCCTCTGCCAGGCTGCAGCACCCGGGAGTGTTGATAACTCCAAAACCCATATTTAAACCTTCGCCCATATTTAGACCTTCTCCTCTACTGTTAAAGGGAGGGGGAGAGAGTTGATCAACGCGTTACTGGATAAAAGTTGTACAATAGTACACAAAGCATGGAAAGACGTACGCCTGGCAATGTTGTAACGGGAGAGCGATGTTGGCCCTACAACTTTTACTTCGCAACTGAGGTTGTTGACACTCATCGAGGCACACAGCCCCGAAGACAATTGGTGGACAGAAAGAGCCAATAAGGTCAGCCGCCAGTTGGGCCTGCGATCAGAATAAAAATGTTCAAACATTTCCCCACCCATACTTACGCGGCATGTAGAAAATGACGCACTGACATCTGTTCAAGGTGTAGTTGGTGATGCATTCCGTTTCACAGTTTCCTTGCGTGTAGTACTTGAAGTATCCCAGAGGTCGCTCCCAGCTGTAGTAGCAGAGTCTCAAGGTAGGGGGCATTCTCTTCAGCTCTTTGGTCGTTATCATCATCTGAGGGGCGGCCACCACCGACAGTTGCATGTCCAGGGGCATCCGAAAACCCTGCTGGGACACCAGGGGGAACTCCACCGGGTTGTGAAGAAGGATCTGTTCGGGTAAAGAATCCGTTACTTTTTCTGTGCGGGCAAAAAGTAAGACATTCACAAGTAAGAAATTCGGGGTGTGAGAATACGCTCGTGTCAAAACATCTTCCGTGTATTGCATTCTGAAACCCGAATCTTTGCGAACTAACTAAGCTCTGGTATGTGGATTCACAACCAATATGGAACTTTTTGTAATACAGTAAAACCTCGTTAATCCGGACTAATGGGGGATGAGTTGACCGGTTTAACGAAAGTCCGGATTAGCTTAAATAACCTAAAAGAACAGTAGAAAGTGCATTAAAACTCCGTTTATAGCAACAAAACACGTTTATTATGGGGTATTTAAAGGGTATAGGCCTAAATACACTATACAGTACAGTACAATGTCTGCGGGAAACAGAATTTCATCAGTTGTTGACTGCCTTTTCTTTGGAAAGTTTTCTTGTTGAGTTCTAGCCACATTTAAAACCTTACATTCTGCCTTTTTTTTTTGCCTGTCCAGATTAAGCGAAGTTCGGCTTAACGAGGTTTTACTGTAATAATAACCCGTGGCGCAACAGCGAGGGTCCGGTCCTACCTACCGACTGCTGGCCTCACTCCCGCCTACCCACTCACTCCCCCGAGGTAGGAGATAATCCAACCAGTTACAGGGTGACGTGTGGTCAGCACGACGAACCCACAGTCTTTGTTGTAGGTTTTCATGACCACGGTACTTTTTGTACCCTGCTATGATATGTGTTGAGTATCTATACATACCAAGATTGCATCATTGTACATAGATCTGTAGCCAGACTCCGTGGCGATGTGGTTATCAGAGCGCGCCAGGTTCGAATCCTGGGTACGGGTGTTCTTTCTGAATGTTTCTTCTGCAATTTTATCATATCATCACTCATCCTCATCTTCGGGCGAACCAAAAGTGGGAAGAAAGGCGACGCTAAATGACAAGTATCAAATCAAATCGTACCAACATTCCCTTTATCATAGTTCTTTGCAAATAGTACTATGCGTATCTATATTACTTGTAAGAGGAGCCAAATTTATTTCTTTGCAATGGACCTGATCTTCTTCAGTGGCTCGTGTCCCAGCCTGGACGGATGTATTATTTTGCGAACTTTCCTTCACCATTTTCATCATTCATCCTGAAAAAGCGATGCAAAATATGCAAAAATACGATACACATAAGAGACCTGACCAATATACAAGTATTTTTGTTTAGTCTTATGCCAATATTTTATGCCGGAAACAAATAGCCTAAGTGTTGACGTGCCCATGCTTTTATCATTAATCAATATACTAATTTCCTTGGAATTTGAAATTTCTTATTGATCATGTTATGAAAAAATACATAAACAACTTTACTTTGACGCAGTGGTCATATAGTCGTCTTGCAATCAAGAGGTCCAGGGTTCGATACCGATGGAGGCACACAGTGTGTCTTACTATAAACTATAGATACAGAGAGATACGGATTTCACACTCGCCAGCGTCGAGTATTCCAGTGTGAGTTCCCCTCCATCAAGTTTACGTAATCTTCATTCATTCTCATTGTCGCGATTGGGCAACAATGGAAGAAAAGCGAGTGAAGATAACAAGATGCAACACATAAAACTTCTGAACCTGCATTTGACACATACCGTGAATCCGTGATTTACACCAGTGCACTTCGGGTCCATTTGATGTTGCTGTATGTCCAGCGCGAGTCTCAATCCCAAATCAGGTCCTCCGGCCAGCGCACGCCGAGGCGTCGCGTTGAACCCACACTTCTCAGGGTATCCGTAATCTGGCGACCAGCCTGTCCAGTCCTCCCAGTTGGGTCTATGCCCCAAAACTTTATACCTATATAAATAATATGAAAATTATCACATCATGAAGACAGAGATATATAGGATAATATTAAACAAATTCTATTCTCTGTCCCAGGAGTTTGTGGTGCAACCGAACTAAAACAAGTCCTAAGGGCAAGTAGCGGCTCGAAAGGGCTCGACCAATAAACGCATGCTACCAGCCGTTTGCGCCAGCGCGCACACACTCGCTTTCTCCCCATCTTAACCGTTATGCTATACCTTTCTCCACAGATTATTGGAACAGAGTATACCACTAAGGCAGGTTCTATATCTCAGGAGAAAAGCTCATTGGCAGAGCGCGTTGCATGTTACGTTCGCAACGTTGCCGTGTCAGGATCTTGTTTCAAACCCACGGTTACTTCTTTCTGAGCGTCCAATTATCGATTTCATCTAGCCATAACAAGCATGAGAAGGATATTAAAGTACTAAAAGTACTCACACATTTCCATGGTACATAGCCTTAGGTGGTAAATTGTTGAATACGTAACAAAGGCCTTCCTCAGTAACAATGGGCGTGAACACTTCCGAACAGTTGACAGTCTCCGACCTCCATATACATATTGGAATCATTCCTTTCAGCGTTTGTCCAGCCTGTCAACAAATAATAGTTAATATATAGTTTGTATTTGCGTGTTTAATTTTGCACTATATTGTACGCAAGGATATATTTTGTCCTATGGGAAATCCTATCTCTACAATCGTGAATGGAAAACCAATTATGGTAACAGTGAATTTTGCTGATGTAACAATTAACAATAGATTAGTGTCTTACCTTGATGTTCTCTGTCATACATTTTGTATGTAAAATATATAGATCAAAGACATGTTCTTGCTACACATAGTATATTTATGTAAACATCCTATTGTTGTAATATTCATATTACAAAATGTTCTATGTTCTCGAAATACGGCTTTCTAGGACCTCCCCAATGGCCTACTGTTAATGCCTTCGTATTGTAACCAAAAGTTCCTGGGTAGGATGCCCAGTACTTTGGATTTCACTTCAAACTGTAGGTCCAGTCCCGATTAGCCTATCTGTGCATAAATTGAACTTAAAACTAAAACAAATCTGAAAATATATTGCACATTGTAAATGTTAGATGTAGAAAAGGTTGCATTGACATGCATTGTAGTCAAACATTATCCATTGCTTAGTACTTTTAACTACACTTCTTCTAAAACTACGTTTTGAGAGAGTACCTCTTCTCTCGACTTCAGACATGTGATTGTACTTGACATCTGCTAGGCTAACCAACTAACCAATCGCACGTCCGTCGCAGGTTCGATTCCCGCCAAATGAAATTTATTCACCGGAAGACGAGAGAAGAGGTTCTGTCTGGAAACATAGTGTTAGATCAAAGTAGTTAAAGTTGTGGGAAATTAATAATGTTCAATTAACATTCCATGCTAATAATTACCATTGTCACTAGCATTCAGTGAATCATTAATAGAATGAACATTCCCCCGCTAGCAACGTCAGTGAATAGATGAGGGAAATATTCAATTGCAAGGATGTTTACTTTCATCCTCAAACTTCCCTCCTTGTAACATTTTGTATTTAATATGTGAGCAATATATTTCTAAAAAGTGTTAATCTGTTGGACGTCTTACTAAAGTGATGAATAATGAAGAAGCTCTGTTTATTTCGTTATTCATCACTTTAGTAAGACGTGCAACACATTAACACTTTTTAAAATTTAAAAATATGTTGCTCACATATTAAATAATATTGTATGATCCTCGTTAGTAAAGCAAGTATATTGTGCTTGAATGATCGAGAGAAAGGACACATAAGCTCTCGTTAAGATGATATTGTCATTTTTGTAAATGATTTTGAGTACCTTTACACACGCGAAATCTCAATAAACTATATTATACAGTGTGCATTAATTGTGCAAATTGAAAGTTTAAAACACTGTAAGCTGAATGTTAAAAATTACTACCATGTATCATTAATAGTCCCTTGGAAGCATATGACGTAGTAACAAACCTCATGGAGAAAGGTAAGAAATTGATCGTCCACGTAACTGACATTCGACATTGTCAAAGATTCGTCATCCTTCCTGATCCAATTAGATAGGCATGCTAATTCTGAAAATGCAGCGCGCTTGTCCCTACAATGTGAAAAAAATATATCATGAATATTGAAATTAACAGTAAATATGAAATAATATTCCATATCTCAATTCGGACACACTTGCTACGAGGATAGTTTTACGTGTAGATGGCACAAAAGCTTATAGTGTGACATATATAAAATTATGATTGTATTCTTAAAATAGTATAAAATTTTCAATGCATTTAGAATTGTTGAAATATATGTCAGAAAAAATCATGTTAAAACAGTTTAACTTCGTAAAATTTATTCATATATGTATGTACATGCTTCCATATTTTGCACTCAAAAGATTACTTTTCCCTTTAAAATTAAATAACATTTAAACGTAGACATATCTCGCTACATCTTTAGTTGCAGTGTCCTTATTTCCTATCACTGTTATATAGTGAAAGCTTATTTATATTTAAGGTGGGTAAATCTAATCATGAAAATTAATTAATTAGCTACCTAGCCTATTGAATCCTGTTTGAGATAAAAATGTATTTCCGTACAATAATTCGATATACTACCCAGTGGCTGAGTGGTTAGCTACCGTCAGTACTAGGAAACCAAGCATCCTAGATTCAAATTATGAATAATGCTTTTTTGTTGTTTATGTACAAAAGATTGTTTTAAGCCAAGGGTCCCGGGTTCGAATCCCGGTCGGGCTTGGTTGTTTGTGAATGTTCATTCATCAATTTCATCATTCCATCACTCATCCCCATCTTCGCAAATTAGCCAAGAGGCACAAAACGCGAGGTAAAATAAACTAAATCAATCAATCAATCAATCAAAGATTGTTTTAAGTTTATAGATAGATTAACTGGAACTAGCTAGGCTTACACTTTAAAATGGGACAATACTTGACAGACTTAGCTATATTTAACTGTTCTTCACAATGACCCGCCTTCATATATTTTGTGAAACAGAAGTAAGGAATATGCTCGATATGACGGTGATTAGTCTGTGACAGGAAACCGAAACCTGTAAAACAGGATTGTGTCCTAATTGCGAACAGTCCTAATTCCGAAAAGCGTCTAAATAGTCGTAATTGGGAACAAATAATGTGGTGGAGGGATGGAACCACAAAGTCAACAGTGATCTATGTATTCTACATCCGAGAATGCTTATATAAAGCTTAAAGGCTGAGGCAGAAAAGTCTAATGGGATGATTCTTAGGATGGAAATGAGCCTGGAAGACGTAAAACGGAAGAAAGAAAATCTGTTTTGGTTTTTTTGGCGAGGAGCACTAACAAGTATGAAGATATTGGTGGTATTTGTAAATCTTTAAGAACAGTGTCATATGTTTTGAAATTTAAATTTGAAATTTAGGTAAAGTTAATAATCCTATTATTAAATGACGAAGATCTTTTCAGTTAAGAAGTGTGCAGTACTTATTCCTATTAAAAATTGGCCATAATTTTATTATTAAATTATATATACTTTGGCGTCTACTTTAATCATGTCGAATTTTCTATCATCCAAGTGTGATTCACGAAGCACTGACCAGTCTCAAGTATGGATCTGAGTCCCTTTAAAAAAAAATCGTTAAATAGACTCGGGAAGTGTGAGAGAAAGTTGTAGGTCCCAACGCAGAAAGATGTGTTCACAATTAGGACATAGTCCTTCGAGTATATTCCTGTTCAGGCAGCAAGTGTTCGCAATTAAGACTGTTCGGAATTAGGACGACACCATATAGCAGTCTTTTCATTGCTAGACTGAGACACCGGACAAGTTCTTACCATTATGCTCTGCATCGTAGAGATATCATACGCCCATAACAACAACCTACCTGGTAATTTAGAACTTCTTAATATTGCAAATTACGCTCCAAAAGTATTAGTATTGTATATTTGTTCATAGATGGAAGCATAAAATCAATAATTTTTATTTCATAAAAATAGAACATTCAAAACTGAAAAGCTGAGAGTTGTTTTATTTTATTTACACAGTAATCGAACGCTAAAGTAACGGGAAAAATACAGAATGTAGTTAATTTTGTGATAATAAATTTGAGGTATAAATTACAAATTAACAATATTTGAACATATTCATAAGAAATTTAATTGAGGTCTAAATTTGACTGCCAGTGTAAATTGAATTACCAAATTCAATGATCTCCCAAATTGTAAATTAAAGTATTTCCGAGTACCTTATTCACCAGTAACTACGTATTAAGTGAACTCAACCCTTCGTTTTCTTCAGTACATACCAGACTCCATCCTTGGATTGATTCAGCACAAAATAGGTATAGTTGAACACTGACTGCCGAACTTTGTTAGTGCTACATATTGTTACTGCAGGGAATGGGATGTCAGAGATAGGAACAGGTCTTTCTCCTAGGGACACTATTACAGGAGACCTCTGCCATTTTTTCCAAACGCCCTGTATAAGGTAGATGCAGGTAAATAACGCCAAACTAAATGCAAATATCCAGAACACCCTGCAAGGATAAACACACGAATTTGTACTGCAATAGAAAAAGTAAAATATTTTCATTGGACAATTATGTTTTTATAGCACTGTACCATATTATTCTTAATGTAGTTTCAATAACTGGGGAATAAGCTTAAAAAAGTGACTTGTAGAAGTGCGATAGTAGTGGACACGATGAGGTAATTAAATACTTCGCGGGGATTATGACATGATCTGGCAGACTATGCGTTTACATGAATTAATCTGCTTATTGTTATAGGGGGCTATATATATAGGTATATATCTAGTGATATTAATATAAATTATTAAATTTGATATATTAGTATAGTTTTTGCTTTTTTGTCGTACTCAATCGTAAGTAACGAGATCGAGGTATACAGATGAAAAAATGTTCTTAAAATTTAGTTTTCGAGTCAAGGTTGTATTGGAAAATACTCCTATAGAAAGCGTTTTGTATGTTCTTTCATATATATAAACTTCTTTTGACTGCATAGCAGAGTGAGAAATATCGTTACGAATTCGACGAAGCTATATTTTTAATATCAGGATATATAGTCTACTTCAGTTGGAATTTTGTGTAAAACACTGACTTCTTTCTGTCAACATTTCATCTACCTGTAAATCATAAAACACAATTCGTCCTCAACTTAAAATATTTACGTAGCTCTAGAGAATTATTCTGTACACGTAAAAGCACGCAGTAATTATACAAATAGAAGTTCTATTCTTATACATGTCTTACAACAGCACTCGTTTAAGGCAACGAAAACATGTTTCTTGCTGCTTTCGATCTGCCCGTGTTTGAAACCAGCTCACTGCGAACAATAATAGTATATTGGCTGACAAGACTGGGATTAAAATCCCGTCATCAAGGGTTAACTAAAAACCCTAAAATTGAGAATAATACGTTTTCCTGCTCTAGCATGTTCATTCCTTATCAATTATTTTCACTTAGAATACATGTCTCAGTTGCAGTTAGTCCCATTTATGCATGAGCAATTTATTTTAATCTGTCTCGACAAGTTGGTTTGGTACTGAATGTCTACGTCTGTAAACCACGGAGTGCGACATTAGCGCCGTGCAGCGTTAATTTTTGGCAGTTGGCGCAAATACTCGTACAAGTGGTTGTAGCGGCTAGAAAAGTGTGTCGGCATTTACACGTTAATTTGATGACTTAACAAGCGAACTAGACTACAATAATATTCTCAACGTTTGTACATATTGTGTTTGTGATGTGCAAAAGTTCATCTGCGTGTGTACCGATCGAGAAATGGCAGTATTTCAAAGTGTTTACTGCACTCGGATCATCAAGTCAGGTAAGAAATTAACAGGATAAATGTCCAGTTGATGTTCTGCATTGTTGCGTACTGCAGAAAATCGTGCCCTATTTTCATTTCGTTAATCGTGGTAAAATTTTGATCTCCGGGAAACGTATTTCTTCAATTTTACAGGAGAAAGTACTTACCGAACTGAGTTTCTGTAGACTTTTCAAAGGTCGTGGAAGTGTTTTTTCCCATCGTTTAATTTATTTGGCCGGTAAATCATGTATTTTTCAAGATCAATGTCTCTCCGATGCACAAAAGCTGTTGCCTCTATGTCCTTCCACTACGTAAACCAAACGTTTCGTGCGTTTGATGATGTAACCCCCGGTCAGTGTATCCAACCACGCCGTTCTTTTGCAAGAACATGACAATTTTGAAGATGACAATTACTGTTTGCCTAACCTAAAGTAACCTAACCTAACCTTGCCGTGCATGGTTCGTGGGGCTATTTATGAATGGTTTGTGGGGCTATCCGTAAATGGTGTGTGGGGAAAGTAGGTATTTTTCGGTGAAGAAGGTTGGAAACACTGCTTACCCACTGACGATAGACAACGCTAGTCAAGATTGCAAGCGAAAAACGAACGAACAATAATTACTCGATATGTGGAAAATTGAAATTGTTTTCGTGAAAAAAGCAAAATTCTACCTTCAAGAATCCTTAGCAATAAAGAATACGTAAGTACGAATGTGAAAAATAACAAAATAAACAAATTTGAGACGTTTCGCGGAGATTGAAATTTTAATGAATATAACTTGTCCTTGTTTCGTGTGTGTGAGTTAATGATTACAACACTATAGTACTTTATACTGCAAAATACTAATGGGGTAAAGTGAGAAACTAAGCTTACCCGTAGTTGGACTAAACACATTACCTTCTCAATATGAAAGCCTCATGGCTTGCTCCGGTCACGTGACTAAGCGTCATCAACTGGAGGCGAGATAGCTGCCATGTGTGATTTGCTTCTTCGGAATCAATGTTGGACCTTTTTAGTGAATATGGAATTGTAATGCAAATTTAAGAACTGTAATCGAGTTTACATGACGTGTAAATATGCTTAAATGTGGAAGAGGTATTGTGTATAAGTCTTGTGTACTAAATTGCAGAGGCAATTACAATGAAAAAGGTAAGAGTAACGTTCACATTTCTTCAAGATGTTAAAAATGAGAAATTTTTAGGGCAATTCCATGTGATTCAGTCACTACGAAAAGATACAAGTTAAGTAACAAATGTTTTATACTAAAAAATAAATAAGAGTAATAGTTCATGATGTAAACATTTCATGTGTCCGGAATAGGCATCAAATATACTCGTAAATGTGGACAACATGTCAACATTTTTTTACAAATAATTTACCCTGAATTACAAACGTTGGTTAATATTACGTCTACCAAAGCAATTTGTTAGTGTAAATTTTATGCAAGCATTCGATAAATTATTCATATTATTTACACAAATTTTCAGTTTCAAAATGTGTTTAATGAAAGAAAGCTATACAACGGGGCAAAGTTGATACATGTGTACGTTTATTCTTATTTTATCCCGCTTTATGCTTCTTTATGCTAATCGGAGGCTAATGGAAGATATGTTGTACATTCAAATACAAAGTTTCGATGTGTAACAAGAACTTCGATGAAATGTTCGTGTATAAAACTATCCAAGAATATATTACTTATGTTTCAAATACAAATGTTTTCACACAGAAAGCATTTTGTTACCTAGCTATGCTAATATGAACTACAAATCAAATGTATTAAATTTTTAAGACTGTTTCACATGAACTGCTTTTTATTTTTTGTCTTTGTGAAGCTTCAATGTTCGTAACTTTGATTATTAAATCAGTGATAATGTTTATTGTTTCATAATTTATTAACATTCTTCACGATTTCTTTTAACAAATGTAAAAAACAGTGTAAGGAAATATTCCAACTGTTTATTTCCCAATTGAACGTTAAAATGGAAATATTAATCTACTTTTTTCTTCAATGAAACTCTTAAGTTATTGTCACAGATCTTACTAACGACAATGAAAAGATTCAATTTGTTTATTATCTTCCGTTCAATAATGTCAATAGGTTCGAAATTACAATGTGACAAATGATTTAGGTTTAGTCTTTATCACAGAAATGTAACATTGCCCTTGTACCTATTTCTTTCGCTTTTGCTGCAAGAATATAGAAATTAAGGACTTGTATTGAGATTGTATAGCTACACAGAATATCTGCATTAATTGGTTGATTAATTTTGGGTAAACTTAAAGACAATTTAATTGATTAGGTAACTTGGAAAGTTTACGGTCAACCTAACATGTTTTTTGTTTTCCTTAATCAATTGATTTTACAAACATAAGTTCATACAAAAGCGGTTACAAGTTTTATTGTAGCTGACCAATATTCCCGATAATATTTTTCAAATATATACAATGTTTTAATTTTTCCGCCAGGAAGTTTCTAACGGTTTTCGACTCTTTCTTTGTGCTATGGTAGGAATTTTTGTGGTGGCCATGGTGACTTCCTGAATGAAAATTTTGGTGTAAATATTCAATATTATAAATTTTTCTTCTAACTATATTCGTCGGGAGGGTAAATGTCAAAATTTAACTTCATAAGAGAAATAAATATACCTTAATTATCTACGGTAAAAATACGACAAGGAGTTTACAGCGTTAAGACGATCGCCTCCAGATGATGACGTCTTGACTGAGCGCTGTTGCCTGAACCTCAAGATGGTCTTGCTAAACACCAAATCACGTTAAAAGACATTTTCATTGTGCAATGTGAACTAACACTCGTGAATCACGTCTAACAACACATATGCACATGCAGCATAAACATGAGAAACAAAAATGTGTGGATACTGTTTGTGGTTATGTGCTCTGTGGAAGGAACAGTGACACAATTGAAGTATACATTTTTAACACCGATTTACAAATGTCAGGGTGATTGTTGGAATTTCGTTGTATTGCATCGCGTCGCTTCACGCAGGGAAACAGGTTCCAGCTTGTTTTACGCCACACTTTCCCAGTGACCTATATTCAACGTAGTTTCTTGTCACTGAAAGCCTCCAAACGCATGCAGTGTGTTTCCTGGATGTTGTTTCAAGGTAATCACGCTTTTTAAGAGGTAAAATGACGTAAATAAACTAAGCTATATGCAGCTCAAAGCTTTCTAACAGGGAATTACCGAGGCAGCCTTGTCAAAATTGAGAGGACGCAAACTTCTGTCGGATTAAAACTTATAGATACTCGAGTTGGGACTTTAATTTGAAATTAACCAGTAGACCAACATAAAAACGACTTACGTCAACATTTAGCTCTTTCAATTCTCCGTTAATCTATGATAACCATTTTTTTTTCGAATAAGCCTTCAATTTTTTTTCGTTGTGAGAACAAAAAATGCTGTTTTCTTGTGTTTTCCAAACTACCGCTCCCTTTAAATTCTATAAGTAAAAAACTTGTGATCCAATCGTGATGAAATTTAAACACGGTGCATGTAGAAAGGATTTTAATACGTAATTTTCAGATTTATCGGCCGAAAAAGGGTCTTATCACTTTTGTGATAAAACATTTTCTTAGCATTGGCTAGTCCTACAAACACAATCTTGGTCCTGTTTTGAAGATCTTTCCAGCCGCTTCTAAAACTCACCCGATCGAGATCCAGCCCACCTCCGTGGCGGAGTTGTTAGCGTGTGCTACCATGCCAGAGGTCTCAGATTCGAAACCCGGCCTGGGCATGTGTGTTCTTTTTGGATGTCCCTTCATCATATCATCACTCATCCTAATCTTCATGATTAGCCAAAAGTTGCAGAAAAGCTAAGTTAATTATACGAACTCAAACAATCATGTGGGGAAGCGAAACTTGAGTTAATATCTGTCTCACAATGCACCGCCACCGGTGAAAGAGCGTTCAGAAACATGGATACAGCCGACGATAGTTTATAATTTTCAAATACCCGACAATCCACATCTCCGGGACATATTACCCAAATAAGGGACTGTCCCTTGAAATCCGGGACGCCTGCTAACCCACAAATGTACATTAGATTGCCATGTTTGCGGATAAATATGTAAATATTCTGTTATGTAAAAACAAGAAAGCATCAATAAATCAGTTTCAGGAAGTGACTTACCTTTCAATTAAAGGCCTGTTCTCCTCTCCGACGTATCTAAGGCCATGCAGAGATGTGTGGTCACAGTATTCATCTAGCTTGTTGAATATCCGGGTGATAAAACCTGGCTTAGGCTGAATTCTGGACGTAGTGCGTGTATCTCTGCTCGTTACATGTATAACAACGGGCCTTATCCGGTCAATGGGTTTCTTCAATATTCTGAAACATTAAGATTACAGTAGTTTGAATACAAAATTCATCGTCACGAAATTAATACAAAGTAAACCATTCTCGAGACTCAATATTTCGACAAACTAAGGGATTGTGTTAAAATTATGGTAATAGAGTCTTCTCTTGATAATCCAATTTCCTGATTTATACTTTCCGCTATTGTTGCCTTAGTTACTGTTCCGTACCTTATGCTTTTGGAGCCAAGATGGCCGCCATGTTATTCTCTGAACACTAGTGCTTACTGAAAGTGAGAGAGTGAATAGTCTGTGACGAGAGAAGCGACGCTGTACCAGAGATGTATTGCAGGTTGGCTGCAAATAACGTAGATTTTGCAACGAATACATCAGTTAGAGTAATTGAGTGTTTCATTTATGTGTATTAGTCTACCTACAGCACAATTACCTTCCTGGATATGCTACAAACAGCGGCCGAAACAAGAAAAGTGTCTTCTTGTTGGATGACGGGCGCGAACAGTTACTGTTGTGTCTTTTGTTGATTATGTCAGTATTGTTATTATTTTTTCATAAAGTGATGTGGATGATAAAGATATCCGAAGTTATTATTGAAAAGCAGCTATTGAAGTTGGTTTATCGCGTTCAGTTAGGCAACACATGTGACAAGGAAGTAGATATTTCAGGATATAGGTGTCCCATTTTTTTGCCGCTGACTACATAACTAACGACTTATTATATTCCTTCTGTCTTTCAAAATCAGTAGATATAATATTTCATATTTGTTTTCAACTTCAGTTAATGCGTGCCATTTTAAAAGCTAGTCATTTGTGCAGGAAAGATTGTGTAACAAATTTACAACTTTTTTCTCTTTCCGAAATGAATGCAACTGTTTCCAATAGAACTTGTCACGCTGATTACAGTGGTGTAACTGAAATTCCTGTATCAGCCTCCGATTTCGAGAAATAATAGTTGAAAATTTTATTATGTAATGTAAATGCTATGCTATTTGGAGCACTGCAGGACATGGGATGTAACAAAGAATGAAACTAAAAGTAATTCGTTTTTGAAATTACACAGTACAAGGAGCAAAGATTGCATGACGACAATGCTATCGATCTGCATAAATACCAGTACCGGTACCGAAATATATACCCTGCCCGACCCCTGTCCCACATCCCTAGCTGCTCCCTTATTCCACCCTTAGCCAAAGGTACTTACGTAAACGCCTAAATGAAATTAACATCAATTCAAGAACTACAAATATATATTATGCACAAAATATGTTATGTATTACACCAATAGGTATCAGAAGTAACAATACAGATCAAATTAAGTAATGTACATACATCCAAGGATGGAGAGGATGATACATAAAGTAACATGTATAAAGATGTTCAAGGTAGTCTTATCGGCGCTTCCGTTTGTACTGAGCACCCTCGTTTTCTCGTTTCAAGTTCCAACAATAGTCAGGTAACATAGTAATCCTACACTTTCCCTTGTACCTTTCTTCCAAGACACGAATGGTCTGATGAAATCGTTCATCATGTTCATCTCATACTGCACCTAAGTTTTCTGGGAAGAAGTCTAAGTGACTGTGTAGATAATGAAGCTTTAGGGACATGTGACAACCCATTGCATGAAAGCTCAGTAGCAGTTCTTCTACAAGTTCGGCATAATGTTCACATTTCCGGTTTCCAAGTAAATTTGTTATCACATTATTCAGTGCAACCCACGTTCTTTTATCGTTTTCATGCAGGATTTCGTCGAATGTTGAATGTTTAATGAGTTCTCTAATCTGTGGTCCGACGAAGATTCCTTCCTTTAACTTTGCATCTGTGATATGTGGAAATATTGTCTTTAGGTACTGGAAACCACCACCCTCTTTATTTAGTGCCTTCACAAACACCTTCATTAATCCTAAATTTATGTGTAATTGTGGTAAGTACACATTTTTTGGATCAACAAGAGGCGTGGAACTAACACTTTTCTGTCCAGGAACTATCGACTTTTTTGTGGGCCAGTGTTTCACACGATAGTGTTTCTCTTTCGCCCTGCTATCCCATTTACACAGAAAACAACAGTGTTTTGCATATCCTGACTGCATTCCAGAAAGCAGACCAAGAACCTTAAAATCAGCACAAATGTGCCAAGGATGATCCGCATACTTCATTCTGTCAAGCAAGAGCTTCATATTTTGGTATGATTCTTTCATACCTACAGCATAGGCGACTGGAATAGCAGGGTGACTATTGTCATTGTGTAATAACACAGCTTTAAGACTGAATTTCGAAGAATCAATAAATAAACGCCATTGATTCATGTCACACTAAATGTTTAATGCAGGCATAAGTCCATACAAATCTGTACAGTACACCAAACCTTCCTGACAGCTGAAAAAAATCACTAGATCACTTCCACGACAGCGATACTTTGTTACTTTCGTGTCCTTTACCAAAAGGTTCCAATCTTGTAGTCTGTGATTTGGACAATTGCAGATCTCTCATGAGATCATTTAGTTCTGCTTGGCATATTATATGCGGTTCCTTTGCGTTCCCCACATACACAGGATCTTCACTTCCTTCACTTTCGGATTCACGTTCAGTATCACAGTCACTCAACGTCCAAGCATTTGGTGGTACAGGAACAGGTAACTCATTACAGTGTGGAACAGGCCTAATAGCAGAAGGTACACATGGATAGTTGATTGACTTGTTTTAGTACCTTCTGAGCAGTACATTAACACTGTGTGAACTCATACAAGAGTTATCGGAACAGACAAACATCCAGAACAACAATGATTAACAACACACAAACACATTCTCAATAATGTACCACCGGCTTCTGATACGGATTTTCACGCAGTGTTGCAACTTCACAAGGGGAAGCGTTGCCACCTCGAAAGAGGGAAATTTCGTATTTTAAAAATCCCTTTTTCCCATTTGCGGGAAAATGGAGGCTGATACAAACAAATGCAATAGTGCTCCTACATCAGGGTACCAAGGGGTATTATGGTCACTACATACCATCCAGGAAAGAAAACCTTTGTTACACAGTGATAATTTACATTAGCAAATTTACAGTCGTTACAAACTGCAAAGATGATAGTGGCAGTTGTGAGACAATTCAATTTAAAAATTTTGAATTGAATTCCACCATCGCAGACGGTAGCTGACGAATTCTTGTAACTATAGAAACCTTAGACGAATGATGCTTTTATTAATTCTCCTTTTCTCTCTCTCTCTCTCTCTTTCTCTCCACACACACACACACACACACACACACACACACACATATATATATATATATATATGTGTGTGTGTGTGTGTGTGTGTGTGTGTGTGTGTGTGTGTGTACGTGTGTGCGTGTGTGTCCCCACACACGCGGCTAAAAATATGGAAACAGTAATGTATAAATTAGCAAAAACAGCACAAAATGAAGCCAATTATCAAGTGGAATATCATCTGTCTCTGAACAGTAAGTATATATGGCTTTAGCATTACACAAATGAAAAGTCATCATATGGACGCTGCAGCTCAGTTCATTGGTGATGCAGGACAAATCTCCATCTCATTTTTCTCCCGTATATCAAAAAACACCTCGATAAAACTTTCTCAGTATGAAGAGAAAGGATGGTAGTTAAAAATATCCAAAAATGAGATAAATCGATTGGGGGTGTTTTGAGCTGTTCAAACTTGAAATTTGAACATTTGAACAGTGTGTTCAAATTTGACTAAGTTTCAACATTTGATCATCTTACAATATGCAACCGTCTTTCCTCTTTACAACGAGCTCAACAACGCTTCTGTACCTTCATTCATTCCCGAGATATACTTAATTGAAAAGAGCATGTTGCTAAAAAATGACATTTTGAACAATCCTCATATAGTTCGTAATAATCATATTTCAGCAAAATCCTTTAATACATATCGCTTTTGGAGCAAAGCAAAGCTGTGTACCAAATTTCATAAAAATCGGTGAGTATGAGGGTCAACTCCTGCCTGATTAGACATGGAATCACCCATATATAGTCTCGGCTGTTTGTGCAGGTGATGCGATCAATACCACGATTTTACAGCTTCAACCCTGGATACCCATTTTATTAGAGTCAAAGTGAACCCAAGAGCCGCTTCATCCAGGTTCCGAGGTTCACCCAGTGTCAAATAAATGGGTACCTACAGTCAACCCTGAGGGGGTAAAGGCGGCCGGAGCGTTGTGCTGATCACATCACCTCTAAAATGGCCGAGATCGAGAATGTGTATCACCACATACCCTAAATGTAACTGTGCAATGTGCACCGAGAAGTTTACCTTGCCTTTACCACCCGTTGAAGATCGACACTCTTAACCACTCACCTAACCCATTCGGTTTCTGTCAGAAGTAGCAACATACATCCTGGAATATTATGAGTCTTCAAGTGTACACCTGGAAATATACTCACTTGTCCGGATAGAGTCCGCTTGCTTCATTGTGGTTATTGCTGAGCATCTTTCTGAACACTAGCTCTGTGGGCTTGTTTAATTGCCCGGGAACCTCTATCCCCTCCAAACGTCTGAAACCAGCCATCGTTGCTAGCATGCCGTGTTGACACCCAGTGCATAATGACCGTAGGCTGGAAATTCTCCCAGAAGATCAACAGAGGAAACGAGATCTCTATTTACTCTTATGCTTTGGCGCCGTTTATACTTGTCGGTCGATATTGAAATAGAATTTCCACATTAAAGGGATCCCATTGGTTCCTATTCTTTACTGCTTCTCATGGAAAACGGAAATGTCTTCGCACCGTTACGTCTTTGTTTGCATTCTGAATATGAAATTACCTGAATGCAATTCACGCCTGGTGTGAGCTTCTTAATATGACGTATGAGGTTATTCACTTCACACAAGGAAATATTGGGTAAACTTGTTCATGATGTACACTTATAAGTTAGGTAAGTGTTTATCTAAGGATATGCCTCACGAAATACCTAACTGACAATGGTTTTGACGTGTTGCATTTTATCTTCAATTATATCACCATTCGAATTGCTTGGAGGTGCATAGCTCAACCTCCCAACCTTAAGATGAAAGAAGCTACACAATAGTATTGCACACGAACAATAACAAACATGTTACACATATGTAGGATTACTACTTCAAAAGGGCATTCCATCCGAATTCCCACGTATGATGGCTTTTTTCAATATGGTGGACATATGTATTTTCATCATTCGTATTAGGCTATTTGAGTTTTATCAAATAGAGCCAGGTTCATTTTACTGAAGAAATTATGCGGAATCTAAAAAAATATCCATCCCAATTCTGATAAGGTAGCTGATGTTCCATCACACAAAATTGAAAATTATAGAAATACAGAGAGACCAAAAAATTGTGTAGCTCAAAATTTCATACAAGAAAGTTTATTTATCTTGTAGCAATTTGCCACCATTAAACATGCTTTTCATATTTTTGTAACAAATTCATGAACAACGCATTTGTGAATTGATAAAGTATTGTTACTCTAAGTAACTATTGTACCATTCTTCCCGCTAAAATTTTTGACGTTAAGGGGCGCACCTGAATCAAGTATCCAATCAGCTTCAGTTACCTGTCATAAGATATCACCAGTATCGATTTTTAACTTAACCGAGTCGACACTCGAATGAAGAAAAGGTGTAATTTATTATGATGTCTTATATTGCTCAGATAATGAGGCGTATGAACAGAGTAATATAATTCTAATTAGATAATTATCACTAGATGGCTGTGTGAGGAAGAATATTTACTAACGAATATTAAGGGATGTTTCCAGTAAGGGAACCTGTCCTAAAATGACATACGGTAAGGAAAAAAATGCTCTAGCAACTCTTTGTTTATTTTTTACATATTAAGAACTCAAAGCATTACTTACCTTTTATATGATACAGTTAAAAATAATATATGATATGTTATATGCTCTTTACAAAGGTTTTTTAAAAATGCAACAGTGTGTCATTTTACCTGAGGTACTTAGATAAAATGACATACCCATTTATAACGTAATTGAAACTTTTCACTTGCATAAATCGCAAGTTAATGTTTTTGATGTCTTTGGTACACCAGCACACTCATTGTGCGCCCACATTGAACTTTGTATGCAATTCAGCCATGTTTCCTAAGGTTTCGAATGACTGAATAAGTCGTTGCAATAGATGCATGGCGCATCGTCATCACTATCGTGTAGCTCAGAATCATCATCGTCATTATCATCAAACTGAAGTTTAATCTTGGCTTGTCGAGCTGCCCGTCTTGATTCTAATAGTTTCTTTTGTCTTCACTTCGGTGGGAAAAGGGCTACCTGTTTAAACTTGTGGTCCCTCATGCTTCCTTTTTCTGGAGGACCTAGCCTGGGATGTAGAGGGTAGTGGTGATATGTCGATTGGTCTGAGCAATGAGGGTGATGAAGTTGGAGTTACAGATGTGGTACCACAATGTGATGGCATTGCAGATGGAAAAGATTGTGCAATTTCGATTACAGGAGTCAAAGCTGGAGATGATTATGATTCGGCCGCAGTTTCAGGTGTATCAATTCATGGCTGGGTCCCACCTTCAATATGCCCAGTCTTTTTCATAATCCTGATTAGACCTTTCAGTTGTTGCCGCTGCCATAAACAAACGGTCTGGAAAGACATCAGGATTAAAGGGCCAGATACCTGTTTCAGAGAATCCACGAATAGCTTTGCTGAAAGTGGCAGCTTTTCCATAAGCCAAAGAAAATAAACTGAACTGCCAACTTGGTACTGTGTTACTACCCTCCCGGGATGAGTTTTCAACCATTTGCGGACTTCTTCATTGTAATATGTCTTCAACGGGCCAAAAAACGTTACATCCAAGGGTTGAAGTCTATGCGTGCATTTATAGCACGTTGCATATTGTCCTTATGCCATGACTGTCTATCAGTTTTTCTTACGTACTATCCAACCATTATTTCTATTGCCTAAAATAATAAAGGTAAAAAAAAAAAACATTTTCAGTCTGCTGTCCATAATATCTACAATAATTCAGTTGCAATAGTGATTTTATTAATAATTAGGGCTACTGTAGCCATTACTGGTATTATTTACACATTGAACAACTTTCAACAGTTACATATTTTATGCCTTGGCAATAATAGAATTCCTATTAAATGTGTAGGTCCACAAAATATTTACTCTGGTAAAATGACATACTATGTCATTTTATCCTAGTTAAGAGTATGTCATTTTACCCTCTGCCATAACCTCAAACAGGTGTGCTAATGCTCGAGTTTTGAATACTTGCAAGATTTTACAATGGGTTTATAATATGCACAATATAACTATTTCCTTACCTTATTTATACAAATGTTGGCCCGCTTATTGTAATTGTAGAAATCTGGCATGAAACAATGATCACCTCAAACTTTTACAACTCCGTATTTAAGGATTACGCTCCTGTTCCGAAATTCGTTACACAGTGGCACCGCCACTCAAACAGGTTCTATGTTGTCTACTACAGTACACAATCAGAGACTGAAAAGTGCTGCCCCTTGCGGCAGTAACGAGAAACTCAAGGAATGTAATTTTATCTGAGTATATCATTTTAGGACAGGTTCCCCTACTTATACAGACAACTAGAAAACAGAAAAACTGCAGCTTTTTTAAGAAATAAATAAGGAATGTGGAAGGTAAATATTTTAAAATTCTCTACTCTAACTGACGTAATTTTTTGCTGGATTTGCCGTAAAATATTTACTATAAGTTTAAATTACAGACGTACATGACAAGGAAGATATCAATCATGTAGTTCATTACGTGCTTTCCATTGTGTTTAAAGTTTATATTCGTAATTAATGTCACTTTTCTACGCGATTGGATCAGTCTCTTTCATCTGCATGGATATTGGTGAGAAGAAATATATTTAAGAGTACAAAAATGTAAACAGAACAGGAAAATTAGCATGTTTCTGCCCCCGAAGAGGAAAACATTTGTTTAATTATCTGAAATTACATGACAATGTTTGGTTGAAAGTGATCGTGCGTTTATGTACACTGCAAAATCACGTTGAAAGAAACATATTCACGGTTAACAAAATATTATCATCCAAGGTCAAAACTACATTGTTAAAAAAGTATTTTACAAATACAAAATAGAAGACATATGGTAATGTTTTTTTCTTGATGTCGTGGTGTTCCTTTAGGTTTGGGGTAGGTTAGTTTCGGTTAGTTGATTGTTAATATTTCTCTGTCTGTTCATTCTTCTTTGTTCCATCTAATCTCTTTCTCTTGCGATCGCAAAACTGGCGGAGTGTTGCAAAGTAGAAAATTTCGACAAGACTTAACATGGAGAATCCTAAGCACAGACCGAGCAGTCCTCCACAGTTTCCTGAAATAACAAAATGCTGTTAATATTTTCCATAATCCTCTGTCACGGAGCATCTTTATTGGGTAGAAGTTTCGCATATGAGTAAGTCCATTAAACTCTCCTCCTAATACCTATGAATTTATACTTATTAATAAGCTCGAAATAAGCATGCAATACTTTTATACTTCATCATACATTCTCAAGATTTTAAGTCATTATTGGAACTATGTTATTCCTTTGTTTTTTTTTGTTATTACACGTAGCTTCGAAATACATGAAAGAATAAATACATTGGAAAATCCTTACTCTGTCCGGAAATTTCGTGGCGTGATCATTATTTTGGGATATGTTGTAGCTTTTAAAGATATAGAAAATTTAATACAGCAGAATAATATTACTTTTGCGCAAAAGTCCACTTTATGCTCTGATAGGCTCATCGAGACTGAAGCCACAGTTTAAGAGGGATAAGGGATATGAACAACTGTAATGTGCCTCCATTGGGAATCGAACCCGTGACCTTTAGATTTAAATGGCACTACTTCATTGAAAGGCCCAATATTAGTACTTATTGGCAAAGTAGTACATTTTACATGTATGTAAAATGTAACTCTGGTCTTTTGAGAATAATTTTCTTTCATTCTGTCACATTTAACATTAAAGTAGATAACGTAAAATACTATATATGACTCCCTCAAGAACGAAACAATGATTATAATATAATTTTTTTCCCAAATAGCTTGACAATTAATGTTTTTCCATTCAGTTATATTAGTTTATCCCAATTAAATTAATTATGCACAAATATAGATTAAGAGGAACGAAGTTGGAGTGTACTTTGACGATACCATGAAAATTTAATACAGGAAGAGTGCTGATGAAATATGTAATGATCTGTGTATTTGCGCATGCGAGGATAAACTCTCAAAATGTTTTTATAGTTCAATTTTTCTGCTACAAGCTCATTTTACTTGTTATAAATATTAATATTAATTTTCGAAAGGAGCTAATATAATATTTATAGTACTTCTGTGCCATCTACCGACAATTATTAAAGTTTGGTAGTGACCAGTGGCGTACCATCCGTCTCCTCAGTCCTGAAATGTGGTGTAATAGCCACATAGTTCTTTTTGCGTGATCTTGAAAAATTGAAAAAACCAACACCCAGTATTGCTTGTATGCAGAAATTTGATTTATGTAACTATTATTACAAATTTCCACTTCAACGTACATCGTTCATTGCAATGTGGTTCAAAACTACATTTTCACTATGATTTTAAAAAACTTTTCACTTCTCATGCACCCTACAAAACTTACCTAGAAAATCTATCAGTCCAAACATTTCGTTCCTCTGATAGTAAATGTAATCGTGATCCATGAACATAACTGTAAGAGTTCCATAGTTTTTCCTGAAGAAAGAAAGAATAATTAAGTCTGAAAAACTCTAATTTACACCCTCACTGGGCGCGTTAACCCACAAGTGTACATTATTGATGTACATGATATTGTGAACCGCGCCAATTCGTGCAAGACAGTTTCAGGGCCTCCCGATGGTGTAGTGGGAACGTTGCCGCATTGAAATCAAGGAGTTCCCAGCCGACTTCCGTGGCGTAGTGGTTAGCACAGCGCACTACGATGCCAGGAATCACTAGTTCGAATCCTAGCCTGGGAATGAGTGATCTTTGTAAGTGTCCCTTCTATTTCTTCATATCATCGCTCATCCTCATCTTCGCGACTAGTCAAAACTGGCGAAAAAGCGAAATAAAATACACTTTTTTTTTTAAATCAAGGAGTCCCAGGTTCGATACTCGGCGGAGGCACATGCTGGTTCGGATACTACTTGCAAATACAAGTCCAGTCACGATTAGCCCATCTGTGCATAAAGTGGACTAAAAAGTTAAAAAGGAGTTTTAAATCATACTATGACGTTGCATCACGACATGAATTACATTTCTTTATATATTACACCGTGTTTACTTTTCCTATAATCATCATCTTAAATTTCCATACCCTCTACTCTTATTTAACATAAACTTTAAAGCCATACCGCTAGTGTAAATTGCGTCTTTATTATGTTCTTTCGGTTTATATAAACGTGTAATTACAAAACAGAGCACAGTAATAGGTTGATTCCAACACTTTTATTTGGGAGAGCGACCAACATTATTTCTTGTTTTTCACACATGAATTACTTGTTTAGAAAACACATCCCAAGTAAATAACACACCGAACATCCCCGTGTTCCTACATAATATTACATAGTATATATGACATATTTATTGTAACATCGTATATATTTATTTAACTTACAACATACTTACGAACTTTACATTACGTTGCAGTATTTCGTTTGCCCCGTGCGTTGTCGTTCGTGTACCACACACACACCTCACTAGCTGATCCTGAGCACTGTAACCATGTTCGCTCACATCAGCCATTGCGCAACGACTGACACAGAAAGTCTAGCTGTGAGCGTCAATTTACGAAAACGAAATAATTTCCAAGCAATCGAATACCGGCTAATTTTCAACACGGTGGTAACAGGATATATGCAAGAAGGGGACTTTTCGGACATTCTGAATATATATTTATTTATTTTATGGCATTCTTGTGTGGTTTATGTAGCTCATACCTTCTCTTCCGGGCCTCCCCGATGGCGTAGTGGTAATGTTGTCGCCTTGTAATCAAGGGCTACCGGGTTCCATTTTTGCTGGAGGCATATTGCACAGTGGTTCGGATCCCACTTTAACTTGTAGGTCCAGTCCCGATTAGCCTATCAGTGCATAAAGTGGACTTAAAACATCAATTCAATTCAATTCATTGTCGTTACCTTAAAAATTCTCATGTTATAAAATACTAAAGGGTGTCCCAATAAAGCGACGGATTTAATATGCTTAAGAAAATACTGTATATTTACAAAATGGCAAATATTTTTACATCATTACAACGGGTAAATGTTCCGATTTAAGAATGAAAGATTTTTTGGGACTCGCAATAACACTGTTACGCACAATAACGTCGTTCTCAACAGACCGGCTAGATTGAGAGCGCGGTGTTTTAATGTCTGCTGTCGAACCTGTTTCCTCAAATTTGCTGATCAACTTGCGAACTTACTCTCAGTTCCGTCCAAGGATTGCACAAAGCTTTCTTACAGTCTCTCCATAACACTCGCCATTCTTGTAATGAGTTTTCACTATCAAAACTCGAAGTTCCTTTCTGTAATCTTCCATGTCAACTAAGCTGCAACAATCACTGATAAAGATATTGTTAGAACATGAGCATTTAACCGTTGTAATGATGTAAAAATATTTGTCATTCTTCTTTAAAAAAGTGTTATATTCAGCATATTATTCGCTTATATCTACTCGCTTTTATTGGGACATCCTTTATTTTGAGTTTCACGGGATACCAGCTAAATAGAATATTTATATTAAAAGCTGGAGAGGCATGCAAATTTTGACCTCTAACGCGAAAACAGACTACAATACTTTACCCTTTTTCAAATGTATTCATAAAATGTGCGACTGCTGTAGACAAACACAAAAGGCCAAAGATTTTCACAGCTATTTATCCTAGTTTATCACAACTTCAAGAAGTGTGGTATCTGGTATACTTCCTTTTCATACCAAACACAAAATCAGCATCAGATATATTTCTATCAGAACTTCTAAACTATTCCATCTATATACTTATTTTCGCATTTCTATTAGCTTCTGGTCGAATTAAACTTACCCTTCTTTGTTAATGCCTGAGTCGTTATCAAAATTGTACAACCGTTCCACTCTAAGATCTGACATCGACACAACAGCTGTGTATTTGAGGTGAGTGCAAGATGGCAGACAGTTGCAGAATTGATCGTTGGACAAGGATCCAGACCTCAATTCTTCGCTCACCACGTTCTCCCGAAATGCACCTGCAGGCACCGAAATAAAAAATTACCATACAAAAGTAGCTTTCATGTTTACTTATTGATTAAATAATATAATAATTATAAAGTATGTTTATAAATATTGGGAAAATTTCACAGTTTATTGCACAAGAATCTAAGGAAGATCTAGTTTTCTTAAACGAGGGTCGGCGCATAAGCCATGGCAACTTTTTTTTTCTCGTACATAGAATGTGAATAGCTATAGCCTATTCTTCTACATAATAAATAGTTTGAATATTTCATCCTAATTTTAACCAAGATAACAGTATTTGAAACTAGTGTTTCAGTCACACTCTAGTTTATACCGTTATAAAGTATCTCGTACTTAATCATTGAAAGACTGAATTTTGTCCAGATTTTTTTATGTGTTGTTCAGTAGAACACAGTAATCTATAAAGAACAATTTCCTTAACCTAACCTGCGCAGTGGTACTGTCGTCGCCTTGTAATCAAGGGGTCCCGGGTTCGATTCCCTGTGGAGGCACATAGTGGTTCGGATCCAACTTTAAACTGTAGGTCCAGTCCCGATTAGCCTTAATGTGCATAAAGTGGACTTAAAACAACAAATCAATCCAATCCAATCCGTAACCTAACCTTCCAGTGATTCCTTTCGTAGAACATAGTAATCTATAATGAACAGCTTCCTTTCGTAATCGTATGTTTCAGTATAAGTCGATCTCTTGCTGCGTGTGCAAATAATTGCTCTAACGCGAGTATTGTGTATAAATTATAATGCATCGAAAAACGAATGACCTGTCCAAAATACGAAACTTGACTTACGTATGGCTTTTTTGGCACAGGCCATTTTCTCTGGTCCACAAATTTGTGTAGTTTCATTTCCTAGAATTAAAAAGAAACTGCAGTTTAGAATTGTTCCATGCAGAGCACCTAGAATCGCCAACAATTAACGTGATAGCAAGAGAGTTGTACTGGTAGCCTTTAATGGATGAAGATATGAACAGATTGGGAAGCAACTATGTTGATTGTAACAGTTTTCAACAAAGTGCGTCCATAAACAAATATGTAGAATGAAAGCAAACAAATTGTAACGATCATTTTTAGTCAAAACGATAATTTAACGTTATTATTTAAAACTCCATGTTACAAAAACTACATTATAGACATGAACAAGGACAAAGCACAGTGTATCTCCACATAGCAATTTCCACAGTCTATGTTTACATATGCTTTATCTTCTTCTCAACCTCTGTCAGTTATTACCATGAATAAATTATATTAGTAGCACCTATTTCAAGCTCTTGCCATTTGGCAAGAAATGCTATTGAACCTGTATCAAAGGCAACATTACTGATATGAGAGAGTTAAATTCATCACGTATCTCATCTACTTCCATCTGCATTAATTAATATTGAATTTTAAGATAATTTTAACAAATTAAAGGAAGGTCCAAGGATATAAAAAGCTGCACGAAAGCCTTAATTACACGTAAAGGTCGACCAAAAAGTGAAAACTTTCTGGCAGCTTCTTGTCATTTAATCCTGCCCCCCCCCCTTGCCAAAATTTGCTGTGTTCTTCAGCACATCGTTGTCACATTTATTCTGTGCTAAGTGTTTGTATCATCATGGGGAATGGGGGGAGGGGGTGCTCGTACACAACGAAAACAGGGACATAATAGTTAACGTTTTTGAAGTTTTTGACAACAAAGCAAAGAATGGTTGCTGCAAACATGACAACACGGCGACGCTCGAGCACAAGCGAGAAGCGAAAATAAGTGACTATTATTATTATTTGCCCTACATGAATTAATTTGTTAAGCTATACAATTCTGCTAAATGTTTATAAATGTATAAAATATGGAAAAAATATAAGTGTGCCTATATAATTGAAACACACAAGGAATAAAAACACACAAGAAATAGAAATGAAGTAAGTATATGTGAAGGAGGCAATGAGATAAATGAGGCACGGTGTCAGTATTCATAGATTAATATCTTAATTTGTTGCTTAAATTTGGCCAAATTCTCTCTTTTCTCCAGGCTACAGGCAGTTGGTTCCACGCCTTACTTGCCAGCAATGATAGGGATTTTGATCCGTATCTTGCCTTGTTAATTTGTACTCGGATACCATTGGTGTTATTAGATCGGTAGATTGGGATAATGCATGTTACTACATATAATAACTTTACCGCTTAGAAAGTGGTTGTGTGTGTGAATTGCCTGATGAATTTTGAGTAGGAACTTTACTTCATGAGTTCGCTAGGTTTTTGCGTGTTGGTAGTAGTGCGGTTGGAAAGCAAGAAAAATTGGAAGAATATTTCACTTCCGGCGGAGAACGTGCCCTTTGGAGGGGGGGAGATACTACATTAATTCCCGAACCTAAAACGCCCCAGACACCAAGTTTTTTAAGCCCTCGTTTGTCTGTAATGGCGTCTTCAAAATGGCGGTCATGACCAAGATTCTATTCCTGTTCATTGCAGTTACTTATGATTCATGACGTCTTACTTCCACCTAATTTGCAGTTTGTAACTGTATTATGATAATAAAAAATTAAAAGGACCCACTTTATCAAATATTATTAGATATGGCGGCCAATATGGCCGCGAAAATTCTAAAAATAACCCTTTTAGCTATGTGATCATATTTGAGATCAAACCTTATGTTTTGGATGTTCCAGAACCCAACAGTGGCATCACAAGTAGTGTCAGACTAAGTCCACGAAATAATATTAGTTAATTTTTTTATAATCTGTATCTATACAGGGTGTTTCTAAAGTATGTCACCATAGGACAAACTGCGTTATCAGTGCAGATGGCGAAAAATGGAAAGAGGGGAAAGTTGTTGGAAATATGAGGTTTTAAATGTAATGTGCTTGAATTTTCAACGTAGCATGCACCGTTCAGGCTGTACGCTGGTACGAGCCTCAATGAGAACTGACATTGCCTTGTTGATACATGCTTCGTCCTTAAAGGGAGCATTTACGTTATTGCAACAGCGTAATGTTCTCGGTAAATTGAGGATGATGGCTCAAAATTAGAGGCAAAGTAAGAAGTGTGTGTGTGTGTTGGGGTGTGTCTGTGTACAGAAACACACACACACGCTCAAACTCACACGCACACATACGCACAAGCACACAACTACAAAATCTGTTATTCTGGCTAATGTTTACTGAAATAGAGGTCGTTCATTACGGTATACTGATATGAACGTAGGATAAGATTTCGAAACGAAAGGGGTATTATTTCTTTTCCTTCTAATGAGAGTAGATCACCACTAGAATACAACCTCCGACAATAAAGTTCGGTGAATGATCCTGAATATCGAAAGTATACGAATTCTTAATGAAGCCTACCTTACTGTCCTTCGAAGAAGTCTCCTCCCATGGCTATGCACCGTTGAGAACGGCTGTACATGTCCTGGAAACTTATAGAAAAGTCTTATTTCGGGATGGTGTTCAAGACCCTCGTCACGTTTCGTTGGATGTCCGGAATATCCTCAAATCTCTGACCTTTCAAGGCGATTTTGAGGCGTGGGAAGAGAAAGAAATCTGGAGGATTCAGATCCAAATTTCTTGCAATGCATTGCTACAGAGGATGAGAGCTGGTGTGTGAGGTACGACCCTGAAACGAAACGCCAAAGCATGGAATGGCGTTCTCCTGCATCACCCCGTCGGAAGAAGGTCAAGGCGGAAAAATTGTTGTTCCCCCCGGCAGGAATTCCTTGTGGATCATGCCATCACTGTCAAAGAAAGTGATAAGCATCGTCTTGATGCGTGATTTTTCCGCCTTGGCCTTCTTCCGACGGGGTGATGCAGGAGAACGCCATTCCATGCTTTGGCGTTTCGTTTCAGGGTCGTACCTCACACACCAGCTCTCATCCTCTGTAGCAATGCATTGCAAGAAATTTGGATCTGAATCCTCCAGATTTCTTTCTCTTCCCACGCCTCAAAATCGCCTTGAAAGGTCAGAGATTTGAGGATATTCCGGACATCCAACGGAACGTGACGAGGGACTTGAACACCATCCCGAAAGAAGACTTTTCTAAAAGTTTCCAGGACATGTACAGCCGTTCTCAACGGTGCATAGCCATGGGAGGAGACTACTTCGAAGGACAGTAAGGTAGGTTTCATTAAGAATTCGTCTACTTTCGATATTCAGGATCATTCACCGAACTTTATTGTCAGAGGTGTATATTTGCGATCAGACAACATCTTCTGTTGGCACAAACCGGAAATGCCAACAACAATGACGATTAAGAGTGCAAAAGGTTCACGCAGACTTCGTGACTGTGCACCCAAAGCTACACCAGTACAATCAGCAATACTTACGAGGCATGTAAAAGATGACACACTTGCATCTGGCAACAGTGTAATTTGTGATGCATTCTGTTTCACAGTTTCCTTGCGTGTAGTATTTGAAGTATCCCAGAGGTCGCTCCCAGCTGTAGTAGCAGAGTCTGAGGGTAGGGGGCATTAGTTTCACAGCGTCTGCCGTCAACATTACTTGTGGCGACACGATCACCGACATCTGCATGTCCAGTGGCATGAGAAATCCTTGCTGAGACACCAAAGGGAACTCCACAGGATTGTGGAGAAGTATCTGAAAACAAAGTAATGAGTGGTTCTCTGAAAACTTCCTTCTAATCATCTTATTGTTTAGGGGCGTGTTCATCGTGTTACCGCGTTTCACGCTGATCAACCAACTATTTCATTCTCAAAATAAGGGAGGCCTCCCCGATAGCGCAGTGGTAGCGTCGTCGCCTTGTAAGTGGTTCGGATCCCACTTTAAACTGTAGGTCCAGTCCCGATTAGCCTTACTGTGCATAAAGTGGACTTAAAACACCAAATCAATCAATCAATCAAAATAAGGGGTACAAATGAGGAGATAATTTCACAAAGAAATAAAATTTTTGAAAATTTGTAAAAATAATTATATATTCTGTCCTTAAAGAACCTAATCAAGTGCTAACGTTGGCCAAGATCATTTGCTCCTAGTTCATTAAAAAATTAAAAATTGTAAATTTGGCTTGTCCACGGAGGGGGCTTTCATCCCCATAGAGTGGATTTTGAAGTCCTTGGAATGGTTTTCTTTGTTATTTCCCTTTTAAGGAGCCAAACATTTTCTATAGGTAACGTTTTCCTTGGTGAAAAGTTGTCCTGAATTTTATTTCTTTTTCATCATAAAAATTGGGCCTCCACGATGGAGCAGTGGTAGCGTCGTCGCTTTATAATCAAGAGTTCCCGGGTTCGATAGCCAGTGGAGGCACATAGTGGTTCAGATCCAACTTCAAACTGTAGGTCCAGTTCCGATTAGCCTTTCTGTGCATAAAGTGGGCTTAAAAACAACAATTCACACAATCCTTCTTTTTGGACACGTTTCATTATTTGGTCTTTCATGACTTCACCAAACACCAAACTAACTACAGTGCTGACCAAGCGCCACGTACGCTAGTTTAGTTCTCCGTCTGATTGATAGATTGAATTTGTGTATTAAGTACACTTTATGCACAGCATGGCTAATCGGGACTGAACCCACAGTTTAAAGTGGGATCCGAACCACTATGTGCCTCCACCGGGTATCGAACCCGGGACTCCTTGATTACAAGGCGACGACGTTACCACTACGGCATCGGGGACGTACAGTTCTCCTTCTGAAGAAGATCCTGATATAAGGTAGGAACGTAAGTTTAAAGTGTTCAGTTTATAATAAAACTGCCTTAGTCAGCACTTGTAGACGCATTATTGAAATATTTTGAACTATCGTAAATTTGGCAGGTTACATTAAAGAAAAAAAGAATTGCTTGTCAATGTGTTAGCTAATTGATTTACTGAGCAAGAAAAGAAATAAATGTATTCCAATATACGAGAACTCACTTTTAAAGAATAACTGGCTCTAAAATTACAATAGTTATATTGATTAGGATTGAACATATGATAAAAATGTGAAATTGTCCCCTCCTTGGGCAACACTATCCCCTCGTGAGCATCTCGGTCCACGAAATGTTTTCGTTTATTGTATTACTCCATGGAAATACAAGTTAGATAAACATAAATTTTCAAATGAGTTCTGCACTTAATGTTCACTAAATTCATAATAATGAATGATTTGCAACATTTCTCACTTCGAGAAGCTTGTCCAGATATCAGAACTTAATCCCAAAAATCTCACACAAAAGGCAAGACAAGCACCTCCAACTGTCCTTTGAAATCACAACGTCTTCCTTTCCACCCAATTTCCTGATGTGGAATGAACGGTGTCGCAGTCTGGATTTATATAGGAACATTTTAACAGTGTCCACGGAGTGTCCGCCTGGGACATTATATTTTGATATTTTACTCAACTAAGATTTTCATAAAATTACTTTTTGATGTTCACGGTAGGTTTTAAGGTGAGTAATTAGTTAATTGCAATATATTAAAACTTAACTACTCTGAAGGAAAACCTACTAAAATCATCCATAAATTTTGAATGCGGAGTGGAATATCTACATAGTCTTTGTAAAATTCTATAAAGAGGAGTCGTCGACTTGAAATCGAGGGGTCCCGGGTTCGATACCAGGTGGAGGCACAAAGTGGTTCGGATCCCACTTTAAACTGTAAGTCCAGTCCCAATTAGCCTTACTGTTCATAAAGTAGACTTAAAACACCAAACCAATCAATCTAAAAAGAGGGGGAAAATTTTGGAAGAAATTAAGCTCAAGAATCTTGCAAGTAATGACTAAATCAACTCCACTGAAAAACAAAAACGTGTAAATATATTTTCAACATTTTTATGACTGCCGGACATTTTTTGAGAACGACCTATGTATGTTTTATAGATTTAACTTTAATATATGGCTAATTGCTTATTATATATTATGCAGACTATTAAAACAAGCTTCTTTACCAGAATTTAAGTCCTATTTAAATAACTTAAAACTGGTTTATGCATGCCATTGATCGTTCTCCATCGCACCCTTCTGACGACAGGGTTTCCTCCCCGATTGTACGCCGGGATGGCGAGGGAGCCGAGGGGAGTAGTAGCTATTTAAAAACACGCCGTCTTCAACAGCTGCAAAAAAACGTTGGCAGGAGAAAACGGTTTGTTTCTTCCTGCTTTCTGTTGTTACAAGAAGGAAAATATCGCTGGTACAGGGAAATCTACGTCCAATGTTCGGTAAAATGGGAGATTTTATGAAAAATATAGAAATTGCAGGAAAATTTGAAATTGTCGGACATCTGTTTTGGTTTAATTGCATGTCTGCATTGGTGTTTTGTTTCTATTATATCTAATTAATGTAGATGGGGTGAATAGTAAATATATACAATAAATAAGAATTGTTACAGTAAACCAGGTTCAATCTTTCAGAATACGCCACGGTTATTGCTATTATTTCTTACGTTATTATTACTAAATTTGTTACCACAAAATAGTTTTCAGTGTTGCTCGGGGTATTTTTACCACATCACATCCGTTCCAGTTTTTCCACTGATCGTACATAATATATTACTCTATTCTCCTTTTCCTGGAGGCACAAGTGGTTCGGATCCCACTTTAAACTGTAGGTGCAGTCCCGATTAGCCTTACTGTGCATAAAGTGGACTTAAAGCACCAACTCAATCCAAACTAAAGCTAATTCACTAATATGACGACTGCAATCACTACCGTACTTAGAATGTTTTCAGAGGGGGCTGACATTGTAAAAGTATATATTACATAATTGCAATGTAGGGGGAAATATATAGGTACAATAAAATATTTCGAAATTCTAAATATTCTTCAAAGACAAAAATGGTAATACGGGCCTAACTTTGGAAAGGGGAGGGGGGGGTACATTTACCACTTCGGTTTTTCCCGCGTTATTTACTGCTCTCATTCAAAATTTTTATTTTCTTAAATTTTTGGAGGGGCCGTAGCCTCACCATCTCAATCTGCAATATAATATTCCAGAATGGCCTCCTTGATGGCTTTGTAATCCCGAGGTCCCAAGATAGACGCGCATGGTACTTTCCTAAACTGTATCTCCAGTACCCAGTGGCGGCGATTAGGAAGGAGGCGAGGGGGGCAATAAATAATAAATAAGGGAAATAAAATATCCTTCCCCCCCGGCTGGTTTGAAACCCAATCGCCGCCACTGCCAGTGTAGTCTACCTGTGCATAAAGTGCAGCATCCATCCTCATTCTTGGGATTAGTCAAAATTGACAGAAAATCGATGGAAAATGAGGATATTACAAATACGAAATAATAACAAACCGCCGGTGGTACCTACTGAGTTGAGGTCCTTGTCTGTGTTTTTCCATCATCGATTTGCATTTAATCATATTTCATCCTTATAGTCAAGATTAGCACTCAAAAAGTAGAAAAGGTAATTACAATAAAGGATTAGAAAAGCTCATGATCACCAAGAAACTACACTGGAGATTCAAGTCCCCCCCCCCCCGCTCGAGTGTTTATAATGGAATATCATTTTAATGTGAGAATAATCGTAGATGTAAAATAACCGTACTGGCAGTTTCAGCCCACAATCATCTATTTCATTTTTATATATCACTGTACTGGTAAGATGGACTGAACTACATTTCAACATGGAAATTATGACTATGTTTACTTAATTTTCAATTTCACTGCGTCTTGAAGTTCACGATCAAGATTTGAGGATCCACTACCGCAGACAAATTACGGTTATACGTGCACTAATGGGCTTCGAGCGTATACCGGTCGTTTTCCCTGTTCCGTACGCTATCTACCGCCGTCCGTGCGAACTATTTGGTGCTCGAGCGAAATCTTCTCACTGCAGCACTCCACTGTCGATATAGCTATGCAATATGGCCTATCAACATGTCTGTCTACACACACACACACGCACACATTCATATATACATATATTGGTCTCCATCACCACCTCAACACAGCAGAAAAAAGTTAGCATTCTCCAGCTGTCCCATTGGCCCTATGTTAAATCATAGGAGCATCTGCCCAACTAGCCTGAGCAACACCCCCCCCCCCCCCCGCTAACAATTTCCACTTCTAAGCCCGTGTGTGTGTGTGTGTACACGTGCGCTCACACTACGAATATTCAATGTTCCCAGAAATAATCTTTACGATACCTTGAAACCATGGCTGACGCCTGTACACTTGGGGTCCATTTCGTGACGTTGTATGTTGAGGGCCAATATCAACCCCGAGTCTGGGCCTCCCGCCAGCGCCCTGCGAGGCGTGGCATTGAAGCCAGTGCTCGGAGGATACCCGTCGTCGGGAGACCAGCCGGTCCAATCTTCCCAGTTGGGTCTGCGTCCAATCACTTTGTACCTGCAGGAGTGCAGAAAAAGAAGACAAAGAATTAGGAATATCTGTTCACACCCAATTAGCACCCACCTTCTCCATTATTCCTGAGTTGCCTATTGCAGGGTAGTTAATTTTAAATAAATTTGATTCCGGTCCAGGAGAGAAAATCAGCAAGCGTAAATAGGTTCTGCACCGTGAAGAACGTTTTTATCCGTAAAGCATTTCAATTCGGTCCAGAAATCTTTTACTGATGAATTTGAATTCGGTCCAGGAACATTTTTTCCGGATCAATTTAAATGCGGTCCAGGGATTTTTTTTAGGATCAATTTAAATCCGGTCCAAGTTCCGTATTGAAAGAAACAATACGGAACTTGGACCGAATTTAAATTGCTCGAGGAAAAAAGGTTCCGACCCTGTTGCAGAGCCCAATAGAACCCATTAGAATTTATGAGTTCCTGAAACTTTAACAACGCTGGCCTATTGTTGTTCTACTGGTTTTCTCATTGAAAATAGAAAGAAAGTTTGAATCTAAGTTTGAATCGTATTTGAATCTTACATTCAATGTCCTCGCCAGAAGATTTTGTTTGGGCAGACTCAAAAATAATTTTCAAACAATCTTCCCTTCGGTAGTCATGGATGCAAATGCACTTAAAATCAAGGTTTTCTTCACAATGTTGAAATTTTGGAAAAAATGTTTAGGTTATTGCTGTCAGGTCTCGTATATATTACGACGTTCAAATGTATAGCCTGGGATTGATATACCCTTTAAAAAAGGTTTTCTACATGACCTGAAAAATGCCCATAAAAATGAATGCAATACATAAAAAGCGTGTGAAATACATGGGATGCATAAATAACTTACAGATTATTATATATATTAAATTGCTGTCTCAAAAAATTGTAGCACAACTAGCGATGATTTCGAGACAATTGACATTTGATTTCTCTCACCTAAGAGAATGCCAGAAAGGTTAATTTCGGTTCTTAAAGCAGAAAGCGACTAATAATATCATTGATTTATGTACTTGAATTCTTCCAAATATTTTGAGCAAACTATTTTTTTAATAAATTAATTAAGGAAATTAGTTTTTACACAGACGTAACACAGCTGTTTTCTACGCGAACTAATTTACTACTATATTACACATAATTTACGTAATATAAGTATTGAGTACAGCGCCTAGAATAACGTAGTGTGGAAAACGGCATGGTTTTGCTCTCTCTCGCTGGTTCCACTCGAAAATGAAATCCGCTAGAGGCGCTGGTGTTGACACCGGGGTACAGCGCTCGACTGCTTATAATGGAAGTAAATGGGGTTTTTGCTGCAACGTCTGATTCTTTTCTTTGTAACATTTCTTTGCATCAGAAAATTGTTATGATATTTGGTACAGTAGTCGCGAAAATATTAAAGAATATTATGAACCGTCTATCATGACCTGTCCTTGAGTTTTTTATTAACAATACGGAAGAAAACATAGGTATGGATTGTAACACGTAACATGACAATTGCTGCGAGAATTATTATTGTGTATGCATTATCCTGAAAGGTTCAATAATAGTAGTTGTATTTGTGATATAACCAGTGCCAGAAAGTATGAGCCCCCCTCATGCAGATTTGCCTACACTTAAAACTTGCTCAACATGCCCATATGAGCTTTTTGCTCAAGTGTGGAACCCCGTCTAATCCAAGATTTTTGTAAAAATGCCCTCGGGAATTTCCTGAGAAACTATGACCCCCCTCAGATTGATTTGCCTACACTTATAAAAGGCACTTCTGTGAGATTGTTGTCCATAAACCTGTCAAAAATATGCCCCTTTTTGATATTTTTTTTGCCCACACCTAAAACTACGCAAACGTATTAACACACACACACACACACACACACACACACACACACACACATATTTACTTCCGGTTTAAGTTCAATTGGGCACCAGGCTCAACTTGCATATCTAGTACTAAAACAATGTAATTCTTCTAGAATTGTTCTGTGACTCTCTCATTTCTTACATCATAAACATATGATTTTTCACCTATGAGAATAACACTACATATAGTGTCATCAGGTAATGCCTCATGGAATTCACAGATAATTTTAATGTTTGTCCTGTCATTCACCACAACTTGTTTTCTTTTTGAAGTGTTGATTACAAACATGGGTCTCTGTGCTTTGAATTCATCTGGTGTGTAATACATATCAGTATTGCCAGTACTGACCCTTTTGTATGCTGTAAATGCTTCATATAATTTAAGGAAATCATCCTTGCAAATGTCTAAATTATAATTTTCTCTATGAAATACCTCATTTCTGCCATTTTTAAGATATATGTTCTTGATGTTGCAGTTATCAAATCTACTTGAACTTTTTTCCTGATTATTGTGTCTTCCAGTCTGAAACAGAACCACCACAAAATCTGGCATGTCGTATTGTATACTGGAGAATGAATTTGTAGCATCAAACTCATAATAAGTACCAGTTGCAGGCTTCTGTACACATTGATATGTATAAAATTGTAAAGGTACTTGTGGATTTTTTATTATATCTGCTTTGTATTTAAGAGCATAACTGGCCTCATATTCAACAACTGGGATTCTTAGCTCCATAGTCTGAATAATGCATTTGCCTTCATCAGGTAGGGTATTGGGCAGAGCTTCCCCTGTAGAGTTTAATGTGCTGTATCTCATCAAAGCATTATTATCATTGGCAGCTCTTCTAAATGTGGTTCTTAAACCACCCTTCCACATAATATCTTTGTAATCTGAGAAGAATCCTGGCAACAGGCGCATAGGGAACGGCAATGTGTGGCTCTTAGATATAATTTTATCACCAGCCTCAAATCCACCTATTTTGTAGTAAGAAGCCTCGGTTTTGGATACTTTTAGAGTGGCCAAAGCTGTGGAGGTAATGCCGGGATAATCCACTCTGTTTATAACAACACCATGCTTTCTGATCTCAATTTCAGAGAACAGATGCGGCACAAAATTGTCCACCAATCTTATATTTGAATTTGCCGGATAATCTGTTCATTCGAGCTTTACAACATCAAATTTGATGTATAGATCTGCTCTGTGGGGGTGTATAAAGCCATCCCCTACATCAAGATCAACCTCAATTTCTGTGTTGGGTTGATTTAAATTTGCAAATGTCCTCCTGTTTGGGGGGAATGATTGTAGCTCATAACTCTCAATATTTTCCATTTTTTTTGTATGTATTTTTATTTAAATATTAATCTCTATGATTGCAGTTGTTGTGGCTCCAGCAAAATCAACTAATTCTTCTTTTTCATTAGTGACCATCAATTCAATGTTATCTATTCTATTATGGTACACAGGAAAATATAATAATGGGGATGGAGTGTAGATGATTGGCTCCATAAATTCAGAATTAGGTTTGAATGTTGCAATGATGCCAGTTTGTTTGTGAGTGCCTATACCATTTGATTTGGTGATCATACCCTCAGCCACATTACAGTGAATATTTAGAGTCTCTATGGCTAAGAATTTAGGTATATTAATAGCAGTGTGTTTGATGGCCGGTTCAAGTTTTGTGTTGTTCTCAAAGCCTAACAGCTCTCCTATAGTACCCAGATCCACTGTTTCTGTAGCAGATACAATCTCTACTCTGTGAGTGACAGAATTTTGACTTAACACTACACCTCTGGGTAATTGAGCATTTAGAGTGGACAGATTATACTGCCCTGGAGTGATGACAATTTTTTGATCCCCTACTGCAATTGTATTGTTGTGGTGTGTAATATTAGGGATCAAGTACATGCCATAAAATGCTCTGAGAGCTATTGTTTTGGGATACACTATGTCATCATGTAATTTGAGTTTCAATATTGAATTTTGGCTGGTGAGATGGAATACCCCCATGATGTTTTAAATACCACAGGGCCTTTTGAAAATTTTCAATTGATGGTTTATTTATTTGAGACATATATCTAAGAACAGATAAACACAAATGTCCGCAATTAACATCTTTGAAATTTTGAACACGGGCATTATTGTAATAAAGATTAGCTGAATTTAGATATTTTATTAAATTTTCAGGTGGAACACCTCCAAATGAATCAAACACAAATGCCTCATCTTTTAAATATTTAAGATAACAGATTCAGTGAGTGCCCTGATTTTTGTACTTATCCAAATTAACAATGCCACACTCTTTGTTGAGTGGTTGTTCTGGTAAAGAATCAGACATGTACACACCTCTAAAATTTTTGATGCCCAGTGGCTTGTTTAAAGCTTCAATATCTTGGTTTGTAAGCGGCTCTTGTTTTTTTTAAACTTATTCATGGCTCTCTTAACACCTTTGCCCTGTTTCTCCATGGCCAGGTTATGGCGCCTCTGCTCATCTAATTCTGCCCTATTTTTCTTGGCATCTATTACTGTTTTTGCTATGGCAGCTGATCCCCCAGCCAAGCTCCCAACAGCCCCAAGTGCTGCTAAGATGGCAGGGATAGTAAATATGAAACCCCCCACATGTGATTTTTTTTTGATTGCTGTAATTTTTTTAATTGGGGGGTACTAAGCAACAATTTCATACCATGTCCCTTTGCAATACAAGAATTTTTTTTCTTGCGCTGCTTTTTGGTCAAAAGGCTATCAATAGGCCCAAGAGATTTGAGACCTGCATAAGGTATTTGATACATAACACCCTTGGCCTTCATTGTAGGTTTATTATATACATATTCACAACCCCCACCCCAGTTTTTGTTTGGTGCTCATAGCTATGGTGGTTCCCAATGCTGCTATTTTTTCACTTAAAGAAGCATCTTTGCTTACAAATCTACCAAATGCAGCCTCTTCTAATTTCTTGTCTGCAACATGTCTCTTGTCAAGATCAGAATGTGTGTTGTATGCTATGTCATGGTCTCTACAAGCAGCATCTAGAGGATTAACACCAGGATCACCTCTGTTTAATCTATGGTCCAGTTTTGTGCCTGGACCACAATACTGATAGCCTGGAATATGTAGTTCAAATGGCAGCTTGTTTATAATGTCATTAACCAGGCCCCGACCCTCAGAAATATTCCAAAATTTAGGTGGTAGAGTATTAATAATTTTTATGAGATATCCAATCCCCTTAGTGTCATTCACTATAAAATTAGATAATTTGGTGCTTATCATGTCCATAATTCCAACCTTTTCATTGTAAAAATTGTGGTTCCCAGCATTTTCCTCCCCAGCTATCACCAATAACCTATCTACAAGTTTCCTGACATCATCAACCCACACAAATTCTTTAGGCAGGGTGTTGTATTGTTTGATTCCACTGCCAGTCTTGATCTGTGACCATATGGGCTTGATTAAATTATTGTATTTTGCCCCACTGCTAGACTTGACTCTTTTTTGTGTGGGATCATTGTTCTGGTATAGAGCATCTGATTTTATTAATATTTCTTTGTAGTGCTCATAATCTTGATCTGTATAGTTGCCAGGCCTTTTCCTAGTCATCAGTTCCCACAACCCAGGTGTGCCGGGATATTTAACAAAACCACCTTTTTCTCCAAGATGAGATTCTGAATATACAATTATATCATCTCCCATAAATGTTACTCTGAAATTGCCAATTCTATGTATGATGCTACCATCACGCTCTGTGTCAGCATATAAGCCAAAAACCTCATCTTTGTTGTCTTTAGGTGTGCTTAAATATTTTTGAGCAAGAAGACCCAATTCAATAGGATCCAGAGTAGCTTCAATTCTTCGAGGAGCAACAGGACTAGGTGTATGAATACTGGAAAGTGGGGTGATTGGATAATCTAATATGTTCCTAGCAGCTACAGGTACAAGCTCTGTGATCAAATTTTGATTTTGCTCTGTAACAGTTTTGATATTTTTACCTAATTCACTAATAGCATCAATGATAGGCTGTTCTGTTTGTTTGTGTTGTTCATAAATTCCTCGGTTCTGTGATTTCCATCCCTTAAATCTTTTTACAAGATAATCTCTTAATTTAAGATCATCAATGATTGGCCTTTTCATGGTTATTTATATATGTTTCAATGTCTAGAATAAATAAAAATGTTGATTTTATTTCTGTATTTGCCACTATTGGGTTTTCTTGTCATATCAATTGTGACAAACCCATAACTGTTTTGATTCCAACACCTACTGCAAAACTTGGAAAAGTCATTGTAGCTCAAGTCCCCACCTGCATATTCATCATGTATGTGTTTGAGGTTGGTATGATCTTGATGAAACACACATATAAAATTGCTGTTGTCTCGGATCACCTGCTTCGGTATTTTTGAAAAAGTCTGTACCAGGTAGAAGCAATCAATGTTTTTGTGTCGGCCCTGTGTAAAGAAATTTCTAACCTTGTTTTGATTATCCAGTATAATGTCATCAAACACAACAACAGAATTATCGAGACATTCATGAAGTGGCTTAACATCTGATTCAAAAGTGGCAATATCCAATCCATCATATAGCTTCATCAGCTGCTGATATTTTAGTTGTTCCAAGCTCTTAGAAAAAACATACAAGTGCCTGTTTTTCCAGTCTAACCAGTTGGGTGCCAATAAAAACTTATCAACCATTAGTGTAGTTTTACCACAAGCAGATGGCCCAACAATAAGACACCTAATATTATCAGGCAGCAAGTTGCCATTTCTCTTATTCTGTTGTTCAGGTTCTGGCAGCCTTTTTATAACATCCCAGGTGCTCATATTATCACTTTGTCTGCATCGATCCAGCTGTGTTCTGGAAGTCCTAGCCATTTGACAAATAACTTGTTGCCTTTTCTGCGGATGATTTTTTCTATGAGATAAGTGTCAGGCTGTTTAGTTTTGCTGAGTTCTCCTTCATAGAATCTGCCTTTGAGAATTTCTCCTCGGTGATCTTTTATTATATATGTGTTAAGGGTCCCAGGTTTAACTTGAACCACTGTAAATAATTCAGTGCTCCAGTTTCTTGTAAAGCCTCTTTTGAATAAGTGCTTATATTTCCTGATTCTTACTTGATCACCCACCTTGTATTTGGCCTTTCTTGTTGTTGGCTGGTATCTAGGATAATAAACAGTCCTGATCAATTTTTGCTCATCAGATGAAGTTACTTCAGAGGGTTTCATGTTGATCGTGGAATGGACCGAGTTGTTATATTTATGTAGAAGTTCTGGAAGAATATTAAGCCATTTATAATTACCTTGAAGTGTAAATTTTTTATACATAAGATTTTTTAGGGTTTTGGTGAATCTCTCTACAATTGAGGCTTTGAGATCACTGTAACTCGAATAATGTTTTATTGACTGGCTTTTAATAAATTGTTGGAACACAGAATTATAAAATTCTTTGCCATTATCTGTTTGCAAATAGCGCGGTGATCTTCCACTCTGATTGATGATTGTCCTGATGGCTTCTGTAACACATTTTCCAGTCTTGGATTTGAGTGGCACAGCCCAGACAAATTTTGAAAATGTATCTATTACAGTGAGTAGATACTTGTAGCCCTTGTTGATTTTGTCCAAGTTTTTCAACTGTCCACTTGCCATTTCAATCAAGTCCCCTTGCCATAAATCATCTATGCCTTTTGTGACTACTGGCAGTCTCTTAAAATTATGTCTGGCTTGTCTGTGTAGTTCATCAACAATAATTTCTCTAGACATAATATGAAAACAAGAATATTGCAACTATGGGGTGTTCAGCAGCTGATACTGCAGGATTTTCTAAATATAATTTGTCCCCTATTTGTATTTTAAATTCCAGAGATCCATCATCTTCAACATATGCTGTTTCTAATGTATTGGGATCTGTAAAATCCTCTAACTCTACACTGGTGATTTTTGGTTTGTTGTCAGCATTTGTTATTGATAAGGTGGGGTAGTGGTGTGCCTGTGGTTGAAGCCAATATTTGATCTTGATTGGTCTCAATGTGCCCCCAACAAAAAACTGGTAATAAAATTGTGCAGGGGACAGCATATATATTTTGCCCCTGGTGTAAATGGTGAATCATATTCTTTGTTGGGGATGCTGTACAATTCAAGAATTACTGTATGTTTTGGATTCTCGATTATGCCAGTTATTTCTTTTTCTGCTGTAAGCAATCTGCTTGTTACAGATTCAAGGTGCTCATTGATGGTCCTAACAACATCATCATGGCCTGGCTTGATCTTTATGTCCACAACAAGTTTTTTGTATTGTTGCACAATTTCTTGTAGCTGGGTGGCAAAAACAGACACAGCATTTGCTTGATTGGATTCCATGGTTCCTAGCTGTTGCTTGATATTAGCTACAATTTGTTGCAAATTTTCAACAACTGCCAATTTTGAATTTTGAGCAGTAAGATCATGGACCTGTCTTCTGATATCCTCAAACAGGGCATGCAGTTCATTAATATGTTGATTGGTTGGTAGAGTGGCCACTGTCTGAGTGAGATGTTTGATCTCTGCTTGGATATTCTTGATATCTTCTGATTTCAATATCCTATTCACTGCCCTCTTAATATTTTTAAGTTCCTGTGATGTAGGAAGATTTGATACTGTATTTTGCAAAGATTCAAGTGCCAATTTTACATTGTTTAATTCAGAAGCATCAGCCACATTTTGCATAGCATTTTGGAGCAGGGCTATATCTGCCTGAGTGGGTGTGGATTGTTGTAAAATTTCAAGTTTTGTTTGAATATCATCAATCAAATGATGAAAATGAGATAGTTCAGATTCAGTGTTGAGGTTTTCAAGCTTTGTGATTTGGTGCTGGACACTAACAAGTGTGTCTACAATACCAGGCAGGCGGGATTCCAGAGATTCTTGTACATTTGTCAAATCACTTTGCACTGCTGCTATTGTACCCTCAAGATGGGTTATGGTACTTTGAATTTTTCCAAAATCTTCATATGTTTCAAGTTGCAGCTTAATATTGGCAACACTCCGAGTTATTGCACTCAAAGCATCAGAAGATGGGAAGTTGTTCATAAAATTTTCAAGTGTCTCAATTTTTTCTTTAACCTCGGCTATGGCATTGTGCAGAGGATCCAGATTAGGTATTTGGAGTGATTGGATCTGTTCTTTTAGAGTGGAAATCACTAGATCAAAATCTTCTTGTGATTTTATGCTTTTGACAATTGTTTGAAGCTGTGTCTGGACATTATTTATCTGCTCTTCCAATTGTTGTTTCAATTGCTCAGAGTTGGTGGCCTGGGTCTTAAATTTGGCTTGAAGAGCTGCTACAGCTTCTTCTAAACTTTGAAAATTATCTAATGTTGCCAGATCAGTATATTTTTGAAGCAACAATTTGAGTTCAGAATCAATTTTAAGAAGAGGGTCCATGCATTGTGATTGTAAATTTGTAATTTCTAATTGAGGACTGGCATTGAGTGTGGTTTGTAAAGCTTGTAAATCACTTCTTAATTTCTTGACTCTGACATCAAGCATCAGAATCTCATCACTGTGATCTTCATGCCTTGTATGGCCAAATATATCATTAGGCATTTTTGTTTTAGTGGTTATTTATTATAGAGTATCTGATTCTTAATTCTATAAAAAAGGGTTTAAGCTTGTCATATGATCCCGAGACCTCAATATATAAGCAGTCACCAGCAGAAACAGTATAAACAGTGCCAGAAATCATGTTTGAGTGCTTAATTCTATAAATATTTCTCCCTATTGAAATCTTGACATCACCCTCAGGGGTTGTAATAAATTGTAATTGCCCACCTACAGGTAATTGATAATTATTTAAATTATTGTTAAATATGTACAATGTTTTGCCCGTTTCATCATCAACATCTGTAAGTATGCTGTTCAGATGAATAATTAAGAAACCACTCAGTTTAGATATCATATCAGAAGAGGGTTGTGGTGTCGGCAGGTCCATAGTACCTTGTTTTTTAAACCCAAATAAGTTCATAGGCATGTTTTTTTATTTCAAATCATGCTCTGTGTTTGGGCATTGATTGCCATTTTTCAAATCACAATGCCCCCATGGTAGAGTATGTATGCCACATGATAAAATGCATCTCTTATCATCATGTGGGTCCAGAGCCACTTTTCTTACAATATTGCTAGTCAATAAGTGATCCACACTCTGAATTCTGGATTCTGATGTTTTGATTGTGCTACATGATTTGAGACAATTTTTATAATCTTCAAATTGGAGCTCTTTTTCAACAGTTACTCTGCCAATGCCCTTGGCTTTTTTGGCAACAGCACCACTACATGTTTCAAAACTGTACATCTTGGCTCTTAACCCAGCAAATTCCACAATAACATCACCAAGTATCTCATCTTTTAACTTGCCAGGCACCTTTTTGTTGTGGTGTTGAATCTCTGTATGTTCATTGGTATCAAAATATTCAAGCAATGCAGGCTGTGCCATATCTTTATAAACATCTTCTGTTTTAATATCAAGAACAAAACTATCTGTATCCATGTACATCAATTTTACACAATCACCATAAAAAGGTTTCAACACATTATAATACAATTTTAACATGTGTAATTTGGCCAATTCCAATATTACAGCCCCTACATAAATAGGTTTATCAAACTTAATTTTTGTTTTTTTCATGTTGAAAAGTGCCATATTTTCATCATAAATTCTTCTATAATTGAAATTAGGCTTTGCAACCAATTTTTTGCTCAGGCTGGGGTCAGTAATTATTTTAACATCGGTATGTTTTCTGACATTTTCAATAGTTTTGCCATATACAGAATTGACCATCAATTTAAACAAGGCCTTATCAAATTGGCTCATTGCAGATGTTTCGAAGCTCTGTATTTGTATTAATATATGGATTCAACCATTTTAAGTGCCTGAACCTCAAAACTTTTCCAACTTTGGTCACTTGAATACCATGATGCATCAGGAACTGGAGGTTTTTGTAATATATAACATAACCCTGTTTTGGCTCCAGTGTCATCATGAGCTTCTTCTGTTTAGAGCCAGGTGAGCACTGAACCTCGGGAATTGGGGGCAGATCAGAAAATTTGTTGTGTAAATTATCTGGAATTGTCAGATCAACCTCTAAGAAGAGGCCATAGTCACTGTCATCAAAATCCTTAAGATTCTCAATATTGAAATCTTCAACCCATTCAAGCCCTGAATATGGCACTTTATCCATCATGGCATAACCATACAGGCTGTTTGCATCTACATACAGTATATAATTTGATGACAGTGCTGGATCATAATCAGGAATATATTTGTTATTTGCTGTGGCATATCTCTGAGAACATTGCATCATGCCTCCTCTTATACATTGTTCCATAAACAGATACATATCTTGATCTTGGATCAGATCCAATTGCATTTTAGTGTTTAAAAACATTGCAGACCATGCTAGGCCCGGGGCACTGTAAAAATATATTGGATCTAGTTCATAATTTTGCATGGAAGATTTTCTGAATGCCTGCAGTATATCAGCTAAGAGGGTCACATCAAGTTTTAAATAAGCCTTGTGATAATCACCAAATGTCTTGCAATTTAAATTGTTCCACATCAATTGGGCATGGTGATAATCATCAGTGATTCCAGATGCTCTGATTTTGCTGTAAAACTCTTGTTGTGGTGGCAGAGAACACTCATCAAATTTAGAAAAATCTGTAACATAATCATATGGATATACACCCTTCCGCCTAATTAATTTCAGGTCCTGATTTGGAAAAAAAGCACATGTGATTTTGAATTGATCATCAGATAATTGAGTGGCCAGTGTAGCCAGGCTAGCCGATAAAATTCTGTAAGAATCAAGAAATCTTATGTGAATAGGAACACCATTAACTTTAATTATTTTGTTAATGGCAATATATTTCTCATCATTTTCAGCTAAAATATTTAAATTATGCTTCTCAAACCCCTCGTACCTGATCAGATGATGGAAATCATAATTGGATGCTCCATGGCAAAATATAGGGATAAATTTTGGTCTCTTGATCTTAATATTACAGCTATTACACAGGGCCATTAAGAATTTACCATCTGTATGAGAATGGTGTTTCACCTTGATATTTATATCTGAAAATTCAGAATCACATACCGGGCATTTTTCTGCATTGTTGAAATCTTCAATCTGTTTCTCTGTTAAAGGCAACATGGGTTTTGATTTTAATAAAATATTAGATGCTATGTCATGGCTCTCACTTTCTATTCTAAGTGCAAATTCTTTGATGGCATCTGCTCCCATGTATAAATTTTCTTTACTAACAACACCATCCTGTACAACCACATAATAAAAGCTGGAAGGTTCATGTAGCTGGTATGGTGTAATTGAAGATTCTTCAGGATCTGGATTGCAGAATGCAAGAGGTTTGAGGTTTGATTCAAAATCACAGACAATATATGCTGGGTGTTCCAACAAGGTTTCAAACTTTTTGAATTTTGCTTTTTCACTTGGATTAGGCATCACCATATGAACAGGTTTATAATTGCCACAGTATTTCAGATGCTCAATTAACTTGTTTTTAGCAATTTCTGCATTCTGTTCACAAACACCATTCACCATTTCTCTACCATCAAATACACTTAAACATCTTCTACACAACTTGAATATTGTATTGGATTTGTCTAGTTGTGTTCTGACTAAAGCTTCAAGATTATGTATCAGAGTATAATGATATGTGCCATCTCCTTTAATTAAGAGCAGATCAATCGGAACAGCAGATTCATCATCAAGTGTACTGATTCTGAGAGGATCTATCAAGCAATTGCCACGGTCAGTGGAACAAATAAATACATTAATAGATATTTGTTTTCCATTGATATTCCTGGCCTTTTTTTCAAATTTGTCAATATTCTGGACAGACTTTGGATATTCTAAACCCTCCATTGCTTCATCAAAATCATTTTCATGTTGTTTATAATAAGTTATTCTCTCAGGATTCCTTGAAACTGGATACAAAGCAGCTAAAATACACCACAAAAAGCATTTATCATCATTATTTTTTATATTAACCACGGCTGTTTTGTTTCTGATATTGGCAGGTAATGGCACATAAGTGGAACCTTGTAATGGGTTGAATTCAGAAATATTAACATATAACTTGTGTGGAGATCCGCATAGGCTCCATCCAGACTCTTTTGCTGCAAATTCAGAGTGTTTAATATTCAATTGATCTATCAAACTGCTTATTATTTTGTCTGAATTTGCATTTGAATATACGGGTACAGTTTCTGTTATGTGGGGCTGTGTAAATTTTGTGCCATTTGGCTTCTTATATTGTGCAAACAATTTGAGGGACAGCTTATAAGACCCATTTTGTGCATTTAGAATTGCCTGCACATCAGGATTTATACTATTCAAAAAATTCTTAATGTCACATCTTGGCTCTGATACAAAACAGTGATCCCTTAATTGGCCATTAAAACTGCTATGGATGGGTTCATAGCGTGGCTGCTTTGCCGGTGAAGCATTAACAGGTGTTTCATGCTTCCTTTTCAGACCAGATGTAGATGGTTGAGGGGGCAATGTTGATAACTGTGCAGAGCAAGTATTTTTATGTGTATATGTGAAGTATTGCAGATTATATTTTCTATGGCATTTAGGGCAAATTTTTGTGGGAGTTCTGCATTTGTCTGGATTACAATTCCTTTGATGCTTAGCCCAATTGGGGCTAGATATATTCTTTTTGCATTGATTACAATATTTTTGATTTGGCATTTTTGTTGTTGTTTATTATATACAATTTCCTGGGGTCCAAATCAAAATTCTATGCTTAATAAAAAATATCAGTTGGGTTCAGCAGTGTGATTTGTATATTTTGTGTGTGTGTATGTGTGTTAATATTTTTGGCTTTGGTATTTATATAAAATTTCTTGGGGTCCAAATCAAAACTTTATACTTAATAAACCTATGACAGGTTGTCAAAAATTCTGTATATTAAATCAAATAGATTTGTAATTCAATTTATACAAATCTGCAATATTTTTGTGTTTAAAAAATATGAGCAGCACTGCAACAACACATCTGTACTCTTCAACAACTTTTTCAATACTGGCTGATATGCAATGCAAAATCTCTTTATATACCCTAAGCACGGACCGCATTGAAAACATCTGAAACAATAAGCCAATCAGAATTTAACACGTCATCACATTATGTCATAAGCAACCAATCAGAAAACAACACGTGTCTAATGCATAATATTGGGTAATAATTTGTTGCAAAACATAATGCAACAGAAATAAAGCAGAAATAGGCCACAAGTGGACCGGAAGTAAATATATGTGTGTGTGTGTGGGTGGGTGTGGGTGTGTGTGGGTGTGGGTGTGTGTGTGGGTGGGTGTGGGTGTATGTGGGTGGGTGTGGGTGGGTGTGGGTGGGTGTGTATGTAGGTGGGTGTGGTCAAGGTCAAGGTCAAGGTCAAGGTCAAGGTCACGGTCAAGGTCAAGGTCATGGTCAAGGTCAGGGTCAGGGTCATGGTCATGGTCAAGGTCAAGGTCAAGGTCAAGGTCAATGTGTGTGTGTGTGTGTGTGTGTTAATACGTTTGCGTAGTTTTAGGTGTGGGCAAAAAAATATCAAAAAGGGGCATATTTTTGACAGGTTTATGGACAACAATCTCACAGAAGTGCCTTTTATAAGTGTAGGCAAATCAATCTGAGGGGGGTCATACTTTCTCAGGAAATTCCCGAGGGCATTTTTACAAAAATCTTGGATTAAACGGGGTTCCACACTTGAGCAAAAAGCTCATATGGGCATGTTGAGCAAGTTTTAAGTGTAGGCAAATCTGCATGAGGGGGGCTCATACTTTCTGGCACTGGTTATATCACAAATACAACTACTAATAATATTGTCATTGTCACAAATATTATTTTTATGGAAATTCACACAGACAATACTCGTTTATTTTAATTAATTAATTAATTAATTTTATTATTAATTAATTTAATTAATTTGCGGTTTATTTTCGTCAAGTACAAGGTAGACATTTTACAGCCAAGTCACGAGTAAAAATGCACAGTCCTTAACACCAAAGTTCTACTTACCAATCGACACGAATGTAAAGCAATTTGTTGATAGAGATGACAAGGTACATCGTAATCGGCTATTTCAACTCCATGGAATATGAAATTAAATTCTTTCGAATATCTGCATTTCGGGAAAATGACTTCATAATATGTACGCCACGAAACATTTTTTCCCCTTCATGACACTATTTAAATTTTATTAGTATACAAAAATAAACTTGTGTACACAATCCAACGTTTGACGTCCAGCCTCACATGCGATATGTTGATGCTCGTGTTGCGTTGCACATAAAACGTATTTATGTTACTTTTCTGTGTAAATTAATGCCATTTCGTGACTGCAAATCACTCCACAAATATAACTGTTTCCATCAATTCACTTACCGCCTTTCTAGAGAAACAAATCTACACAATATATTCCAAAAACTAACTAAGCCGCATTACTTTCATAACAAAATTAGCCGCTGTGTCGATCGCACTGCCATCTACTTGTCATCGTCTCGGGGAACCAGTTTCTTGGGTCGTTTTCCACACTACGTTATTCAAGGCGCTGTAGTATTGAGTAAATTACCTGTCCAACCTTGATGGAACCATAGCTAGATGTTGACAAGCATATGTTTTTCTTTATTTCATATGTTATGTAATATTTAGCAATATTAATGTATAAATATAGTTACACATAATATTATCCCCCAATTGTTAAACAGCATGCCCTTTATGAAAATGCAGGGTAGATACTTAGAGAGTAGAAGGAAATATATCTAATGCATAACTGCATCATGAGACAGAAAACGTCACTTACACGTTCTCCAAATACATAGCCTTCGGTGGTAGATTGTTGAATACGTAACAAAGTCCGTCGTCTGTAACAATTGGTGTAAACATATCTGTACAGTTAACACCCTCCGATCTCCATATACAAATTGGAATCATGTCTGTCAGCGCTTGACCAGCCTGTGAACGATAAGCGATGAAGTTTAGTTTTGATCAATTCGCGTACATTATGTGTGCTTTCGGTGGATATATACAGAGAGAATTTTCATCTGAACTTCATAGCTATTGTGGAATTTATTTAATAAATATCAAAATAAAAGAAACTCTTAAATTATTCACTAAATTTTTCAATTTTCGATTCATAAGGGTTGCCCAAATGAAAGTGAGACTTGTTTTTTTTTGTAATGATTTATTGGTTGGAATATATGAAAATACAGAAAGTAAAAGTGATTCATGGTAGACATGGACCATAGAGGAGAAGGTCTAAATATGGGTGAAGGTTTAAATATGGGTGTTGGAGTTATCAGCGATGCCGGGTCCTGCAGCCTGGCGGAGGCTATGGCAAATGGTTATCTGTCAAGGACAAAGGTTGCGACGCCAATTCGCAAGAGAAAGTGGTGGTTAGTTTCGGCCTTGGACGCTCTTGTAGAATTGCGACCTCCGAAAACTTTTTGCAGGTATGTTTTAACTCAACGTTTTCTGAATTCTCATCTGCTTTGTATAAGTGATGATATTAGCGGTACATAAAGCAAATGTGGGCTTTTATAATTCCATGATTTGTTTGTAAAATATGTACCACAGAGAGCAAAAATAAATTGATGAAGAAATATAGCGTGGTGGTCTAAATATGGGCTATGACATGAGGTCTAATGTTGAGATCACATTTTCAACAAATATTTGAATGTTTTTCTTAATTTCGATTTTTACTATTCCGCGTGATTTTCAAAACAACAGATTATTCATAAATATGAATTTTATAATGTTTTAGCGATAAATGACTGTTCTTTTTAATTTTAATTGCTTTTTGTGATATAACCACTAGTAGCCCATATTTATACCACAATTTTGAAATATATCATTTTAACATTTTTTGGAAATTGCTTTTTTCTTTAAAAAAATGGAGACCTTCTATACTTAGCATCCTATTACATTTAAGTATATATTTCATAGATATGCATTTTAAAGGCAGGTGCTTCACATATTAATTTTTTCCCTTCGAAAATGACAACATAAAAAGGGGGCCAATATTTAGACCTTTTCCTCTACCAGTCTGCTTTCTTACATACTACACCACCTACCAAAGCAAACACAAAGCTGTTCGTAGTTAATCTACGACGCTACAACAATAGTCTTAGTTTCATTTGGGCAACCGTTATATTATAATAAATTATGTAAATTATACATAAATATTATAAATATAAACCCAATGTGTTAATATTTCAGGTTATATTGAGAAATAAAGGCGAAAAGATGACATTGGTCACAGAACCTTAAAAGATTTAAATAATCGTATCATTTGTATCAAAGGATATTGAAATTTAATTAGATAATCTTTTTTAAAAAAAATATGTAACTTATTTATCTTTCTACAATTAGCACATACCTCATGCAGGTATGTAAGGAATGCGTCATCCACATAGCTGACATTGGAAGAAGAAAAGTCGCTATTGTCCTTAGTTCTCCAATTTGACAAGCATGCCAACTCAGTATAAAAAGCTCTTTTGTCACTGAAAATTATAATAATAATTAATAATGCCAGAAATAAACCCAGATGCAAATAAGTTCTTTTTATTTTTTTTTCAAAATGCACATTTCTCGAATTTCTGTAATTAATTGTCGAATGTTAGAAATAAGCAAAGTATAGATGGCAAGAAATGAGTGATTTCTGTTCATCTTGTGCAATCGAAACCAAACTATTACAATGTTTAATTTACATAGCGAAAAAAAACATTCAATTATTTCCAAGGTTTGCAGACGTAATTGTATAAATTTTTACTTCACTTTAATATCGCTTCAATGGAATAATACTGCGCAAAAATGTTGTAGCTATAAAATTCCATATAATCTAAATACCATCTATACAATTCAGTATACATACTGATTTCAGTAACTACTGATGAAGCACCATGATATTATAAAATGTGTCTCAAAAATAAGGGATTTTTTTGAAATCGTAACTTGGCAACACTGCGAGGAATGTGGCGCCACGTAACATACAAGACATGAAGTAGGCGCCATGCCATTGATGCACAGCGTGTTATAAGAATAACGACCCTCACAAAAATAAGGGCCCATGATGCCGGACGATGACACTGCACTCGATACAGTCACTGTTGCTATGTAACGGCACTTCATTCAGTATACGCGGGTTTTCAATGGCCCAATATCGGAAATTTTGCTTCTTCACGAAGCCATTGAGATGAAAATGGGCCTCGTCTGACATCTACAAACATTCAATTGCAGCATTAAGACAGATGTTTGGCCAAACAGTAGCCATCTTCCTGACGTCATCTTCAATACATGACGGCCACCTTGTGAATGAATAACATGTTTACAATTAATTGCATACCCTGTACTATTCATCTCCATGAATACACTTGCTTCTTCTCTTATTTTCCATTTCAAAATGTCCCATATTTTTAGACACCCTTTATAAATTATATGATTCTCCCAAGAGCCATAAGTTAGCAACCAGAAGCGATATGAATTTGCCCTTCAAATAAGACGAAGAAAGTTATGAGAATCAACTATAGTTTAGTAAGAATTATTATGCATTTGATTATACGTTTGGCCCGACCCTGTGGCCGAGTGGCGAGTCGGGGTCTAACTGCACACGCGGCCGCGTGCAGATCGTGTTTTCGCTTTCGCTGTTTTCCGTGTGGCAGGTAAGGCAAAATACTCTTGAGTTGAATTGAGCAAGCTCTGTTTTGGAGTACGTACATGCTAAGTGAGAAAGACTAGAAGGAAGACAAACATGCCGGTACAGAGACAAAATACGTTGAAATTTATTTTTCGTAGTGTAAAATCTAGACCTACTTCGCTGGATTTACATAAGTGGTTTCATAACACGTACGGTGTGACATCGAACCAAGTTCAAAGTTTTGAAATTGATTACTATCGAAACTGTGTATTTGTGAAATTTGTAACGAAAGTTGTGGGTGAGCGATTATTAAATGATTATGGAGCCGAAGTGCCCTATTATGATGCAGACGGACGGCATAAAATAGATGTGGAATGGGCAGATCAGCAGAGTGTTTTTGTAAGTGTGCATGTAGTGCCAGACGAATTAAGCCACGATGCGATTTGTAATGTAATTAGTGAATACGGTGAAGTGCTGAACGTAAAGGAAGAGAGGTATTCAGAAGAACATATTTATAGAACACGAACGGGGCGCATTGTGTTTAAAATGGCCCTGCGGAAAGCAATCCCTTCGTACATTACCATACAAGGAGACAGGTACTGGGTAACTTATTCTGGTCAAGTACGTACGTGCAGTGGGTGTGATTTGGAGGGACATAACTTCTCAGAATGCCCCTCGCGACGACCCCGCTTTAATAGAACTGGACGAGTCCCTGTTAATTTGACCACTGGAACGACCCCTATGGTATCTCAACCTACAGTACTTCCAGTACTGACAAGACCCCAAAACTCGAATACAACATCAAGAGAAGAGGTCAATTGCCATAGATCCAACCCCCATCTCACGAATGAAACAATAGAGACACCCGCTACGGATCCAGAGCGTCAAACACAGTTAACACCAAACGACCCAAGCCAAAAGAAGAGCACCGAAAAAGACAAAATACATAACGAACAACAAGGTGAAAGTGTAGGTGAAAATGAAGAGAGTAGCCAACCTTCCAGCTCCAACTCCAACCCCTTAACAACACTAGATGGACCTGACAAGGAACAACACACCTCAGGAATTCCCTCAGAACTCGGAAATGAAGCAGACAAGAAGATAGAATTCCAGAAAGTAGACACGGGCACAGAAGGTGGATCCGGGGATGAATCGAAAACAGAGGATGAATTTCCGGCAATTAACACGGATAAAGGACAACGACGCTCTTCAAGACAAAAGCGATCCAGACCACGATTCGTCCCGCCAATAAGCAAGAAGAAAAAACCCGGGGGAGCTCTGCCTCAACATCCACAGGTATCTGGGGAGTCCTGAGTCCACACCCATGGGTATCTGCACTAACAGAAGAAAGGAAGGAGTGACCACCCCTAGTGTAGTATCCAAAGTTATTTGTCGTGTGCGTCATAGAAAAAAAGAAGAAAAATACTGCAGGTGTACATTCTATAATATTTCTTCGAGAGAGTGGAGTGGATACTGACAACACTAAACATGATTATAAACAGGTTAGTTAAAAAAAAAAATAGGCAATGTACCTAAAGGTAACAGTGTTAATAGCACTAAATTTTCCACAAACTGATTTCCTGGGCAGAGTAGTAATGTTGAGGAGGTTAAGTAATTTTTGTAAGAGTGTAATGATTGTGGTTATAAGAAGGGCTTTTGATAGGGGACTGATAGGTATGATAGAGTGATCGAGTATATATATTTTTTTTTTGTATATATAAGTTTCTTCTTTTTGTAAAGAAGATCAACGATTTGTACCACTCTGTTCCATTTACTTGATGTGGTACTTTTGTCATCTATTGGTCTTATTGTATTGTGGTGTAAATGTCGGGTATAATGGTTACAAGGAGAGCCTTGGCAATAAGGGGGATACAGCGTCCCTGATAACATGTAGGACGATTACAATAAATATGTTTACAACACTCAGAATAGGCACGATTAACATTAACAAACTACAAAACAGGAATAAACAAGAGGCGCTGGGTGACTTTTTTATCCAGTCGTCTCTCGATATAGCCTTTCTCCAGGAAGTTCAAGTGATAAATTTTGAACTGCCCCCATCTATAGTAGTATATAATAATGCAAATTGTCAGGCAACGGGGACTGCGCTTCTCGTGAAAAATACGGTGCCCATCACTAACGTTGTGTGTCATCCTAATGGGAGAATTATATGTGCGAAAGTGGCAAATGTTTGGATATGCAATATATATGCCCCATCAGGTACAAATCAGAGATCACAGAGGAACAATTTTTTTGCGACAGATGTGGCGGCTGAACTGCAAGGTGTAAAGGAACATATCATTTGTGGCGGCGACTTCAATTGCGTCTTGCTTCCACAAGATCAACGTCCTGGTTTTGCAACATCTAATTCCCTCCAAAAATTGGTGTCTGGTTTTAAATTGGTGGACGTTTGGACTGATAAATATTTTGATAAGCAGGGGTATACTTATATTAGAGACAATTGTGCGTCCCGGCTAGACCGGTTCTATGTTACCCCGGCACTGCGTCAGAAAGTTACTTCGATTTCTCTCACCCCTACATGTTTTTCGGACCACCTGGCGGTAATAATGGCAATTAACATTGATCTTCCTTTAGTGCCTATGGGATATGGGTATTGGAAAATGAATACGTCCATTTTGTCTGATGAGGAATTTAAACGAGCATTTCATGAGCAATGGAGATTTTGGGAGACGCATCGCCTTCGACGTACTGACATCCTTCGGTGGTGGGAGGAAATCCTAAAACCGGCAGTTAAACGTTTCTGTATATCATTCTGTAAAGAGAGGTCTCGTGACTGGAATAATAAATATCACTTTTATTATCGTGTGTTGCGTGAATTAATAGAAGAAGCATCGGCAGGACGACCGGTTCATACGGAAATTAAACGTATACAAGCAATACTCTTAAATATGACCGCCCACAAACGTATGGGTGCAAAAATTCGAAGTAGACTGCCTCAGTTTGACCCTGAAGAAGCGGTGTCGATTAGTCACGTGATACAAGAACGACAAAATGCACAACGGAAACTCATTACTGAACTCGCAGATGGAGCGGGTAATAAAATCATAGCACCTAAGGACATACAACGTACAATATATGAGCATTATGTTCGGATGTTTTCGCAGCACCAACCTGCCAATTCAAATTATGATTCTGTTGTGGATGCAGTTACGGAAGTACTTTCCGATGATGATAGAACTAAGCTTGATGAGGATTTCACATTCGAAGAAGTATATAAAGCGGTGAAAGCGGCAAAGCCTTTCTCCGCCCCTGGTGTGGATGGGCTTCCTACATGCTTCTTTCAAACATTTTGGACGCTAGTGGGGCAGACTTTAACTGAGTGGGTCAACGCGGCCTTTCAGCAACATAAAATGGGCAAGACTTCCAAGACAGGTATTATAGTATTAGTACCGAAATGTGCAAAGCCGACAGAGATCACTCATTATCGCCCCATTACACTCCTGTGCAACGACTATAAAATTTTCACACGATGTATGCTTGCACGTTTAATGTCGTACTCAAGCAACTTGGTGGGGGACATGCAATATGTATATGGTGAAAATAAAAACATTTATGCAGTGTTGCAAACGCTGCGTGAAGTGGTTACCAGTAATCATAATAAGAAAAATTTAAAGGATCAAGCGATTTTAGCTTTGGATTTCGAACGTGCATTTGATTCGCTGAACCATAATTATATGTTTCATGTTTTCCACAAAAGGGGCATACGGGGGAATTTTCTCTCAGCACTGCAAGGGATATATAACAATGCTGAATCGAAAATACAGCTTAATGGGTTTCTGACAAAATCGCTTAGCATTGTCACAGGTGTCCGACAGGGAGATCCCTTATCCATGTTGGCTTTTTGTATTTCCCTAAGTCCCCTGCTTGCCTCTTTGGAAGCACGGTTACAAGGAATAACTATTCTGTCAAAGTCGCTAAAAGTTTTAGCTTATGCGGATGATGTCAGCATTTTGGTTCAGTCACCTGTTGATGTGGACACGGTTCATAAACTAACGACGGAATTTGGGGTGTATTCAGGCCTTCACATAAATGTAAAGAAATCATGTTTGATGTTTTTAAATAATTCTCCACCACACACACCAGTTCAACACTTCCCTGTTGTCAACATTGTAAAAATACTTGGTGTAGTATTTACGCCTTCTTTGCAAGGAATGATACAAGTAAATTATGATCGAGTGATTGGGAGTGTAAAAGCAGTGCTACAAATTAATAAGTTTCGAAACATTAGCTTGCAATCACGAGTCACGTTTGTTAATGTGTATGCTCTTTCGAAAGTGTGGTTTATAGCCAAAATACTTCCGATGCGAATGCTGGATGTAGCAAAGCTGAAAAGTGCAGTGAACTGGTTTGTTTGGAATGGGCAGTTGTTACGTGTAAATCACGAGACCTTGTGTTTAGATAATGCTGGGGGAGGCTTGAATCTTGCACACGTGCACCACAAGAGCCAGGCGCTCCGCATTCAAGCGGACATAGAGACGATGATTCAGAGCCCTGATAGCCTTACAAGTCATGTTCTTCGAGACTGCTTGGCCCATATACAGTTGGATCCCCCCATAAACGTGACTAACCTCCCCCCCAACCTTAGGTACCTCCGTGATACCTTAGTAGAGATCTGCTATGGCTTGTTACAAACTCCTACCCTGCCTGTTCCAGTGGTGTCGCACATATACAGAAGAATGCGTGTAGCGTCTCAACAGGCTGTTAAGATCGTTGCAAGACACCCGGAAGGTCGTTGGCCTGTGGTGTGGAAAAATATACACGCGAGGCATCTCGCAACAAGAATACGATCGGCGTGGTTCGTTATAGTGCATCAAATACTGCTGACTCGAGTGAAACTCTATGATCTGCACATGGCAGATTCATCATTATGTTTAATATGTAACGTGCCTGATAGTTTAGTGCATAAGCTCAGTGAATGCTTAATAACCGCTACGTCATGGAAATATGTTGCGAAACTCGTAAGTGTCATCTGTCGTACCAATGAGAAGAATATTACAATTGATCATCTTCTGTTTCCCAATTTTAGTTATTTCCCTAAAAAGAAACAGAACAGTGTATTGTGGTTACTGGGGCAATATGCTTGGTTTGCCTCTACTTATCAGCAAGTTGACTTTCATGAACAATTTGTGCATTATTTAAGGCACACATTTCAAAATATGTCGGCAAACAAAAAGAACAATGTCTATGCGAATTTTCTAAATGTAATATATCCTAGTATGTAAAACCTGTATAGTAATCATGAAAAGTTTGTTATAATCAGATGTAAATAGTAAAGGAAATAAAAAAAAAAAAAAAAGTGGTTAGCACATCGCGCTGCGACGCCAAGGGTCCCGGGTTCGAATCCCGGTCGGGCTTGGTTGTTTGTGAATGTCCATTCATCAATTTCATCATTTCATCACTCATCCCCATCTTCGCAAATTAGCCAAGAGGCACAAAACGCGAAGTAAAATAAACTAAATCAAATCAAATCAAAGATTATACGTTTGTAAAAATTGTCAAGAAATAGCAATGAATATCATTTTAAAAACAAAAACAATTCTACAAATAGACAAGAATGTTATGAGATACACACCTGCTTTGTTCATCAGAGCTGTTCAATAAAAATTCTGTATAGTTGAATACAGATTGGCGCACCTTATTTGTACTGCAAATGGTTACGGCTGGAAAGGGAATATCCGAGATTGGAACCGATGTCTCTCCAAGGGAGACTATCACAGGCGACCTTTGCCATTTTTTCCAGACGCCATTTATTAGGTATACGCATGTAAAGAGTGCCAAGGTGAAGGCCAATATCCAGAAGAATCTACGGAAACAAGACATTGAGATTTTACCATATGGACCAATATCGATGAATATATGTTTCACGAGTATATTAAAAACTGCTTATGAACAAAATATAAAACCTTCCGTCTGGCATACTATATACTCTGTTCCAGCTAACTGTAGAACAGGCAAACGAAATCAAGTCTCTGCGCAAGTAGTGACGCGAGACGGCTCCACCAATGAACACGTGATTGGAACTGCGTGGAGTGGGGGAAAACTACTGGCTTCCTAGCAGCGTGTACTGGTTCGCTCTGGCCACTCGATTTCCCTCGCTTCTCTGACGCGGCCTTGCTCCACAGTTAGCTGGGACAGGGTATAAAGATTTACGGTACAAATAAGGAAAGTCACAATCGTAATGTTGGACATGGAAAGCGTGGTAAGTATGTAGGCGTTAGTTTCAAGTTTGCAACACACACACAAAAAGAAATACTTGCGTACAGCCAAGGGCGTATCCAGGGTGTGTGGGCCCAGGGGGTCCGGACCCTCCCCAAAATCCCCTTCTTCTTTTTGAAAATACTATGATAGATTCAGCATACTTTCCGATGAGGCACTTGATGTTGCAGGTATAAAAATTATTTCTGTGTATACAGTTTGTGAATTACAAAAATAACACGCACAATTTTTTTTTTTTTTTTAGTTTTACACTGGGTAGTAATACATCAGCTGAAAATCTGACTTCAGTGAGAAACAGTTTTGATGCAGTAAGTGAAGTTGCTGTTTTTTTTAGAAATAATACATGCAGAGGTGAAATAATAAAAACAAATATATTGCATTATGTAGCAGACAGTAAAAATAAACTATTGTTAGTGTGCGAAACTCGATTTCTAGAAAAACATGATTTACTTCATGTTCTTGTTAAATTTCTTCAACCTTGTCAGTTAAGTGGAGCTGTCCGAGTGAACCATCCCAAGCAAGTGATCTTCTAGCTGTAGTTGAAAAACGGACTCTCTTAATTGTACTCTTTATCTGAGAAGGTTTTCAGTTGTATTGTACAGTTCTCAAAGTATTTAGAACGCTCATCACAATTTAGCCTCTTTGTTAGCCAAGAGACGTCACAGAATTGCTTCAGAGAGTTCGAAAGATTTCAGATGAAGAGTGCATCCAAATATTTCAAAACTGCTTCTGAAAGTGTCAACAGACTTTAAATTCTGAAATTATGATTTTTTAAAAATGATAACTTTCCTCGTACTATTATAGAGAGGGCACGCGCCATTGATGCCTGGCTGGATCCACAAATTTTATTTCTGGATACGCCCCTGCGGACAGCATAGTTAAGTAAAACTTATTAAGAAATGATTGCACATTGGACATGTACGGAGAAGGTTGATTGATTGAAGATACTGGGTTTGAATCCTGACCTGGGCTTGGATGTTCCTTTGTGAATGAATCTTCATCAATTTCTTATCAATCATCCTCATCATAGCAAACAACCTAAATGGTCAAGGATTGCAAGTAAAGATATTATCATTTTCAGAACTTCCAATATTTCTGCGACTGTGCAAATTTTGTAACTTTTATTTCTCCCGTTGTCTGGCATTAAAATTTGCTACGGAAGTGTGCAAGGGGAAAATAGATATGCTTAAAACGTTATATAAGTGAACATTTCTCGAACTCGTGCACAAAACAATATTTGCGTGAAGTTTAATATGTCTTGTACAAGTCTGTGCGCAGTGAATATACGTATGTAAACATAGAGGATAATATCGTACTGTAAGAAACTGTCTGAAGCTTTATTTTAAAAAATGGCTATGTCAAGAGACAGGATTGTAACGCAATTTTTCGGAATGCAATAACAAATTAAATGTGGACTTTGTGTGAACTTTTTATAGATGGACGATTGGATAAAATACACCAAGACGTGTTTATTCTATCTAGTTTATAAACATTGTTTTGCGTTTTCCCGCCAATTAATTCAATATGACGTAAGCTCGTTTTGTAAAGAAAGAAATGCTATTCTGATAGGCTAACAACTCTTTTATCTTGAGAAGTGTACACGTGCCATCAGATGAAAGCATTCATGGCAAGTTAAATAATAACCATGGTTTACCAAACTTCAGTTAAAGATCTCCCAATATTTGCATTTTCCCTTAACGAGTACGTTATGGTTCAAGATAGACGCTTCACTTCTTCATGTAAATATGAGTCGACAGAAAAAGTAGACTTGTGTTAATAAGGAAACACAATGTTGAGACATGAAGCAAGATTGTATCATTCTCATGCAATGTCTGAAGGGCTATTATTCTGTTATCAACAAAACGTCTTTCGTAACATATGTACTCGGCATCCTGACGTGTATTGATCTCCAATAATGATACTACGTAAGATAAATGTTTCGTATCTTAAACGAAAGCGTATGTTGGCAGAGGGTCAACGATTTGGAATTTGTTCTTTCGGCGTATTGTCCACTCGAAGCTCGGTCTAATGAAGTTGTACTTGCTGTTTAAAGTTGGATCCGAATCACTGTGTAATGTATAGTTAAAGTCTTGATTCGAACAACAGTCCGTATCTTTGACACAGCTCGAGAGGAAGCCGCGTATCTGGTTTCCAACCAGCACCTGTGTTCCTGAAAAGCGCTGCTGTTGACACTCCTAAGGTATCCACATTGTATAAGAAAATAGCACAACACAGTAGTAACACAACCTAGCAAAGATAACGCAACCGCAACCTCACGCTTAGAAATCTCTAAAGAAAACTGAGTTGGCAACATCTCATTTACTCCATGTGGACTTGACAAGAGGTGTCAGTCCTAAAAAGGACGCTATTGGTGGGAAAGGTTTTGTGGGGTGGATATACAGGGCCCACACGGAAGTGAGGGATGCTTGTTTACTCCTGTAACAGAGGGAACTGATCTTTCGGAACTTTCTTTGAAGTAAAGTGGCGCTCGAATCAGGACTTCAACTTTACCTCCACCGGGAACGGAATTGTGGACACCTTGGTTACGTATTTGCCTTAGAAAATGACCCATTTAGTACCTGATACCAGCCAGAAATGTTGGGACTGGTCTGGTTGATTGATTTGCTTCCATTTTTGATTGAAGTACACTTTATGAAGTACACTTTACACAACAAGGTGTAAGCCTTGTTGTTTGTGTGTGTGATATCTTACACATGCACAAGACTACAAACACGTAGGCTCAAAATTAAACAATATAACTTTAATGCATGGAAGTCATTCACGTACATCTTACACACTGTTACTATGACAACCAATCAATAACATGCTATACAATACATATTCTTCTTCTTCCTCTTATCATGCGTCTATCATCTCCTCCTTGATTTTTTTTTTTTTTTTTTTTTTTGCTGGTTTCACCATATTTATCAGGAGGTCTCCTAAGTCTATTCGATCTTCTGATTGGTGTGTGCCCAGCGTCTGTATATGGTTGGTTTTGGTTATCTCTTCCCTCTGCATCCTTAGGTCTATTGGTAGCTCTTTTAGCTAGAGTCAAGAACTGGTTCAGACCGAAAGGATGGGCTTCATCTTTCTCACACTGAACAGGTCCGCTGCGTGCTGCTCCACGGTCCATGCCACTGAATTCCTTGTCTGGGACAAATCTGTTTGTTTTCATTATTTTCTCCAAATCATCTCCATACACATCCTTGTCCAGATCTCTTGATGGTCTGTAAATATGTTGGCCCAGAGTTCCTGCATCCCTCCAAGGTTTATCATACACGTTGTACGCTTTGTCAAATCGGTACCCACTGATTGGTTGAACAGCCTCTGGTCAAACTCAGTGTCTTCACTGCCCATGCTCTTAGCTGGCATTCCAAGGGCAATCTTTTCACTAATGTCCCTCTCCCTGTTTCTCTGGAGCTTCGATCTTTTATCAGGATCTGCTCTGGCCAAATTTGTTTTGCGTTGTCTATCTTTACGTGTCTCATATAGCAGTTGGTCAAGTTCCCTTGATTCATCATCCTTAGCTGCCATTGACTGTGTTCGAATTCCAGCTCTCTCTTCTCTCGCCTTCTGAGCCAACTGCCTCAGATGCTCTTCTTTCTTCTCCTTTCCTTCTGGTCAAGTTTCTTCTTCAGCTGCGCTTTCAAACCTTCACTTTCCGGTATTTTAGTATTAATGTCTGCGTTATTATTTCGTCTGGACCCCGTATTTGTGAACACTGGGTTACATTGTGCTAACAAGTTCCTCCAACCTGGATGAATACTGTCGAACCATGGACGTCCAATCAACGGATAACGCAGTTCTTCTTCACACAATATCACCGGGAATGTATACAATACATCATTCAATGATAAATCAATGAAAGCTTGACCTTTTAACTTCAACGTATTATTATTCACACCTCGTAACTTTTGCGTAGTGAATTGCGTTCGCCGATGAGGAAACAATTGTTTGAAATACTTATAATTGAACAGAGTAACTGTGGATCCAGTATCTAGTTCACATTGTACAATTAGCTTATCAATATTCAACCCAACTACGCAAATGTAAACAGCACATATTATATTGCTCACAACTTTGGGGAAGGTTAAATTCACATGACATGAACAGCAGCTATTACATTCTTTATCTGTATCTTCACTGCCCCTGTTGCGACCTTCCTTTGGACAGAAATCTGTGACTTTGATGTCATCTGCGTCAAAGGTCAACAGATCCCAAGGTTTGGGAACGAATGGGAGTTTCATTGCTTTGCCGGGGGTGAAATGTAGGCTACTGTAAGCAAGCAAAATGATTGAATATTTTGCATTTCTTGTATGATATAAATATCTTTATCATCAGAAGTAGTATGGAGTGTGTACTAATGGATGATTTCAGTAGCAGTCAATTAACACTTCAAGAGATGTTTTAAAAGATATAGAGAAATGTAGTTGCTGTATGTTTCTAAATTTTATGTAATTTAATGCCCCCTCCCCCACCTACACATAATTTACCTTCATTTAATACTGTTCAACTTTTTAAAAATGGACTTGGATTACAAGTGAGCTCCCCTCTGGAGATCAATTCTAGCTACTGGCCTGTGGAGGAGGGTGTTTATGCAAATTATCCCAGCTTGGAAGGGGAAGGTGTGCTTTATGAAATTTGTCTTAGCTGGGGTATAACATCCCTCTGCATCGCTTACACTCCCCCCCTCACACACACACTCTTCGAGCACTGATGATCTATTAACAGAATGGCTCCTGTTTCATGAAAAAGTCTTTATGAAATATCAGTGGTCTATCGAAAAGAAATGGCATCCTTAAAATTATGAATACTATATTGACATACACATATTGACATGCACTAACACCAACATTAAGCTCCGTGCCCTTTCAGCAACAGCCTTTTGGGGGGTGGGGGTCGGTTCAGTTCTTCCAACCGGCATTTCATTGAGTGACAACTTTTTAGTGAATAAAGTCCCATTGCCGACTCTCAAGACTGGATTCCGCTGCTATTTCTTCGTAGCAGATTGCAATTGACCTTGTGATGTTAGGTCACCATCGACAATCTAGAGGTCCGGTTCAATCCCCATATTGAAATGATAAGTTTGCTTGAGTATATAATTCAATATTAATATTAGATTGATTGATTGAGTTGGTGTTTAAGTCCACTTTATGCACAGTAAGGCTAATCGGGACTGGACCTGCTGTTTAAAGTGCAATGTGCTCCCATCGGGTATCGAAAGGACTGGCCTGGTATCCAAGTGTGTGTCGTGAGAGAGCGAGCTCAGGTTTCAACTCTCCCCAACCCCCGAAATACCTTCGAAATAGTAGAACTAAAAACAAAACACAGTAAATGATAAAATTACTTTTCATCGTCTGCTTCTTTTTGTATCGAAATTTTTAAATCGTAATGTTGTCAGTTTCCTTCACTGGGGTGACTAGTTACGTAAACACTGTGTTATGGGGAAAACTTCATTAAACAGTAAATTTACTTCAGTAACAAGAATATATCTATGAAAGTCCACCAGCTCTGCAAGTGACGGAGAAAGTTTTGTTACACACTTCAAGAAATCATTATCTAGTTTAAGATAAAATTCAAGATTGTTTTAAGGCATTACATATTTAAATATACAGGGTAATTCAAAATAAATGGTCCAACTTTTCACAGATATTATGACGTTACTATTTATGATAGAAAATCAGCCAAGGCATCAATATAAAGAAACAGTCTGGAAGTTTTATTCCCACTTGACGGGCTTATTCTGTTTAGCCGATGCTCCACCAGGATCGCCAATGTCGTAAAATGGCTAATGACCAGTAGAAGGCGTATTGTGTGTTGGAGCTATCGAGAACTGATTCACTCACAATGGTGCAAAGACATTTCCGCATGCATTTCGGTAGTAATGCACACCCTTCCGAAAGATTTGCCAAAGTTACAACTGCGAATTGTCAGTGCCTTCGAAACCGTTGACAACGACTTGCTGTCTCGTGCATAGCAAGTACTTGATTATCCTTTGGACATTTTCCACGTTACACGTAGTTCCCATGTTGAATCTTTATAATGTGAGTCTTGTGAGTAAAACTTGCAAGAGTTCTTCTTCAATTGATGCCTTGTCTGATTTTCTATCATAAATAGTAACGTCATAATAACTGTGTAAAATTGCACCATTCATTTTGAATTACCCTGTATATTTGAAAATAAATTTATAGTGAAGGAAGGGATGCTAAATTGAGAGCAAGCCATTAATGTTCTGATTAATTCCAGACTAATTACTCTAAAATTCTAAATCTTCTCCTCAAAGTTCGGTAGCTAGATATCTGAGAGGACTGGTCTCGCTTCGTTCTAGTAAGTTCGAAATCGGTAAACATACGCGTTACAAGATGGCGGAATTTAATCTACAGTTAAATCTGCTTTAGAAAATCAAAAGGCACCATTGACGTACGGAAAAGCTATTTTAAATATGCGAGAAATTGCAAGACATTATAAATGACTGGAAAGTGAAAATGTTCACGGAAATGGTAGACATTATATATGAAAAACATTCCTAAACTTTGTACAAAATCTTATAAAAGGGGATATAACAGTTTATAACTTGAAAGCTTCATACTAGAGGACTCTGTTATCAAGTAATTCATAACTTGGATTTTCTTTCTTACAGCATTTTACAATTTTTCTATACTAATATCAGAAATCATGAAAAATATTAACTTCACATCCAGGTTTATTGCAATGCATAAAATCTTCAAAATAATCTAAACTTTATTATTTATACAAGTAAATTATCGTATTTAAATATTTATTTCCACAACAGTTAACAATTTTCGATATAAAAATCTTAGAAACATTTAACTTTTGTGTAACAATTCGATTCTCTTTCGAAATCAAATATGTTAATTTCTTAATTATATGAAATGACTCACCTTTCTGTTAGTGATCTGTCGTCCTCACCCACGTACCTAAGGCCATGTAGAGATGTGTGATCACAGTAGTCACCGACCTTGTGTAGAAGTCTATTAAGGTAGCCATGTTTAGGTTTCGTTTGTTCAGCACTACTTTTACTTGTGACGTGTATCACAACTGGAGTCATGCGATCAGTTGGTTTATTTACTTTACTGTAAAATAGAGAAATATTTTATTGTAAAATGTTTCGTAATAGTGCTCCTTCAGCAAATAAAGTTTAATAATTAAATTAACTTTTGCGTTGAATATGAATTTTAAATATGATAATTAGGGGTGTAATAAATACGTGTATATTCTTGCATGTTCTCCAGTTTCCACTAACACTTTACTAGGTAAGGTAAGGTTAAGTTGTGAATTTAAAGATTGTCATTTAGAAAAAGATTCCTAGGGTACTGAATTCGAAACTTATCCAAAGAAGATTGTTTTTGACATAAAATTTATGTTAGTTTACAGATTACAAGATGGCGGATTACAAGGTAATGTTATACATTCAACGTCGTGTAAATAGCCGCACTTGAATTTTGAAGCCTTTTGATTATGGAGCGTATAACAAACGCTACCTGTTACCCACTTTGTTTTGCTCCAACATTCAGAGGCATACTGATCTGTAGGGCATGGTGGCTTGTACTCCTGAGTTCGAAATTCGATCCTATTTTAAACATGCAGAAGAGATGTAAACTTGCTAAATTGAACTATTTGTGTTAAATTACATGAAAAAGTATTGAGCAGAAATTCATAATCAGGCTTTGAATAGAATTATACCCGAGCGTCTCTGCCTTGTAATAAAGGGGTCCCGAGTTCTATACTCGGTGGTGAAAATCCCACCTAAACGTGTAGGTTCAGTCCCGATTCCCGAGTTCGATACCCGGTGGAGGCACATGGCACAGTGGTTCGGATCCCACTTTAAACAGTAGGTCCAGTCCCGATTAGCCTTACTGTGCATAAAGTGGACTTAAAACAACAATTCAATCAATTCAAGTTACCTCTCAGTAACAACGGAACTGCTTATCAAGATGCATTGTGATTTTTCACTAAATTATAACAATAATAATTTCAATTTTAGTTTAGCGTTTCTTTTCTGACACTTCTGACTAATCGCGGCGATGAGGATGAGTGATGATATGATGAAGTTCATGAAGAGACAGGAGAGACAGTCACAACCATGCCCAAGCCGGGATTCGAACCCGCGACATCTGGCGTCGTATAGCATTGCGCTAACCACTCCGCCACGGAGGCCGGCATATTGCAATTATGCATTCAGTTTAGGATCCCATATAACATTCTGCTCTGGGCCAATTAGCTAAGGCAGTAGGTAACTGCCAAAGTTTCATTGTTATTCCCAGGTGTGTACGTGAACTCCACGTGTCCCGAAACTACCATTCCGAACAGGTCTATCCCTGGAATCTGTGGAGCAAGGCCGCGGATAACGGCAGAGAAGGGGAGAAAGCGAGTGGGCGGAGCGAAGCAGTGCGCGCTGCTACAAACGGCTGGCAGCTGCAGCCGCGTTCACGTGTTCATTGGTCGAACTTGTTTTCGTTCACTTGCTCCAGAGGTTACTTGGACAGAGCGAAGAAATAAATATACTACTCACCTATCGTTAAAAGCTCCGCCACTTTGATTCAAGTCATTGCCGAACATCTTCACGATTTTAACCCCTGACTCTCGGAGGTTGACTGACTCCTAACGACTAACTCATGACAGGAAACCGCCCAATAGCGTGAACAAGCCTTTGTTGACACCATAGCGATAATGACTGTCAACTTGGGAATTGTTCCAGAAGGCAAACACATGAAATACGATACCTATCTCCCTTTCCACTCGCATGATGGCGCTGTTTACTTTGGCCAATCAATCTTCGTGTAAAGATCGACATTAAATGGATTGTTTTACGTTGACCGTAGAGAAAATACGTTTCGGTACAATTGGTGGGCGTATTTTCGATTTCTACGTTTATAGTATGGAATTCTAGTTTTATACGCAATTCTTTGCCTAGGTACTCTACATAGATTACAGTTTTCTGTTAATAGAAAAAAGTAGAACAGTACCAGTAATAATGACTGTGAATAAATAGTTTATTGCATTATTTTGCATTTTATGTTGCGTATTTGAAACGTCCAGTTAAATACGACGGGCCATTCGAGGGAAAAAGTAAAGAAACATGTTTATTAAGGTACTATATTTTTATTTTTAAAGTTGAATATCTTAATCGCTGTTATAAAAACAAAACAGATGATGAGTGAACACATAATAATACAGTATTGTTGGATTCGAACCTAAGACCTCTAGCTATGCATGCCTTTACCCAGATTTCAATCTTTTGGATTGAAGGTCGTGTTGTAAATTATAACCGTGATGAGAATACATTGGGCTTTTGTGGGAAAAAATGGAGTTTGTGTGGGTAAAATCCCGACCTGGGCATTGGTGTTCTTTCTGAGTGATCTTTCGGCAATTTCATCATATCATCACTCATCCTCATTCACTACCTCGCTCATACAATACCTATTTGCGCAACCATAGACAAACGTAACGTAAATGGAAAAAAATCTTCACTTAGTTTCAGATGCATCTTACAGATGGCAGCATGTCCTCGAAGTCTAGATAACTCTCAATAGATGGCAGCTGTAAAGCCTTCTCCTTTAATAACAACCTCCGTTCGGCATGCTTAAAATACTGTGTAAATGGATTTAGTTCATACTTTGTTAATATATTATCTCTGACATAAGTATTAAATTGCTTAACACGCTAGTCAAGTACTGCAAAATTTGATTTTGTACTTTGTATGGTAGTACGAGTATATGTTTTTCGTGATTAAATAATCATTCTGTTACGTGTGTGATGAGTCATCTTTTTAAATTTTAACCTGGTTATTGATGGGGAGAAATTTGTGATTTCATGATCACAGGTTTAAACAATGATTTATTACAGTTTTCTGCTATATTAGATCCTATTGTGTAGCAGGAACGATTGTGACTGAAACTGTTCAAGTATTGTGTAAAGTGTGATTTCACGTTCACAGGTTAAGCAATCATTGATTATTTAATAATCACAGCTTCCAGTACTATTCATCGTACAATGGGAAAAATAAATGTCGTGTGAAATAGTACTATGTCTGGAAATTTTAAAGGAGGATACTACCCTTTTCTTATAAGTTCAACGTTTCCTTGTTTTAACTATACCCTAGGATGCATGTTTCAAGACAGCTAAGTTGCAAATCATTCCCTTTTTTAATGAAAGTTTTCTTTCTTCAGCAGAAAATCCTTAAATTCCTGATATGCTTTCAATGCCCCTATACAGAGTATCTAAAGCTACTATCGGATTAGATATTATAGATACTAGAGTTTGGACTCCAATTAAAAATTAACCAATAAACCTACATAAAAGAGAGAGGCATCAAAATTTAGCTTATTCGATTCTGCTTTAATGTATACTAACCTATTTTGTTTTTGAATATGCCTTGTATTTTTATCGTTGTGAAAACAAAAAAGTGCCCTTTTTTTTAGTTTTGCAAACGATCGTTCTCTTTGAAATTCTCTAAATAAAAAAACGGATTGCCGAACGTGGTGAAATTGTAGTATGGTGCAGGCAGAAAGGTTTTAAACACAATTCTTAATTTTCAGAGTTTTAAAATTTGGAAAAATAGCGTTATCATCAATTTTACGAAACAACTATTTCTTGGTAGCCTATTGGGTAGTCCAGTGACGTGTGCTGAGTTCAAGATTGGGAAAAAATAATGTGCTGAAAAAGGGAAGGTTCTTCCTTCTTTAACGTTTTTGTATTCAAAATTGAAACCAGCAATCACATAATAAAAACAGTTATGATTATTATTATTATTTACCCTTGTCTATAAATGTGAAAACCTCAGTCAAACAAGTAAAATAATAATAATAATAGTTTATTTTAAGTATTGAGCACAGTATGAAACCTAATACAGCACTAAGTCAAATACAAAAGTACAAAGTTACACGAATAAAATACATAAACTGTAGAATAACATAACATAACAAGTTAGCATATTTACACTTCAAGTTACAGTTTTCAACGAGATCTATTATTCTTTGATACTAATAATTGTTTATTGTTATATAATATTGTTCAATTAACTTAACTGTGTATTGTTCTAATAATAATAATAATAATAATATTTATTTAAGTGATGATAACAATTAAACAACCAGGTACATCACTATGTCAAAATTGGTTATACAAAATTAAAAAATTGAATACATAATTAAAAATAAAACAGTGGATCCTACAATCTTATACATCAACATAAATTCAAATTGTAGGTTTCAACAAGATCAGCTACTAAACCTCTTGCCTTGTTTAGGCATGTGAGAATTGAGATATACCTATGGGAAAATCTGGGAATTTCATAAGCTATATTATTCAAAAAGTATTCACTGTCAACTTGGAAAGTTAATATCTTCTCTACAAAATTTATCCTTTTCATTTTTCTTCTTTCTTCTAAGGTAAACATATTCAACTGTATACGTATATGTGTATCAATACCGAACACAACACAATGTCATGGTACTATTTAGGACTAGGCTTGTAACAGCTGTGTTGTTGTAATAGTTATAATTTATGAAGCAAAATTTATATTTTTAATTAAGATTCATTTTGTTTGTTTATGCGTTGAAAGAAAGTAGAAAATTTTTCACATTTCAAAGTACTTGAACCTAAAATGTGAACTTGCTTCTTTTAGCCTTCATCTAAAATTCATTGGGCTTCGCATATAGCCTCGAATATACGCTCCTGAGGTAGTCCTACAAATACACTATTGGTCATGTTTTGAAGCTCTTTGCAATTTTTAAAAAAATCAATTATCATTGTCAATTAACACTGCAAACCGGAGTAAAGCTGTACGTGGAATGTGGCAACACCGCACACAGCGATGTCCGTTGAACCGTGGAAAAGTGCGGGCTGGCATTGCATGCGTACGGTGTTGCCAAGTTCCACTTACAATTTGTTTTCCCTTGAATAAAAATCTGTATAAAAACGTTCCGCAATGTCAATTGACAATGGATTTTCAAAACATCTGCAAAAGCTTATAAACAAAACCAATATTGTATTTGTAGGACTACCCAATACTAAGAAAACGTCCTTTCGTAAAATTGATGATAACGCTTTTTTAACACACTTTAGAATTCTGAAAATTTAGAATTGTGTTTAAATCCTTTCTGCCTGCACCATACTAAAATTTCATAACAATCGGACAATCCGTTTTTTATTTAGAGAATTTCAAAGAGAGCGACGGTGTGCAAAACTAAAAGAGAAAAAAATGGTTAGCATAGATTAATGCAGAATTGAATAAACTAAAGTTTGAGAAAACTCATCTTTATATAGGTGTACTGGTTAATTTTTAATTGAAGTCCAAATTCGAGTATCTATAATTTTTAATCCGACAGTAGAGTTTGCACTCTTTCAAACATTAATAACAGGATACTAATAACAGCAAGCATGGACTTTTTTGGCGTCACATACCTTAGAGATGGTCAAAATGACCGCCATTTGCTGTAATATATCGTCTGCAACGCTGAACAGATCGACAAAAAGCAGATACGGTTTCCACGGGAAAGGAAGTACAGGTAGACTCAATCGCAGTCTGTCATTTTGTGTACACTAAACTAAAAACAACAGAATACCTACACGCGCTCACACACTCAACGTGTGTAGAAATACGAAAGGTCTAGTTAAGTCATAAGTAATAGTTTATCCGTTATTAACGTTCAAAGAAGAAGGTAAAGTTCCCCGTGCATGTAGTACAGTGCCATGAAGGCACATTCTCGATCTCGGGCATTTGGGAGGTGATGTGATCAGAACCAAGCGCTGTCTCCAGGCACGCATTGAATTGAGGCTGGGTGAGACCCAGATCCGCTTTATGCGCAGATTCCGTCCTTAGATCATCCACCCTGGGAATCGAACCCGGGTCTCCCAGGTGGCAGTCAGACGCCTTACAGACTTTTTTTTTAAGGAATACCCCTAAGTGGTAGTATCGCCCTTTTTTCACCTTTTTCTCAAGTTTTACAGTTTTCGGTTATTCTCAATTTTCAGTTTTTCTCCTTTGTACAACCACAAATATCCATGTCATACTCGGGATTCGAACCCGGAACCCCTGGCGTCACAGCACAGTGTGCTAACCACTCCGCCACGGAGGTTGAGAAGATTAGTACGTAGCTTAACTCGTTACGAACTACTCCACGTGGCCTCTAACTGACTAGACCACTGTGGCTCATACGTTCAAATATCGTAAACATTATTTTGGGACACTCTGTATTATACCGCTTTTTCAGAAGAGAAATCAGTGTCGTTTATGAACGAGAATAGGTGAATAGAAGCTTAAAAATCCTCATAGATTGCATCATACACAGAATATATGATTGAGAGAACGTTTTTCATAATATAGTAAGTTGTGTAGGTCCAGTTTAGCCCACAAGAGAGGGAGAGAACGCTGTTTAGTTTTCCTCAACATTGGACCAACGGACTGAAATTCTGCGTATTCCATTCTTAGTCCTCTTGTACCCTCTTATTGAACGTCTTAAAAATTAAACCACCTTAAGGTTCCTCATGAAAATATGTAAAAAGAGGGGATGAGGGCGTTCTTGTCGCATTTAAGATGAAATATCTGGAAAGAAAGTGGATTTGTAACCAAGGCAACTGCCCAAGAGCTATTGGAAATGGGATTAGCGAGTCATTTTCCCCGAAGAGACTTGAAAAATTAAAAGAAGGGGAAAATGATTTTTTGCAGACCGAGTTAAGGAGATTACTGCCAGATGTCACCTTGGTCGGACTTGGAGCCATAAATCTAAGAAATTATAATTATTTTCTGCGATAATAAGAGGATTAATTTCTCGGTCGCAAGGTTGATAATCACTGGTAACAGAGGGACATTGTTGTTAGCAAAGAAGAGAAACACAACCTTCTGAGTAATACTTTCAGACATGATCAGTGTACGAATTAATTTGGGGCGAAGAGATGTCACCTACTGTGTACGCAGTACATGCAATATTTACTTAAAAATTCGTGATCATTTTACAAGTAAGTAATTATACATTATTATTACTGATAGTAACTAACAAGCTAAAGCAATAAAAGTTCACAATGAAACATTAATTTTCCCACACGTCTTATTCATCAAGCGTTCATGATGTTTTGTAATTTTTAAAAAAGTTCACCAAATGTTGCTAATAACAGGTGAATACATGACGTCTAGTGTTCTTCTTTTTCTATTAGTAAAGGATTACAGATACTACTAATACTACATCTACGGCACGAGTTGGTGGTACAAGCAAAAACAAATTAAGATTTTCATTTAACTCTCCTTGTACTTTAGGTTTTCATTTAACTCTCCTTGTAGTTTAGGTTTTCATTTAACTCGCCTTGTAGTTTAGGTTTTCATTTAACTCGCCTTGTAGTTTAGGTTTTCATTTAACTCGCCTTGTAGTTTAGGATTTCATTTAACTCGCCTTGTAGTTTAGGATTTAATTTAACTCGCCTTGTAGTTTAGGTTTTCATTTAACTCGCCTTGTAGTTTAAGTTTTCATTTAACTCGCCTTGTAGTTTAGGATTTCATTTAACTCGCCTTGTAGTTTAGGTTTTCATTTAACTCGCCTTGTAGTTTAGGTTTTCATTTAACTCGCCTTGTAGTTTAGGTTTTCATTTAACTCGCCTTGTAGTTTAGGTTTTCATTTAACTCGCCTTGTAGTTTAGGTTTTCATTTAACTCGCCTTGTAGTTTAGGTTTTCATTTAACTCGCCTTGTAGTTTAGGTTTTCATTTAACTCGCCTTGTAGTTTAGGTTTTCATTTAACTCGCCTTGTAGTTTAGGTTTTCATTTAACTCTCCTTGTACTTTAGGTTTTCATTTAACTCTCCTTGTAGTTTAGGTTTTCATTTAACTCTCCTTGTAGTTTAGGTTTTCATTTAACTCGCCTTGTAGTTTAGGTTTTCATTTAACTCGCCTTGTAGTTTAGGTTTTCATTTAACTCTCCTTGTAGTTTAGGTTTTCATTTAACTCGCCTTGTAGTTTAGGTTTTCATTTAACTCGCCTTGTAGTTTAGGTTTTCATTTAACTCGCCTTGTAGTTTAGGTTTTCATTTAACTCGCCTTGTAGTTTAGGTTTTCATTTAACTCGCCTTGTAGTTTAGGTTTTCATTTAACTCGCCTTGTAGTTTAGGTTTTCATTTAACTCGCCTTGTAGTTTAGGTTTTCATTTAACTCGCCTTGTAGTTTAGGTTTTCATTTAACTCGCCTTGTAGTTTAGGTTTTCATTTAACTCGCCTTGTAGTTTAGGTTTTCATTTAACTCGCCTTGTAGTTTAGGTTTTCATTTAACTCGCCTTGTAGTTTAGGTTTTCATTTAACTCGCCTTGTAGTTTAGGTTTTCATTTAACTCGCCTTGTAGTTTAGGTTTTCATTTAACTCGCCTTGTAGTTTAGGTTTACATTTAACTCGCCTTGTAGTTTAGGTTTTCATTTAACTCGCCTTGTAGTTTAGGTTTTCATTTAACTCGCCTTGTAGTTTAGGTTTTCATTTAACTCGCCTTGTAGTTTAGGTTTTCATTTAACTCGCCTTGTAGTTTAGGTTTTCATTTAACTCGCCTTGTAGTTTAGGTTTTCATTTAACTCTCCTTGTACTTTAGGTTTTCATTTAACTCTCCTTGTAGTTTAGGTTTTCATTTAACTCTCCTTGTAGTTTAGGTTTTCATTTAACTCGCCTTGTAGTTTAGGTTTTCATTTAACTCGCCTTGTAGTTTAGGTTTTCATTTAACTCGCCTTGTAGTTTAGGATTTCATTTAACTCGCCTTGTAGTTTAGGTTTTCATTTAACTCTCCTTGTAGTTTAGGTTTTCATGCAACTAAATACGCAGTAAAAAATAAGTGTAATTTGTAATTAGCTACGGAAAGGATTTCTAGTTCCATACTTTTTAGCTACATCCTAGACGTATGCTACTTAGAGATCTTTGTGTTTCATGTACAGTCGGAGAAAGAATTACCTGGGCCACGGGACCTAGAATTTCATAACGTCTTAAAGCCTGTTGTTTATGCAACCCAAATAACAAATTATTCGCTTAAGTTTGTCTGGTGGATCTGAGTTCTCGGGAAGGATTGAGCATTGATAGCATGAGTCACATGACTCATGCCCCAGCAACAACAAACAACAGCTGGGTGCTACGTGGCCTCAAGAGGAACATTTCAGCAACTGTTTTCTTAACAAGATCTGCCACACGCTAATTGTTTAAGTCCAGTTTATGCACTGCACCTTCAGATTAAAGTGGGATCCGAACCAAATGTTCCTCTATCTGGTATTGAATTCGGAAGCCTTTGATTACATGTCGAAGACGTTACCACTACGCCATCGGAGAGCCAATGGAAAGCCTTGAGAAAGAGACGAGTGAAACCACATTTGGCGTAAATTTTAAAAATAAGACAATATTTTGTGGTCACAGTTTCGAACCGTGGGAGAGGCATATATATTTTTTGTCCCATCGTCCATTTCACGAGTTTATAATTCTTCCTCACCGACACGATTAACGCCAGTGTGAGAAGAAAAGCGAAGTAAAATAACTGAAACAGAAATTAAAGGAAAAAGCGAAACAAATTTTATCCATAATATTCTGCAGTCACTTCAGTCGTGTTCAAGGAATGCTACCTTTAAAGAGAGCCGTTGGCTCTAACTTGTCTTTTCCCCTTCCTTTGTGCTCTCGATTCCCTCTGTCACGATTGGTCTAAAACTAATTAATGCGACGTTAATTAAACAATCCAAACAACGAAACAATGCACAATCAACTGCTCAACATTCCAATTTTTTTCGAATCGGAAAACAATTGAGATGCTGTAAAATGAAGCAAGAAGCAGTAATAAACTGGGAATTTAATAAGGTATAGAATTAAATCGGTGAAGATGTTCCGTTTGATTGGATTTTTGTTATTTAGTGTCGCTATTCTTTCACGTTTGGCAAATAGCGACGATGAAGATGAGTAATGAGTGATGATATGATGACATTGATTAACGGACACTCACCAAGAACACCCATGGCCAAGCCGAGATTCGAACCAGGGGCCCACGCTGTCGTAGCGCGCTGTGCTAACCACTCCGCCACGAGGTTGGTTAGGAGTGGACATTATATCATATTTTGTGTGCGCAATTGGGATCAATCAATGGAATGACTAGGCATATTATATTATTAATATATTCATATCATAATATCACGTCATATTATTCGGCACGGAGTAACATCAGAGACATTCAATCTTGCATTATTGCCTTTCAACTATTTCTTCGACTTCAGGTTAATAACATCAATAAGATAAATTATGAAACAAATGATAATGAATGTGGGATATTGACAGTTATTTCGAATTACCTGACACAAGCAACATTAAGCAGACTCGGTGGGCAAGCTCATTAAGTGGTCAACCTTCGATCTCGTCACCAAAGTTCCCGGATTTGAGTACCGTCCTTGTCACAGGTGTTTGAGTATTTCGTCATTAATTTCATGTAATGGTCACTCGTCCGCGACTAGGAAGAAAAGTGATGTTACGTAACAAAACTAATAAAAATAAACATGATCGAAGAGTACTTATTTCATCTCTCACGAAATCTCCTATAAAACCGGGATATATATATGAAATATATGTATCTTCACATACTTTTTCGATTTCTATATTTAACTAGCAGAGACCGAGAACGGGAGAGCAATTTTCAATTCGAGAAACCGAGAGACGGAGACACTGTAAAGTCTTGTTTCTTTCTTGACATCTTCCTAATTGAGTTGTTCTTCTGTTCGTTATTGGCTTTGTATTGGCAATTATTGTCATTATTCCTCCCCTGTAGGTAAACCATAACGACGATTTATGATGAAATACATTAGAGCAGATAAAAGGGCAAGAACAAGAGAGTCATGCGTGCCCGGGACTTCAACCCAGAACCTTACGTAACGAGATTTGAAATTCTGGAGAAGGCATCTGTGTTTCGCTTGGCTTTCTCTTTCCTCAACTTCTGTTATTTTATCATGCACGTATAATTACAATGGATCCGAGAAAATACGTTGCGATCCATAATTGTGTTGGTTAGATGCTATAAATGTGAACTCCAACATGGAATAAATTATTCCCTTTTGTATGTGGTTGAACATGAAATTTTCTTACACTGTGACAATTTATTTTTTTAGTTTTTCTGCACAGATAAGCTAATCTGGACTGGACCTTCAGTTTAAAATGATATACGAACTACTACTTGCATCCACCGTGTATCGAACCCGGGATCCATTGATTATAAGGTGACGACGTTATCATTACGCCATCGAGGAGGCCCCGTGAGAAAATGTTATTCACTCGATCTATACAATAATTTATTTAAACATTTACATTTTCGTTTTCTTCTTTCTTTTTTGTTAACTACTTTTCTACGACTCTTTTTTTGTCTTGGAATTTCTTCTTGTTTCAGGAAAAAAAATAATACATGCAGGCTGTATACCCCCCCCCCCCCATACAAATAGATATAAAGATCACTCTCGAGAACTAATTTATAAATAACGTAACCATTAGGAAACAATTCGAACGTTAACTGATATAACTGCAGAGGAAACAATACTTACAGACGCTAACGAAATATCTATTCTTGTATAAGCTCACAGGCAACAGGTATCTGGTGAGTCATTCACTCTTGCTAACTACGAGCGAAGGTCACGGAACCAAAGGGTGGCAAACAGGCGTCTGCTCTACGAAACTAGGGTTAGCAGACGAGGCCCGTGTTCCTGTTATCAATGACGTACGAAATAAGGAGGAACACAGCTTTCATATCAAACTAAACCTGTGTTTTGGTCCCGTCATTGCATGTAAAACACTTTCTCGTCGTGGCCTTGAAGGCCTACGTAAAGGCTTTTCTGCAAGAAAGATATCTTACCATTGAGGGGAAGGAAAAGTGTGTGTGTGTGTATCGAGGTCCTTCAACTTTCGTATTCTTCTTCATTTTAGAACGCGTGCTGTATCGTCGATTTAATCCAATCTAGCCGTTCTAGGTTCTGTTTCTGTTCGGTAATTTCACATTGTCTTCCTGCTTATGTTATTCGCGACGAAGCTTCTGGTTTCGATAATAATCTGGACGATAACGGGATTGTGTTGGTTGGTTGATTTGGTGTCTTAAGTCCACTTTATGCACAGTAAGTCTAATCGGGAATGCACCTACAGTTTAAAGTGGTATCCGAACCACTATGTGCCTACACATTACTTTGCTGCTAGATATTTGCATGCTAAGATGTAGGAAATGCTACATTTTCAGTGTGTGGAATTAAGATTTATTTCTGATACGAAGAATCGGAGAATGGAGTAGTGAGAAAAGTATCACCTCACATGTTTGATTGATTGATTGATTGATTTAGTTTATTTTACTTCGCGTTTTGTGCCTCTTGGCTAATTTGCGAAGATGGGGATGAATGATGAAATGATGAAATTGATGAATGGACATTCACAAACAACCAAGCCCGAGCGGGATTCGAACCCGGGACCCTTGGCATCGCAGCGCAATGCGCTAACCACTCGGCCACAGGGTCCGGCTCTCACATGTTTGAATTATAGCCCCCCCCCCACCCCCCCTCCACACACAGGATATCGGCCGTGGTTTTCATAACGAAATATAACATGGATGAATTGTGTCAAGAAAAGCTGGAGCCTATTCACATCCCTACAGATCTTGGAAGAAAGTCCACATAGAAATTAGAAAGTTCTGTTCCGACAAAATCGGGACGTATAGTAAATGAAAAAGCAAAGTGCTACCTTGTGCTTTGCACCAAGCCATGCAGGCGTGTAGGGGCTGCGGAGTTAGGGTCCCACACTTTCTCGTTACGGCCGAAGGTGGGGATAATGTGATCAGCACCACGCCCCTGGCCGCCTTTACCCCCACCCCAAGTTTCCTAGAGGTACCCACTTTATACGACGCTGGGTGGGCGCCGGAACCACTTGAACAGGTGGACAAAATTCCAATTCTCCCCAGTCGGAGATCGAACTCAGATCTCTCGCATGGTAATCAAACTCCCTAACGACCGAGCTACCGCGGCACATATAGTATAGTAGCCTTTGTAATTAAGGCAAGAATTATTTTAGCGTTTCGTTCAACGGTTTTAGGGGAATCATTTTCGGACATACGCTATAACTCTTGTCGGTTCTGCGACCTGGCTTGAGAAAAGGCGATTTTATGACGAACAAAATTCCACCTGATGTCACGTGACTTTCCTACATTTCCTGTGTCTGTTGGCTATTGCATGAAAGACGAGTTGCTTCTTGAGACAGACAGAATCACCCGATCACCTAAAGGTGCAATGTGTGTTGCTTACCTTTCCGGCATTATTTACTGCCATTAAAGTCTTATGGGGAAGAACTTTTTTCCACCACTGTACACAGTACCCACCCACCCAAATTCTATAGGATCTAATTGAACAAAAGACTTAAAAGCCCTCTTTGTACCTAAAAAGCGCTTTTTAAACCTTTTATCTGAATTTAAAAATATTTTCTGGTAGGTACGACCCTTACTTTGCACCTCAAATGATTTCAATAATAGTCTATTGAGGTGAAGATCCCACATGATCAAAGTGACCGTAGGTGTAGCATACAAAATAAAGATGTAGTATGTATTAGGAGTGAATCCTGGCTACAAAACCATACAATTGTTAGTGATTGGTCATTGAGGACACTGCGACCCTCCCTTGGGAACCAACAGTAATTGCAAGTGTGATGTTCGCACCAATAACTTCTATTGACGTAGATAGATGTTTCTTCATGTACTAGCACCTACTTACGGACTACTGGAAAAAATCACCATGGACAACATTGAAAATTTTATGCTGGTGCAGCACTTCAAAATGAGATAGAGTTTTTGTATTGGACAAATTGTATCTTTTTTATAATTAAAGAATAGAATATTGCACTTAAAATAGTACCTTTTTGGATATAAATTGCATCTAGTTATTTCATAAAATTATTATATGAATTTATAAAAGTTCTAAAATGGAGTTTATAAAGTCCCAAATTAGTCTTTTGTAGTACCTAAGAAATCGTTTTATGTGCTCCCCTGTGCTTTGTATCACGCTTGAAGGCATATAGGGAGTGTGGAGTTAGTGCCCCACACTTGCGGCCGAAGTTGGGGGTGATGTGATCAGCCTTTACCCCACAGAGTTCCCTCCAGGTACCCACTTTATACGACGCTGGGTGGGCCCAGAAGCCGCTTGAACAGGTGGAAAAAAATCCCGGGATTGAACCCGGGTCTCTCGCATGGTAGTCAGACGCCCTAACTACTGAACTACCACGGCTCAAGAGCCGTTCTATATTAAATACTAGACCTCGAATTTTAGTTTTTTCTCTTTTTTTTTTCCTTTACAGGTATATAAGTAATAAATTATGTCATCGTTTCGTTAAGAAACGCAACTACTGGTGACATTTTATAGTGCCTAAAATAACCTATTTTGCTTGTTAGAACCTATTTTATTTATGCGCCTAAATCAAACCTTTTTGTAGGTTTTTTTATATGATTTTACAGGTTTTTTATCTCACACAGAGGCATTTGCTTTGTTTGGTCACGAGACAATTCAATGACGAACGTGTTTGAAACGTACTCTCTGTCGATATCCCTCCCTCCAAGTCAATGGTGATTTTTCAAAGCTCTAAAAAAGCAAACTGTCTGTCGCCACTGTTACCTGTGCAATTCAAAGTTTTCTGATCCGTGTGGTCTTCCTCACTTTCGCGTCAGTTCAGGCTATTTGCCTGCCATTCACACCTTGCAAACAGTGATGTGCCGTAGACTATAAGTTTACGTCTACATGCGTTGTCTACACGTAATCTACGCGTAGATTACATTGGGTTGTAGTTTACATAGACTACGTAGACAATCTAAAGTGCATTAAAATTAATTTTCAAGGGTTTCATGAAAGGAGAGTGACATTTTCAACTATATTGGTTCCTAACGAAATGAAAACAATCTTATTTACACCAAAATTTCTCTTCTTTTCTATTATCACTATGGAAGAAAATAAATAGCATGCAGAAAACAACAACAGATGGCAGTCGTGAGGAAAAAGTGGTCCTTTCCCCATAAAACACTAGAATATTTCCTATATTAGGTTTCTTCTTCTTGTTCGAATTTGGAAGAAAGAGTATGATAAGTTCTCCTCACACATCAGCAACTGATACGCAGTACAATTTTATTTTTATTCCACGGCGCCCTTTGCTAAGTTATCACCTTTCGCCATGTTGTTTACATAGATTACGTAATCTAAGTGTATAAAACAGTATACGTGTAGAATGTAGACTATCGTTGTTTACGCGTAGACGCACATCACTGCTTGCAAAATAACATTTCAGCATTGAAGTTTGCACAACTGACTATGTTCTTGTTGAAAGATTATTTTCAGCATATAAGATGATCCTCACAGACAAAATTGCGGAGTTTGACTGTGGATAACGAAAAAAGAACGGCGAAGAGTGGATATTAATAACAAATTTCCAATGGTAAGTTCTGTCATCGACGTAGGGTTCGGAAACACATATAACATTATGCAAGATAGTGCTTATTTCAGGATATAGGTGTCCCATTTTCATTGAAGGTGACTATACCTAATCATCATTTTTCAGGAGTTTTGAACTATTTGAATTTTTTTTAACCTACTTCAAGATTTTTCGAACCTAACTTAAGATTTTAGGACCTATTTCAGGATTTTTAGAAGCTATTTTAGGATTTTTAGAGCCTATTTTAAGAACCTAATGCCACTCATTTTAAAACCTAAAAATCTTAGATCTAGTAATTACATAAAAATGGCAACATGTAATGTGTTCGGCGAGGTTGAGACTTGAGGACGAGAAAGATAAACTCGCATTGAAGATCTTTAGCTCTGTCTAGCAATGTTGCTAACACCTACCCATTTTCACTTCCCACAGGTGTTAATTCTCATACAGCTTGTGCGTGTAGCTTATGCAAAACTTACTCGCCTTGCACGCACTTTCAAAGATTCTCCCTTTCTCTAAATGAGGTGCTGTAAATTTAACCTGACAGGCAAATCCTTGTAGCCCTTTATGAGGGAAGTCCGCATTTTCTTTTTTTTTTAAAAAAAAAAGAAGTTTCCTGCAGAGAAACCTGAAAAAAAAACTTCACAAAACCACTTCTGTATATTGTTCAGATTTATTACTTCGCGGCAAAACATTTAATGAAAAGAGTTTGAGTAAACTGTTCGCACGTCACTTTCCCTTAACCTAGTATTGTTTGAATTCCTAGGGTGTAAATCTAGCCTGTTCTTTTTTTCATCTTTTGATTGTTGACTTGCTTTGTGTAACTTCGCTTCTGTGCCACTTTTGCGAAGATGGGGATGACTGGTGATGTGATGAAATTGATGAATAGACACAAATATCCATGCCCAGGCCGGGATTCGAACCACTGAAGTCTGTCGTCTTAGCTTGATGTGATATTCACTCCGCCACAGGGGCGCTTTCTTTTTTTCCTTTCAAACAGTAGAGAGTGTACCAAAAGTAAGCTGTGTTGTCATATTGTTACGGCTAAGATTTTTATGACTTCATAATCCGTGCCGCAACAGCCTCTGAGGGCCAAGGCCTGCCAAGCTGTTTTTTCATTCGGTGATGCGTGGTGCATCGAGTCCCATCGCCCCTGTTTTCTGGCTTTCGATACCGGGGACCGCTACTTCTTTTCAAGCGGTTCTCCAAATGGACCTCACGATACCGGGTCAACACACTGCACTTTCACTGGGATTCGAACCCGGACCATTCGCTCCAAAGGCGAGAGCGTTAACCCTTTGGCTGCTTCAGAGCCCTTATTTAGTTATTTAATTACATTTTTGTCATTTTTAGCTCATTTGATTTGTGTTTTGTTATTTAGCGTCGCTTGTCTTCTACTTTTGGTTAATCGCGACGACGATGATATGTGATGATAGGATGGAATTTGTGAAGAAACACTCACAAAGAACACACAGCCCCAGGCCGGGATTCGACTCCGAGTCCACTGTGCTAACCACTCCGCCCTTTTATCGCACTTAAATTCACTGTAAGTTTAGTAATTTTCAGATCGGTATAAATTTGGTGGGGCTCATGCCCCACAACCCCTCTCTTAAATACGCCACTGCTAGTGCATGTAAAGACATTTCGCGTTGGGAGTGGAGGATGAAACGCAGGGGTGCAGCCGCGTCATGTCTCCTACTTGCGCCAGACAGCAACATGAAAGAAAGTCGATAGGGATCTTGACACAAATGGATTTTAGCTTCAGAAATGTGCAGGCATCACCAGAATCTAGAGAGGGAATTTTAAACCTCCTGGTTGTCATGAAGCAAACACGTTGATCAAGTTGAATAACGTGTCATTTTAACACATAAATCTCTCTACCTAAATCAAAGATTGTTATTGATTACAAATTTAAACCTGGGTAAGAAATACGTTCTGGTTCCATTGGATCTTACAAGTTCTAGAAAAAATATATCTCTCGAATTTGAAATGTGTTTTACTTCCGCCGGTGCCGTCCTAATTGCGAACAGTCCTAGTTGCGAACAGTCATAATTGCGAACACTTGCTGGCTGAACTCGAAGGACTATGTCCTAATCGCGAACTCATTTTCCTGCGTTGGGACCGACAACTTTCTCTCGCATTTCCCGAGTCTATTTAACGCTTTCTTTTTTTAAAGGGATTCAGATCCATACTTGAGACTGGTCAGTGCTTCGTGAATCACACTTGGATGATAGAAAATTCTACATGATTAAAGTAGACGCCAAATTATATATAATTTAATAATAAAAATTTCAGAACATATGACACTGTTCTTAAAACTTTAGGAATACCACCAATCCCCTTATACCTGTTAGTGCTCCTCGCCAAAACACAAGAAAAAAACATTTTTTCTTCCGTTTTACATCTTCCGGGCTTATTTCCATCCTAAGGATCATCCCATTAGACTTTTCTGTCTCAGCCAATAAGGTCTTCCACTCTAGGATGAGGACTACCTAGCCCATTGTTGATTTTGCGGTTCCATCCCTCCACTACATTATTTGTCCGGTGCTTCCTGTTCGAGCAGTTTCGCATCACTTAAGACACCCTAGGGTTTTCGAGTCATTAACACACGACTGAAAGTCAGATTACGTCGACAGACTGAAAGGGTGAAATTACCTTGGAGAGATTTACAAAGCAGAGGACCATAATAAGTCAATCAGGTTGGCTATTTTTGTTAGTCAAACCAGCGTCACTACCTTATCGGTTTCTGAGAACAGGTTTTTCAATTTCATGTGTTCGCAATTAGGACATGAAATTATTTCTCACCTTTATATGTTCGCAATTAGGACGATTTAGGCGTTGTTCGCAATTAGGACTGTTCGAAATTAGGACACAACCAGGCCGCTTTATGCACAGTTAAGCTAATCGGGACTGGACTACATTCTAAAGTGAAATCCGAAACACTACGTGCCTCGCCGCGTATCGAACCCAGGACCTCTAGGTCACTAGACAACGACGTTACCACAAACCACTTTTTTTTTCATTTATTTCCACATAGCAATATACACTTATCTCATTTGTTGTGTTACAAGAGTATTTTTTAGGTTAACTTTCAGTAAGAACCTTCAGAAAGTTTGCAAATACTGTTTTTAACGTGTTATGAGTTGTAAGTTTTAGTATTCCTGCTTAATGTATATTAAGAATTGTTCATGAAAATCCATATGTGCACACGAACCATATGTAATGTACGAATAGCCACTTCACACTTCTAATTTTTGTCCCAGGATAATAAGAAAAGAATGGCAACAAAGACCTTACATGAATAGAATGAGGCAGTGATTGATACATTTTTCATACGAGTACACATAAATACAGTAAAATCTCGTTAATCCGGACGCCGATAAGCCGGAAAAGAAGGAAGCGAAATGCAAGATTTTAAATGTGGCTAGAAGTCAACGATCGCATTCGCAGTACGTACTGAATTGTATGTGCAGTATTAATTTCCATTTTACTGTACTGTATAAGTAGTAGGAGTGGGGGAGTTGACAAACATCAAGTGAGGATCAGTGTTGCCAACTTCTTACTCGAAAAAATCACCAAGGTTTTTGGTCTAACCTAACCTAAAGCAAGGAGCTGGCAATCTTTTTCTCGCAGTGCTGCCAACACTGCGCCCGAAAGTAAAGCTCGGTGGGGCTTGCTTTAATGGTTCGCTCTTGTAAGGCATAACCCCCCCCTATTTTCGGGGGCGCAGTGTTACCAACTTCTTACTCGAAAAAATCACCAAGGTTTTTGGTCTAACCTAACCTAAAGCAAGGAGCTGGCAATTTTTTTCTCGCAGTGTTGCCAACACTGCGCCCGAAAGTAAAGCTCGGTGGGGCTTGCTTTAATGGTTCGCTCTTGTAAGGCATAAACCCCCCCCTATTTTCGGGGGCGCAGTGTTACCAACTTCTTACTCGAAAAAATCACCAAGGTTTTTGGTCTAACCTAACCTAAAGCAAGGAGCTGGCAATTTTTTTCTCGCAGTGTTGTCAACACTGCGCCCGAAAGTAAAGCTCGGTGGGGCTTGCTTTAATGGTTCGCTCTTGTAAGGCATAAACCCCCCCCTATTTTCGGGGGGCGCAGTGTTACCAACTTCTTACTCGAAAAAAATCACCAAGGTTTTTTTTTTGGTCTAACCTAACCTAAAGCAAGGAGCTGGCAACCTTGCTTGAGGCTTGCCTTACAGTGCATAAAACAAGGTTGCCAACCTACTGGTACTTTTACCATGGCCTTTTACAAAAAAAAGAGAGAGGAGAGTGGGGGAAGAGTTAAACAACCGACGGCCTACCTACAGCTTTTTTTTCTTGGTCTAACCTAACCTAAAGCAAGGAGCTGGCAACTTTGCTTGAGGCTTGCTTTACAGTGCATAAAGCAATTTTTGCCAACCTACACACACTGGGCAAGGAGAGCCGGCACTGCCGTAAAAGAGAGAGAGATGGATGGATGGCAACACTGCACGGGTTCAACGTCATCAAGTGAAGATCGCCTTAATGGTTTTCTCTTGTAAGGCATGAGCTCCATTTTCTCGCAGTGTTACCAACTCCTACCTACACCTTTTTTTTTTACTTGGCAAGGGCTAGAGAGAGAGAAAAACCTATAGCTGGCATCAGTAATGAGCGAATGCGCCATATCGTAATTTTCCAACTCCGGCAATGTTTGTATATCGTGACCTTTGTAAACCTCTCTCTCTCGGGGGAACGATGTGCCACACACACACACACACACACACACACACACACACACACACACACACACACGCACATACACACGCGCGTGCGGGGCCAAAATTTTTGAATTTACGGCTGGAAAAATGTTTTTCTATGACATGTTTTCGTTCGAGGCAAATTCGTAGGTAGATATTGTTAAATAAACATTAATATTGTAAATATATATATACTTATTGTATTTAGTTTTTCGGTATCGAAAAGCGACTGTCATATTGTATTTGAAAAAAATATTACGCCTTTACCTGTGGATATCTAGAAAAACGACAATTTCGTTTTCCTCTCTCTGCATATACTATCAACGTTGACACAATGACACAAATTCAACAAATACGTAGTCAATATGCTTGGTGGCAGAGAAAAAATATTATTATTGTAAAGCATTTATTTTGTAACACTCCTCCACTATATATATAAAATAACATACCCCACAAATATTTTCACTATTACGAATTAGAAACATACCCACAAATATTTTCAACAAGATGCAATCTGAGAAAAGTTGCCCTGTGTGCAAAAGAAGCATATCAAGCCAAAATTTTGCAAGACATTATCGCACCTGCGTGCCAGGCAAGCATTTGGCTGCCACCGAACCATGTCCCAGGTGCGGTAAACATATTACCATTAATAATTTGAAGAGGCATATAACATCATGCAAAGTTGTCGTCGGAGCACCTGTTCCACAACCGTCGACCAGCTCGACCAAGAGGAAAGCGGAAGCCGACTCGCCACCATCCGCCAAACGCGTCAAGCCTGTGGCGAAAGCGAACCAGTCTGCTTTCCAGCGTTTGTTAGAGGACTTTGTCATCACTTCGGAGGGCTCATGCGACGTGCGTAGTTTTTTGGAGAACGTGCAAGCCAAAATTATTTCCATCCTCGGCGATGCGCTTGCAACGCACTCCACCAAATTCTACGCATCGCTACGTTGCCAGTACAAGAAGCCGTCTGATGAAATTTACAGCTTCTGCCACAACACCAAGGCGAAGACGCTGCATCTGGCGGATGTCGACAACCTCGAGGTCATCTACAACAAGTTTGCAGAGGAGCTGGTGACCAAACAAGAAGAACATCAAGCTAAGGGCTCGGGGGGTTCGCTGTGTGGCGAGCCTCACGAACTGTGCGTCAAACTTTGCAACTTCGTGCCTCTCTCCGCCTCCAGCTATGTCCCCTTACCACCTACTATTGCGGCAAAGAAGGCTGTCCTGAACATTCAGAACAGTGACGCCAAGTGCTTCGTATGGTGTGTTCTGGCAGCATTGCACCCAGTTGAGCCAAAAAACCATCCACACCGAGTTAACCACTACCTACCCTACGAGTCAGAGCTGGAAGATGCGATGGTTGGGATCGACTATCCCGTGGAGGTCCCGGACATTCGAAAGTTCGAGGCCCGTACACACAACCCTCGGTTGGCCATCAACATTTATGGCCTCACTGACAAAAATGTGGTGTACCCCATCCGGGTGAGCGACGTAGAGGACGATGGTGCGTAGGAAATTCACTTTCTGCTCATCAAGGACGAGACCCACCATCACTACACCCTTATTCGCTCGCTCTCCCGGTTGGTGTCGAGCCAAAAAAGCAAGCATCATGGTAGCATAGAAGTTTGTCGAAGGTGTCTGATCACTTTTGACAATCGAGAACAGCAGGATTATCAGCGCATCAGAGGTCCCAACATCGCTGTCGAGAAGCTCGCTCGCCACAAGCTCTACTGTAGTAACAACGAGCCGGGTGTGTCAGTCTTGCCCAAACCTGGCACCGTGGAGCGTTTCCACATGCACGGTGCTATGGTGGAGCACCCCGCTATCATCATCGCGGATTTCGAGGCCTTCCTCAAACCCCTGTCCACTTGCGATCCAGATCCCGAAGTTTCCTCTACCACCCCTTACCAACTCCACGAGGCATCCAGTTTCGCATACGTTGTGGTGCGACGAGACCAGCACATCGCCCCCGAGCCCTACGTGTATCGCGGTCCCGACGCAGCCAAACATTTTCTAGACAGGATGGTTGTGGAAGCAAACGAGATAGGGAAGGTACTGTTGACCCCCAAGCCTATGGAATCGCTGTCTTCTGACGACAAAATCAAGCACGAGGAAGCTACTACCTGTCCTGTGTGCACCTGTGAGTTTAGCACCAGCAACCGTAAAGTCCAACACCACGATCACTTTAACGGTAGGTACGTTGGTCCTTGGTGCAACGGATGCAACCTCATGGCCCGGGACCCGCACTTCATCCCTGTGTTTTTTCACAATGGCTCGGGATACGACTTCCACCACCTCGTCAAGCATCTTGGGTACGACAACATGCGAATCAACGTCCTGGCGCAGAACGAGGAGCGTTACATTAGCTTGAGCAAGTGGGTTCGAATCCCAGGATTACGCTCTACCGTCGAGCTTCGCTTCCTCGACTCCCTGAGGTTCCTCCCGGCAAGCCTCGATGCTCTCGCAGGGAAGCTTAGCGACGAGCAAATGCTCATCACCTCCGCGAACTTTCCGAACTTGGACGCCGGTCTCTTCAGGCGTAAGGGTGTCTACCCCTACGAATACGTCACAGACCCTTCCAAGTTCGCGAAGACGTCGCTACCTCCCCAGGCGAAGTTCTACAGTCAGCTGCAAGGCTCGAACATCACCGACGAAGAATATCACCATGTCCAGTCCATGTGGCGCGAGCTGGGCTGTCGAACTCTCGGGGACTACCACGACGCCTGCCTCAGACTTGATATGACGCTCCTCGCCGACGTGTTCCAGACGTTCCGTGCGACCGCAATGAAGATCTAAAAGCTGGAACCTGCATACTTCTACAGTCTTCCTGGACTGGCGTGGTCAGCCATGTTTCTGGTGACGAAGATCGAGCTGGAGCTTCTTTCGGACGTGGACATGGTGCTGTTTGTGGAACGTGCCGTGCGGGGTGGAATGGTCCAGGTGTCGCAGCGACACTCGCGCGCCAACAATCACCACATGGCCACCGGCTACGATCCCTCACAACCGTCCAGCTACATCATGTACACGGACGTCAATAACCTCTACGGACACTCCATGATGCAGCCACTCCCCTTTAGAGGCTTCGAGTGGGCTGACTCTTCCAACTTCGACGTTGAAGGTTTCGACGATTCGGAACATGGATTCTTCGCCGAGGTGGACCTTGAGTTCTCCGAGAAGCTGCAGGATTTGTTCTGCGATCTTCCCCCTGCACCCGAGTTCAAGTGTCCACCCGATTCCAACCAGACGAAGCTCGTCATGGATTTCGAACCCAGTAGTGCAATCAGCCCGGTTCACCAACAGAAAGTGAGGCTCGGTGAGGCTCGCCTTAATGGATTTCTCTCGTAAGGCATGAGCCTCATTTTCTGGCAGTGTTGCCAACTCCTCACTTGAAAAAATCACTAAGGTTTTTTTTGGGTCTAACCTAGCCTAAAGCAAGGAGCTGGCAATTTTGCTTGAGGCTCGCCTTAATGGATTTCTCTCGTAAGGCATAAGCCCTATTTTCTGGCAGTGTTGCCAATATTTTACTCGAAAAAATCACCAAGGTTTTTTTTTGGGTCCAACCTAGCCTAAAGCAAGGAGCTGGCAACCTTGCTTGAGGCTTGCCTTACAGTGCATAAAGCAAGGAGCTGGCAACCTTGCTTGAGGCTTGCCTTACAGTGCATAAAGCAAAGTTGCCAACCTACTGGTATTTTTGCCATAGCCTTTTACAAAAAAAAAGAGAGAGGAGAGAGAGAGGGAAGAGTTAAACAACCGACAGCTGCCAACACCCACCCTAACCTAACCTAACCTAACCTAACCTAACCTAACCCACCCTAACCTAACCTAACCTAACCTAACCCACCCTAACCTAACCTAACCTAACCTAACCTAACCCACCCTAACCCACCCTAACCTAACCCACCCTAACCTAACCTAACCTAACCTAACCTAACCTAACCTAACCTAACCTAACCAGGTCTAACCTAACCTAAAGCAAGGAGCTGGCAATTTTACTTAAGACTTGCCTTACAGTGCATAAAGCAATTTTTGCCAACCTACATATACTAAACAAGAAGAGCCGGCACTGCCGTAAAAAAAAGAGAGAGAGAGGGAAGAGTTAAACAACCGACAGCTGCCAACACACACCCTAACCTAACCTAACCTAACCTAACCCACCCTAACCTAACCTAACCTAACCTAACCTAACCTAACCTAACCCACCCTAACCTAACCTAACCTAACCTAACCTAACCAGGTCTAACCTAACCTAAAGCAAGGAGCTGGCAACTTTGCTTGAGGTTTGCTTTACAGTGCATAAAGCAATTTTTGCCATAACCTTTTACAAAAAAGAGAGAGGAGAGAGAGAGAGAGGGAAGAGTTAAACAACCGACAGCTGCCAACACCCACCCTAACCTAACCTATCCTAACCTAACCCACCCTAACCTAACCTAACCTACCCTAACCTAACCTAACCTAACCTAACCAGGTCTAACCTAACCTAAAGCAAGGAGCTGGCAACCTTGCTTGAGGCTTAACTTACAGTGCATAAAGCAAGGTTGCCAACCTACTGGTACTTTTGCCATGGCTTTTTACAAAAAAAAGAGAGAAGAGAGAGAGGGAAGAGTTAAACAGCCGACAGCTGCCAACACCCACCTACAGCTTTTTTTGTCTAACCTAACCTAAAGCAAGGAGCTGGCAACTTTGCTTGAGGTTTGCTTTACAGTGCATAAAGCAATTTTTGCCAACCTACATATACTAAACAAGGAGAGCCGGCACTGCCGTAAAAGAGAGAGAGATGGATGGGTGGTAACACTGCACGGGTTCAACGTCATCAAGTAAAAATCGCCTTAATGGTTTTTTCTTGTAAGGCATGATCTCTATTTTCTCGCGGTGTTACCAACTCCTACCTACACTTTTTTTTACTTGGCAAGGGCTAGAGAGAGAGAAAAATTTATAGCTGGGAACAGTAATGAGCGAATGCGCCATATCGTAATTTTCCAACTCCGGCAATGTTTGTATATCGTGACTTTTGTAAACCTCTCTCGGGGGAACGATGTGCCACACACGCGCGCGCGCGTATGTATTGTGACGCAAACAAACAAACAAAATAATAATTGTTGTTTTTAGGATACCTGGCCCCTATAACCTCGCCAGGGTGCGTGGTGCCCAGCCAAAAAAGTAAAAGTTTTCTAATGGCTGCGGTTATCTACAACCGCACCTCTGTAGAGTTTCACGTGTTTTTTTTTTTCTCAAACTTCCATGAAACTCTACAGAGGACCTCCGTAATGCATGCAACGTGTACTAACGACTCTAGTGTTATTTGATGTTGTGATATTTTTGGATATAGAGTTTTATTGTGAGATATAGATAAAAATAATTATGTTTATTATAATATTTTCTTGATGAAGATGGAGAATATGTGTGTGTTACAAATAAAGTTGCATGCTTTTTTTTTCTAGTGTGTGTATGTGTTTTTGATGTTTCGACAGCATCTGAAACGACAAAAAAGAAATTTTATTGTTAATTTTCACGTGTAAAAACAACAACAAATTTTTTTGTGCAAATTTTCTGATTGTCTCGTGCTATAGTGCAAAAAAAGATATTGTAACTGATAACTAATGAAATTGACATTTGTAACTGATCTGAACTAGTGAAATTCGTATTGTGCTATTGTAACTGATTGTGCTAGTACAAAAAATTTCTTATTTGTGCAAGAAAAGATGTTAAAAAACTTGTTAAAACTGCTCTGTGACCCTCTCGTTCTTCACGTCGTAGGCGAAGAACTTCTCTGCAATCAGGATGACACTGCATAGGGTATCCTCGGGCAAGGCATCGTGGAACTCGCAGACGACCTTGATGTTGGTTCGATCGTTGACCACAACCTTCTTTCTCTTAGATGTGTTGATGACGGTCATGGGTCTCCGTGCTTTGAACTCGCTGGGCGTGTAGTACATGTCCACGCTTCCCTCGGTCACGCGTTTGTAAGCCGAGAACGCCTCGTAAAGTTTGAGGTAATCGTTTTTGGTCACGTCGAGGTTGTAATTCTCGCGCGGGAACACTTCGTTGCGTCCATTCTTCAGATAAACGTTCTTGATCTTGCAGTCGTCGAACTTGCTGGAATCTTTTTCCTGATTCTTGTCCCTCCCGGTCTGAAAAAGCACTACGACGAAATCTGGCATGTCGAACTGTATGTTGTTGAACTGCGTCGTCACGTCGAATTCCATGTGACTTCCCGACGCCATCTTCTGCACGCACTGGTAACCGTGAAAGTGAATCGGCACCTGCGGACTTTTCAAGATCTCCGCTTTGTACTTGAGGGCGTAGTTCGTTTCGTATTCCACCACCGGCATTCTCAATTCCATGCTCCGGATGACGCACTTGGCTGCTTCGGGTAAAGTGTTGGGCAGTGGCGTGGTGCCGTCCGGACCCAAAGTAGCGTATCGCATCAGTGCGTCGTTGTCGTTGGCCGCTCTTCGAAACGTGATCCTCAGTCCTCCCTTCCACATTATCTCCTTGTAGTCCGAGAAGAAACCAGGCAGCAGACGCATGGGAAAGAGCACCGTGTGACTTTTCGTCGATATTTTGGTTCCGGCTTCGAATCCCCCGGCCTGGTAGTACGCTGCGTCCGTTTTGGATAATTTCAACGTTCCCACCGCCGTCGACGTGATGCCTGGATAATCTATTCTGTCGATGACGGTGTTGTGTTTCCTCACCTCCACCTGCGAGAACAGGTGAGGCACGAAGTTGTCCACGAGTATCAAGTTTGCTGCTGCGGGAAACGCGTCTCCGCTTTCCTTCTTCACCACGTCGAATTGAAGGTAGAGGTCCGCTCTGTGAGGATGAACGAACCCGTCGCCTACGTCCACGTCGTATTCGATCTCCCTGTTCGCTTCGTTCAGATTGGCGAACGTGCGACGGTTGGGAGGGAAAGATTGCAATTCGTAACTTTCGATTTGCTCCATTTTACATGTATGGTTATTTATTATATGTTGATCTCCACGATGGCCGTCGTAGTGGCACCTGCGAAATCCACCACGTCTCCTTTCTCGTTCGTCACCACCAACTCTATGTCGTCTATGCGGTTGCGACATACTGGAAAATAGATTGGCGAAGAGGGCGTGTAGATGATCGGTTCCATGAACTCGGAACTTGGTTTGAAAGTGGCTATGATTCCCGTCTGCTTGTGACTTCCTAACAATCCGTCCGAAGATTTCGTGATCATACCTTCGGCCACGTTACAGTGTACGTTCAGAGTCTCTATGGCCAAGAATTTAGGAATGTTGGTTGCTACGTGCTTGATGCCAGCTTCGAGTTTTGGGTGGTTGTTCTCGAAACCTAAAAGTTCTCCCATGGTGCCCAGGTCCACGGTCTCCGTCGCGGATAGGATTTCCACTCTGTGCGTGACCGAATTTTGAGAAAGGTATGTGCCTTTGGGTAATTGAGCTTGCAAAGTGGAAAGATTGTATTGTCCTGGCGTGACGACGATGTGTTCGCTTCCGACGCTAATTTTGTTGTTGTGCTGCGTAACATTGGGTATGAGGTACATACTGTAGAATGCACGCAGAGCCACGGATTTAGGATAGACGATGTCGTCGTGCAGCGTGAGTTTCAAGATTGAAGATTCGCTCGTGAGATGAAACACGCACATCCTAGTGATGCTGTTTGAGGTTCCACAATGCTTTCTGGAAATCCTCGATCGTAGGGTTATTTATTTTAGAGAGAAACGCGAGCACGGAGAGGCAGAGATGACCGCAGTTCACATCTCCGAAATCTTGAATGCGTTCGTCGTTGTAGTATATAGAGGTTTTGTTCGTTTTCAGATAATGGACTAAATTTGTAGGTGGAACACCTCCGAAAGAATCGAAAACGAATGCTTTGTTATTGTCGTTTTTGTGGTAACATATCCAATGCGTGCCTGGATTTTCTTGACCGTCCAAGTTGACTACTCCGCATTCTCTTCTTTTAACGCTTGAAGGTAACGAGTCGGACATGAAAACTCCTCTGAAGTGTTTGATTCGTAACGGTTCGATCAGAGATTCAATGTCTCGGTTGGTGAGTGCTTCTGTTTCTTTTTTTTAAACTTCTTCATCACGCCCTTTCCTCCTTTCTTTTCCATGGCCAGGTTGTGACGTTTCTGTTCTTCCAACTCGGCCTTGTTCTTCTTCGAGTCGATGACGGTTTTCGCGATGGCGGCACTTCCACCGGCCAAACTTCCCACGGCCCCCAATGCTGCCAGGATGGCGGGGATGCTGAATATGAAACCTCCGATCTTTTGCTGTTTCCGCGAACGCTGCAATCTTTTCAATTGAGGTGTGCTGAGCAGTAATTTCATTCCGTGTCCTTTCGACAAGCAAGAACGTTTCTTCTCGCGTTGTTTCTTGGTGAGTAACCCATCGAGGGCACCTAGATTTTTAAGATTGGAGTATGGTATCTGGTACACGACACCCTTGGGCTTCATGTTGATGCTCTATGTGTTATTTTCACGGTATGTTATTTATATATATATATTCTGAGATTTTTTCTTGTGTAGTTTTTTTACGGTATGTTATTTATATATTTTCAAGGCCTCGCAGTCGTTACACAAATTCTATTACGTGCTTCGTTTTCTTGCCAAGAAGTTCCTTTGTCCCCTTGTACACGATTCGAGTTTTGTTCTCGATTAAAATAGATAGCTTCTCGTCGGATAACATGTTAGCGTATCGATCTGGTAAAAATAGACTGTATTGTGCGTTGAGCAACAGGCGTACCTTGGGACCATACTGGGTAGAAACAATTGAACCGGAAGTTATCGTGTAGGGTTTGCCGACTTCCAATTCCTGAATTTTTACATAAGTAGATCACAAATATGCCTTTGACCACAACTCTGATTTCTTGACCAAACGACCACAAAAAGTTGAAAAACTCACTTTCTCTCCCTGTTTCGCGCCTCATTTATTGCGCTGACGATGTTTCACGGGCGCAGAAAAGCAGTGATGAGTGAAAGATGAGCTCTCATCCTCTCATCCTCTCATCCTCTCATCTTCTCATCTTCTCATCCTCTCATCTTCTCATCTTCTCATCTTCTCATCCTCTCATCCTCTCATCTTCTCATCCTTCAAGGACCAAATGTTTGTAGATCGTGACCTTTTTAAACCTCTCATCTTCTCATCCTCTCATCCTCTCATCCTCTCATCCTCTCATCTTCTCATCTTCTCATCCTCTCATCCTTCAAGGACCAAATGTTTGTAGATCGTGACTTTTGTAAACCTCTCATCTTCTCATCCTCTCATCCTCTCATCTTTTCATCCTCTTATTTTTTCTTCCTCTCTACCTTTAGAACATTGTCGTCAACATTAGAGATGAAGTTGGAGTGCTGGAATCAACGGGACCAAAATGTTTATATATTGTGACCTTCGTAAACCTCTCTCTCGGGGGAACGATGTGGCATATACACACGCGCGCGCTCTCATCCTCTCATCCTCTTATTCTCTCATTCTCTCATTCTCTTATTCTCTCATCCTCTCATCTTTTGAAAGATGAGTGCACCTTATCGCAATTTTCCAAGTCCGGGACCAAATGTTTATATATTGTGATCTTCGTAAACCTCTCTCTCGGGGGAACGATGTACCACACACACACACACATACACACACACACACACACACACACACGCGCGCGCGCGCGCGCGTATGCCTCTTATTATTTTCTGTATTGTGATGCAAACAAACAAACAAATAATAATTGTTGTTTTTTAGGATACCTGGCCCCTATAACCTCGCCAGGGTGCGTGGTGCCCAACCAAAAAAGTAAAAGGTTCTAACGGCTGCGGTTGTAGATAACCACACCTCTGTAGAGTTTCACGTGTTTTTTTTTCCCCCAAACTTCCATGAAACTCTACAGAGGACCTCCGTAATGCATGCAACGTGTACTAACGACTCTAGTGTTATTTGATGTTGTAATATTTTTGGATATAGAGTTTTATTGTGTGATAGATAAAAATAATTATGTTTATTATAATATTTTCTTGATGAAGATGGAGAATATGTGTGTGTGTTACAAATAAAGTTGCATGCTTTTTTTTTAGTGTGTTTGTATGTGTATGTGTTTTTGATGTTTCGGCAGCATCTGAAACGATAAAAAAAAGAATTTTATTGTTAATTTTCACGTGTAAAAACAACAACAAATTTTGTGCAAATTCTGATTGTCTCGTGCTATAGTAAAGAAAAAAAATATTGTAACTGATAACTGATGAAATTGACATTGTAACTGATCTGAACTAGTGAAATTCGTATTGTGCCATTGTAACTGATTGTGCTAGTACTAAAAATTTCTTATTGTGCAAGAAAATAGATGTTAAAAACCTGTTAAAACTGCTCTGTGACCCTCTCATTCTTCACGTCGTAGGCGAAGGACTTCTCTGCAATCAGGATGACGCTACACAGGGTGTCCTCGGGCAAGGCATCGTGGAACTCGCAGACGATCTTGATGTTGGTTCGATCGTTGACCACCACCTGCTTTCTTTTTGTGGTATTGATGACGGTCATGGGTCTCCGGGTTTTGAATTCGCTGGGCGTGTAGTACATGTCCACGCTTCCCTCGGTCACGCGTTTGTAAGCCGAGAACGCTTCGTAAAGTTTGAGATAATCGTCTTTGGTCATGTCGAGGTTGTAATTCTCGCGCGGGAACACTTCGTTCCTTCCGTTCTTGAGATATACGTTCTTGATCTTGCAGTCATCGAATTTGCTGGAATCTTTTTCCTGATTCTTGTCCCTCCCGGTCTGAAAGAGCACCACGACGAAATCTGGCATGTCGAACTGTATGTTGTTGAACTGCGTCGTCACGTCGAATTCCATGTGACTTCCCGTCGCCATCTTTTGCACGCACTGGTAACCGTGAAAGTGAATCGGTACCTGCGGACTTTTCAAGATCTCCGCTTTGTACTTGAGGGCATAGTTTGTCTCGTATTCCACGATCGGCATTCTCAATTCCATGCTCCGGATGATGCATTTCGCTGCTTCGGGTAAAGTGTTGGCTATCGGCATGCCGTCGGCATTCAAGTTGGTGTATCGCATCAGTGCGTCGTTGTCGTTGGCCGCTCTTCGAAACGTGACTCTCAGTCCTCCCTTCCACATGATCTCCTTGTAATCGGAGAAGAAACCAGGCAGCAGACGCATGGGAAAGAGCACTGTGTGACTTGTCGTCGATATTTTGGTCCCCGCTTCGAATCCTCCCGCCTGATAGTATGCTGCGTCCGTTTTGGATAATTTCAAAGTTCCCACTGCCGTCGACGTGATGCCTGGATAATCTATTCTGTCGATGACGGTGTTGTGTTTCCTCACCTCCACCTGCGAGAACAGGTGAGGCACGAAGTTGTCTACGAGTATCAAGTTTGCTGCTGCGGGAAACGCGTCTCCGCTTTCTTTCTTCACCACGTCGAATTGAAGGTAGAGGTCCGCTCTGTGAGGATGAATGAACCCGTCGCCTACGTCCACGTCGTATTCGATCTCCCTGTTCGCTTCGTTCAGATTGGCGAACGTGCGACGGTTGGGAGGGAAAGATTGCAATTCGTAACTTTCGATTTGCTCCATTTTCACTATGTATGGTTATTTATTATACGTTGATCTTCACGATGGCAGTAGTTGTTGCACCTGCGAAATCCACCACGTCTCCTTTCTCGTTCGTCACCACCAACTCTATGTCGTCTATGCGGTTGCGACATACTGGAAAATAGATCGGCGAAGAGGGCGTGTAGATGATCGGTTCCATGAATTCGGAACTTGGTTTGAAAGTGGCTATGATTCCCGTCTGCTTGTGACTTCCTAATCCGTCCGAAGATTTCGTGATCATACCTTCCGCCACGTTGCAGTGAACGTTCAAAGTCTCTATGGCTAGAAATTTAGGAATGTTTGTTGCTACGTGCTTGATGCCAGCTTCGAGTTTTGTGTTGTTCTCGAAACCTAAAAGTTCTCCTATGGTGCCCAGGTCCACGGTCTCCGTCGCCGACAGGATTTCCACTCTGTGCGTGACCGAATTTTGAGAAAGGTACGTGCCTTTGGGTAATTGAGCTTGCAAAGTAGAAAGGTTGTATTGGCCTGGCGTGACGACGATATGTTCGCTTCCGACGCTAATTTTGTTGTTGTGCTGCGTGACGTTAGGTATGAGGTACATGCTGTAGAATGCACGCAGAGCCATGGATTTAGGATAGACGATGTCATCGTGCAGCGTGAGTTTCAAGATTGAAGATTCGCTCGTGAGATGGAACACGCCCATCCTAGTGATGCTGTTTGAGGTTCCACAATGCTTTCTGGAAATCCTCGATCGTAGGGTTATTTATTTTAGAGAGAAACGCGAGCACGGAGAGGCAGAGATGACCGCAGTTCACGTCTCCGAAATTTTGAATGCGTTCGTCGTTGTAGTATATAGAGGTTTTGTTTGTTTTCAGATAATGAATTAAATTTGTAGGTGGAACACCTCCGAAAGAATCGAAAACGAATGCTTTATCATTATTTTTGTTGTAACATATCCAATGCGTGCCTGGATTTTCTTGACCGTCCAAGTTGACTACTCCGCATTCTTCTTTTTTAACGCTTGAAGGTAGCGAGTCGGACATGAAAACTCCTCTGAAGTGTTTGATTTGTAACGGTTCGATCAGAGATTCAATGTCTCGGTTGGTGAGTGCTTCTGTTTCTTTTTTTTAAAGTTTTTCATGATGCCCTTCCCCCCTTTCTTCTCCATGGCCAGGTTGTGACGTTTCTGTTCTTCCAATTCTGCCTTGTTCTTCTTCGAGTCGATGACGGTTTTTGCGATGGCGGCACTTCCACCGGCCAAACTTCCCACGGCCCCCAATGCTGCCAGGATGGCCGGGATGCTGAATATGAAACCTCCGATCTTCTGCTGTTTCCGCGAACGCTGCAATCTTTTCAATTGAGGTGTGCTGAGAAGTAATTTCATTCCGTGTCCTTTCGTCAAGCAAGAACGTTTCTTCTCGCGTTGTTTCTTGGTGAGTAACCCATCGAGGGTACCTAGATTTTTCAGATTCGAATATGGTATCTGGTACACGACACCCTTGGGCTTCATGTTGATGCTCTATGTGTTATTTTCACGGTATGTTATTTATATATATTCTGAGATTTTTTCTTGTGTAGTTTTTTTACGGTATGTTATTTATATATTTTCAAGGCCTCGCAGTTGTTACACAAATTCTATTACGTGCTTCGTTTTCTTGCCAAGAAGTTCCTTTGTCCCCTTGTACACGATTCGAGTTTTGTTCTCGATTAAAATAGATAGCTTCTCGTCGGATAACATGTTAGCGTATCGATCTGGTAAAAATAGACTGTATTGTGCGTTGAGCAACAGGCGTACCTTGGGACCATACTGGGTAGAAACGATTGAACCGGAAGTTATCGTGTAAGGTTTGTCGACTTCCAATTGCTGAATTTTTACATACTCGACTGACAAATTTAGCATTTGTTTTAATGCTTGGAGATCACTTATTTTTTCAGTCGTCATATCAAAGAAAAATTTCAGAGTGTTAGAGAGAAATTTAATTTTTTTTCACGATGTGTGTTATTTATATATACTTTTTTCATGAGATTTTTTGTATCGAAGATTCTTTTGTGTTTGTGTTAGAGGAAGAAAGTTCGTGCTTCCGAAAACGCGATGATGAGTGTAATGATTTCTTCAGTTTCCTGTTTGGACTTGCGCCAATCATCAGTATATCGTCTTCTTCCCTGCCTCGCCTCGTGCAGTTCGTCCAACCTCTCGTTCAATTTCTCGCCCGCGGCCGACAGAAGAGTGTCCAGATCACCGCACCTCATTCCACTGATCTCCCGAAGACGGTCCTTGAGAACTATTTCGCATCCCATGCGAAATGCCGGCGTCGTTTTAGCTATGATCACAAGTTTATTAACATCTCCGTTAACTACCTTTTTGAATATTTTAGATAGTAGTTCGTGCGGCAAATCAGTTATGCAAGCCATGTTGTTTTTTACTGTATGTTATTTATATACCCCACCCCAATTTTTGTTTTGTGTTCATGGCGATGGTGGTACCCAGTGCGGCGACCCGTTCACCCAACGATGCGTCTCTGCTCACGAACCTTTCGAAAGCTGCATGCTCTAACTTTCTGTCTGCTTCGTGACGTGCGTCCAGATCCGTCTGCGTGGTGTTGTAGGCGATGTCGTGATCTTTGCATGCCGCGTCCAACGGATTCACACCCTTGTCTCCTCTCTCCAATCTTTTCTCGAGTTTGGTACCCGGTCCGCAGTACTGGTAGCCAGGTAAATGCATCTCGAAAGGTAACTTGTTGATGATGTCGTTCACGAGTCCCTTTCCTTCGGCCACGTTCCAGAATCTCGGAGGCAGCGTGTTGATGATTTTGATCAGGTAACCTATGCCCTTGTCGTCGTTCACGATGAAGTTGGAAAGTTTCGTGCTGATCATGTCCACGATGCCAACCTTCTCGTTGTAGAAATTACGGTTGCCTGCATTCTCTTCGCCGGCTATCACCAACAATCGGTCCACGAGTTTCCTAACGTCGTCCACCCAAACGAATTCTTTGGGTAACGTGTTGTAGCGTTTGACGCCGCTGCCTGTTTTGACCTGGTTCCAAATCGGTTTGATGAGATTCCTGTACTTCTCGCCGCTGCTCGATTTCACCCTATTCTGCGAGGCGTCGTTGTTCTGGTACAAGGCATCCGTCATGATCAGAATTTCCTTGTAACTTTGGTAATCTTCGTCGGTGTAATCTTTCGGCTGCTTTTTGGCAACGAGTTCCCACAGTCCCACCGTACCCGGATACCTGTTCCAACTATCCTTGTCGCCTAAATTGATTTTAATGTCGTTGCCTTCGAAGGTCACCTTCGATTTCCCAATCTTCCACACCACACCGCCGCCTTCGCTGGTTTCCATGCTGGGATACAATCCGAACACTTCATCCTTGTCGAACTTCCCCGTGCTCAGGTAGTCTCGTGCCAAAGGCCCCAACTCGATTTTATCCGAAGACGAGGTGCTACCAATAGCTCGACGTCGTGCCGGTGCATCCTTCAGTTCGAATGGCGTCGAAGGAATGCTCGAAATAGGCGTGGGTACAGCGTAACTTTTAGCTGCGAGTGGTACGAGTTCGTTGATCAAATTTTTATTTTGTTCCGTGACACTTTTAATTTCTTTACCTAGACCGCTGATGGCATCAATCACAGGTTGATCCTGACGTTTCTTCTCTTCGTAGAATCCGCGATTCTCGGATTTCCAACCTTTGAAGCGTTTCGCGAGGTAATCGCGAAGCTTGAGATTTTCGTCTTCAATTTTTCGTTTCGTCATGACGTTATTTATATACGTCGTTTCTCACAACGTTGCAACGTTTAGAAAGTCGTTGATTTTGTTTCTGTATTTTCCGTCGTTGGGTTTCCTCGTCATGTCGATCGTCACGAATCCGAAATCGTCACCGTTCCAGCAAGAAGAGCAGCCTTCCGAAAATTGATTGTAGTTCATGTCTCCGCCTACGTAGTCATCGTACGCGTGCTTGAGGTTGGTGTGATCTTGACGAAACAAACATATGAAATTAGCGTTGTCGCGTACTAACTGTTTTGGAATTTTGGAAAACGTTTGAGCTAGGTAGAAGCAATCCATTCCTTTGTGACGACCTTGCGTGAAAAAGTTGTAATGATGCGATCATTACTGGATCCTTTTTTATGTTATAAATTGTGTATGTCTATGTCTATGTCCTGTACGTTTGGGTTCTTGGCCGTTGGGGGGAGCGGTAAGTTTCCAGTAACGGTTTAGGTCATTAGCGGGGCCTATAAATAGGAAGGGCAGAGGAGCAGTCGGCCTCAGATGTTTGGCGGAGTACAGCAATGTAAGAGGTATCTTTTTCTCTGAGGGGAGCGGCTGGGCGAGCTTTCTTTCCTTATTATGTGAACCGACGGCGGGGATGTTAACTTTCTTTCTTTTAATACACACACTTGCTCTTTTCACATTATTCCAATAGTTTATTTCATGTGGGAAACCGGGTACACAACACACATACCTTCAGCCACCTTTTTTGGTACTGAGGGTTATATTTTTTTTTACTCGTGGAGCCAGTGGCTACGCGAGTCTACACACTCTCTTCGGGAAGGGGGGACAGGGCACACCGGAATGTAATTTTGTGAATAACGGCCAAGAATTAACTTCTGTAAATATATTATGAATAAACCTATATATATCTAAAAGGAAATGGGCGTTAAGTTGTAATTTGAAGAGGTACGTGTCTATTGCCTAAACTAGCTTCCACAGAACTTCAGGTACTGCAAGTTTTGAACCTCGGGACAAGGATTCAAAAATGTATGGTAGTGTATATTGTGTATGTTGCTGAGAATCAGCTTAAAAGCACAAAATATACCGTTACATACTGGGGGCTCGTCCGGGATATATCTTCGTCTTGCTCCTCCTGCCGAAGTTACGTGCGCTCTCTTTGCTGAATTGGATTCGGCTACTTTCCTTGCAAAGTCAGGTGGCGAAGAATAAGGCTTTAACTGGTCACTGTTGGCTCTCAATATTCTTCCGTCCCCGCTGTGTTTTATTTTGAAAGTATTTGCCGAAGTTTGCTCCACAATTGCGTGTGATCCAGAGGACTTCCCCGAGAATTTACTGGTTACTCTGCGGGCCTCACCAGAGATAGGATGTTCCTTAAGCCAAGCTTTATCCCCCACCTGAGACGTGCATTTGCGGCGTTTCCTATCACAAGCTTTCTTCTTGGCGTCTTCCATCCTGAATTTCGTTTCCTCCTTACTTGACATGATATCTTGCTTCTTATTCCTGTCATCTTTTAATACGCAGCATGGCTGGCACGACTTACAATACTGGATAACGTCTTTAGTTAGGCCTATCCAAGTGTATTCCTCCTTAACCTTCGCTAACGTTTTTAATCTCCCAGGATGACAAACGAATGCATTATCATGCAACGACACGAGAATTTGTGAACGTAGAGAAGTAGGTGCCCATATTTTCCCTTTTCCCTTCTCTTTGCACTTTTCCGTAGGCAAATTTCTCCTAAGAATTCCCTCGTTGTCGAAGTACGAAGATTTGGCCTGGGTCTTCACCTTTTCCCTGTACTTCTTCGTTCCTTCCACCTCCTCATTCCTTGTAGCCCTCGCTACGTCAGCAAGAAACTTGTCTTTCATTTGCTCAGAAATGAGGGGGGCTGTGTCCAGAAGCCTACGTGGCTCCTCAGAATTGTTTTCTTCATTTTCCTCAGTGGCAGAGAATGGAAACAATGAAGAATCTTCCATTTCTTTACTTCCAGAGAGACGAACCACGGGCAGTTTTGTGCTCCGAAGCAAATTTTCCCTCTGTTGCTTCCTCATTTGCTTCGCACTTTCCTCAGTACACAAAGCGCTGAAATCTGCAACTGATTTCTGCACAGTGTCAGTCGAACATTCGACATGGACAATCATGTCCTCAGTTTCGGGGTGTGGTTTGCAATTTCCCATCGTCGCGGTTGCTTCAGCAACAGTTTCATTTCTTTCCATCGTCGCAGTCATCGTCGCGGTTAGCCCAGCTCCAGCTTCCACAGTCGACGTCCTCCCCTGCTGCGAGAACGGAAGCCTCTTTCCCACTTCCCTCTTCTCCGCAGAAAATAAATGAATGACGTTACTGTTCTCAAAACTGTAGCCTCCCTGCTTCAAATGTAGCGATATGCCGGCCTTCCTTATGAACCCACGACCTGCGATAAATCCCGTGAAACAATTGCGCAGAACGACGAATTTATGCTTAAATTTCATCCCATTCAAATGTACAGTAAGATACATTTCCCCACATGATTGTACAGAGCCTACTGCCAAAGAAATATTAATACGTTTATTGTTAATCTTATTTCCTTGTTTTTCCAGTTCTCTTGCGATTTCAACAGACACGGTGCTCACAGACGCACCAGAATCCAAATATAGCGAGAAGTCCTTTCCCTGAACCTTACAGGTGACTAACGGTTTTTTGTCGCCAGAAGTGAAATTTCTGCAGTTACGTATTTCCCTATTCTTCCCCCTGTTTTGCTTTCCATCTACGTGTGCAAGAACCGGAGTTATCTGTTCTGGTCTAACGGTATCTTCAGAGACGGCACAGGTGGCGCCTTTCTGCGAACCATCATACCCCCTTCTCCTCGTCGGTTCTTCTGCTCTCGACGGGGTTCCAATATCCCGGATGCGTTACAAGCTGAGAACCATATTCTAGTCTAATTTCGAAAGGGGATTTTTTGTAAATATTGTATATAGGGATTTATCTATCTTTTCTTTATTCCATCTTTCACTTATTTTCTCTACCTCATACCTCATACAGTACTCATACAAAAGTGTCGTTCCGCAGTCAATTTCATCGCGAAAGTAACGCAAAGTTAGTGCGTATTCTTTTACCGTGTAATTTCGTCGAGAAGTCGCAGTTCGGTGACGAGTGAACGCAGTTCTAGCGCCGAGCATAGCAGTGACATGTTCGGATGTAGAGCCAGTTCGATCCATTCATGTGGAAACCGGTCGAAGCGGTGACTTCCGATCTCGGCAGGAGCGCAGAGCAGTGGCGTTGCCGGGAGTCGAACCAGCAGCCTTGGTGACTTGGATGGATTTCCAGGAGACTGTCTCTCATTGGTCCAGGAGGAAGGATGGAAGAGATGCTGAGTGGGTAAGAATCGACGTGGGTTAACCAGCTCCAGTGCTGAGGGAAGAACGCGGATATCGAAGTACACTTGTGGACAAAATTAGAGTGAACATTGACTGTCAGTGTCGTGTGATCTTCTAATGAAAGTGTGTTTGTAGTGAACAGAAGCTGCGGACAAGTGCTTTGTGTATATTATTATTATTTTTCTAGGTTACAGAACTTTGATTTTTCTCTCTTCAGGAAGGGGGGACTATGTAATGATGCGATCATTACTGGATCCTTTTTTATGTTATAAATTGTGTATGTCTATGTCTATGTCCTGTACGTTTGGGTTCTTGGCCGTTGGGGGGAGCGGTAAGTTTCCAGTAAAGGTTTAGGTCATTAGCGGGGCCTATAAATAGGAAGGGCAGAGGAGCAGTCGGCCTCAGATGTTTGGCGGAGTACAGCAATGTAAGAGGTATCTTTTTCTCTGAGGGGAGCGGCTGGGCGAGCTTTCTTTCCTTATTATGTGAACCGACGGCGGGGATGTTAACTTTCTTTCTTTTAATACACACACTTGCTCTTTTCACATTATTCCAATAGTTTATTTCATGTGGGAAACCGGGTACACAACACACATACCTTCAGCCACCTTTTTTGGTACTGAGGGTTATATTTTTTTTTACTCGTGGAGCCAGTGGCTACGCGAGTCTACACACTCTCTTCGGGAAGGGGGGACAGGGCACACCGGAATGTAATTTTGTGAATAACGGCCAAGAATTAACTTCTGTAAATATATTATGAATAAACCTATATATATCTAAAAGGAAATGGGCGTTAAGTTGTAATTTGAAGAGGTACGTGTCTATTGCCTAAACTAGCTTCCACAGAACTTCAGGTACTGCAAGTTTTGAACCTCGGGACAAGGATTCAAAAATGTATGGTAGTGTATATTGTGTATGTTGCTGAGAATCAGCTTAAAAGCACAAAATATACCGTTACAAAGTTGCGAGTTTCATTTTGATTTTCCAGGATGGCATCGTCGAACACAACGACTGAATTTTCACAACAATCGTCGAGTGGTTTTATTTCCGAGGCGAACGTTGCAATATCCAGACCATCGTACAGTTTCATCAGTTGCTGGTATTTGGATTGCTCCAAACTTTTCGAGAACACGTACAGGTGCCTGTTCTTCCAATCTAACCAATTCGGTGCGAGGAGAAAATTGTCCACGAGCAGTGTCGTTTTCCCACACCCCGAAGGACCTACGATCAGACAGCGGATGCTGTCGGGAAGCAATTCGCCGTTCTTTTTTTTTCTCGTTTGACTTTCCGAATTAGGTAAACGTTTCACAACATTCCACGTACTCATAGAATCACTTCGTTTGAATCGATCCAACTTGTTTCCGGAAGTCCCAGCCATTTCACCAAAAGTTTGTTGCCTCTCTTGCGCAAAACTTTTTCGATAAGGTACGTGTCGGGGTGTTTCGTTTTAGAGAGTTCCTCTTCGTAGAAGCGCCCCAATAAAATTTCACCGCCACTGTCTTTTATTATATACGTGTGACGGTTCCCGGGTAGAACTCGAACCACGGTAAAAAGTTCAGTACTCCAGTTTCGTGTAAAACCCCTGTCGAACGTTCGCTTCAATTTACTAACCCTCACTTGTTCTCCAATTTTGTATTTAGCTTTTTTTGTCGTGGGCTTGTACTTTGGACAGTAAACGCTAGAAATTAAACGTTGCTCGTCAAACTTGGTAACGTCAGCTGGCTTCATGCCTATCGTTCCGTGCCGTGTGTGATTATAGTCGTTAACAAGTTCCGGAAGAATAGTGACCCACTTGTAGCTTCCCTGAAGCGTGAAGCGTGACCACATGCGCGATTTCAGAGTGCGATTGAATCTTTCCACGATGCTGGCCTTGACGTCACTGAAGGTCGAGTAATGTTGAACGTTGTGTTTCCGAATAAACTTTTGGAATACGGCATTGTAAAATTCCTTCCCTTTGTCCGTGTGCAGAAACCGAGGTCGTCTACCGCCGCTTTCGCAAAAAATTGTCTTGAATGCTTCCGTGACGCACGTCCCCGTTTTCGCCTTCAAAGGTAGAGCCCATGCGAATTTCGAAAATGTGTCTATGACGGTGAGGAGGTACTTGTTGCCCTTGTTCAATTTATGTACGTTTTTTAACTTGCCGCTACTCATTTCGACGAGGTCGCTTTCCCAGAGGTCGTCGATTCCCTTGGTTACCACAGCCAAACGTTCGTAGTTGCGGCGTGCAGGTTTATGCAATTCTTGGACGATCGCTTGCCTAGACATTTTTATTATTTTTAGAGATTACGTTTGAAGAGAAGCACAAGCGTGATGGGATTCAAAGAGGGTGGCACTTCGCTCGTGTTTTGAATGATCAGCTTATCGCCGGCACTCACGTCGAAAACGGTGAGATCTTCGTCTTCGTGTATTTCATATATGTTGCGCGTTTCGTTCCAACGTGCCAGAGGAATGTTTCCTGCTTTCTGGACGCCACGATTCGATATCAAAGTCATGGTGGGAACGCTAGCTTTTCTGCCGTGAGACCAGTACGAAAATTCGTTTATCTGAATTGTGCCATCGAGGAGAAACTTGTAGTACGGATGATAAGGATGTAGCATGTACAGTTTGTTACCTTCGACGAATGTGGAGATTCTCTGTTGATTGGGTACACTGTTGATTTCGATGGCTTGCAGAGAATGCAGTTTAGCGAATTTAGTATCGACGCTAACGAGGTTGCTGTGAAGCTGACCCAGTGTGTTTTGTACGGGCAACAAATGTTCGACTATGGTATCTGTTACGGTAGAAAATGACGGTTTGATTTTCACTTCCACGTTCAACTGCTTGTAGCTTTCGTTGAGTTCTTGCAACTTGGCACCGAAAGAGGCCAGCGTCGATTCCAGCGTTGATTCCAGCACTCCAACTTGATCTCTGATGTTGACCACAATGTTCTGAAGGTTCTCGATTTGATTCAATTTCGAGCTCTTCTCGGTAAGATCGTTCACGATGATTTGCATCTCCGTAAACTGCGTGTGAAGGTCGGCGACGCTCTGCGAAGTGGGCAGCGTCGACACCAGGGAAGCAAGTTCGTCTCGAATCTGTTCCACGTTCGCCGTTTCCGTTTCCAGTCGTTTCAGCATACGTGATATGTTCCTTTTCAAAGCGTGTAATTCTTTGGAGGTGGGGAGATTGGCCACCCTACTCTCGAGATCGCTCAACGAACTTTTGATGTCACTCGAATCGGATAGTGCCGTCACCGCCGTTTTCAATTTTTCCAAATCTTCGCTCGAAGGCACGCTCGTTCGTAACAATTCCAAGTCACCCTGTATGTTGTCCAGTACGTGATGAAAATGAGTAAGATTGGATTCGACGTTCAAATTTTCCAAATATTGGATCTTCTGCTGAACCGTGCTTAACGTGTCCTGAATACTCGTCAACACACTTGCTTCAGCGTGAATATTTTTAATTTCTTCGTTGATCAATTCCAAGGACGCCTGAAGCGTAGCGATGGTGGTTTGAATGTGTTCAAAATCTTGATAAGCCTCCAGTTGAATTTTTATGTTCGCGACGCTTTTACCGATGACCTGCAGTTCGTCCGACGATGGTAGGTTCGTTATTGTATCTTCCAAAGTCTGCAACTTGGATTTGATTTCTTCCAACGTGCTGGTGAATTCTTCTTGTAATTTGGAAACGACAACGTGCAAGTGTTCTACATCAATATCGTTCACCACGGTTTGAAGTTCGGAGAAATTCTTTTCGATTGCGGAAGTTCGTTCTTCGATTTCGAGTTTCAATTTTTCCAAATCTTCATTTTTCGCTTGAAATTGCTGTAATTTGGCCAAATCATTTTGAAGCGAATCCACGCTCAACTGTATATTTTGAACGTTGTCGTAAGAAGGTACGTCGACATAATTTTTTATGAGCGTTTTCAGTTCGGAATCGATTTTCAGAATGGGGTCGAGGCATTGCGTTTGGAGCGTAGCAATCTCCGACTCTAAACTTTTGTTTAAGGTCTCCTGCAAAGCAATCAAATCGGTCCTCAACTTCTTAACACGAACATCCAACATGAGAATCTCTTCTGCATGGTCTACACGCTTCGTGTTGCCGAAAATGTCGTTAGGCATTTTTGGTTAACGGTTATTTATAATAGGATAGGTGATTCGTAATTCTACGAAGAGAGGAATGAGTTTGTCGTAATCTCCGAGGAGTTCCACGTACAGGTAATCTCCTGCGGAAACATCGTACGTAATATTAGAAAGCATCTTGTCGTGCTTGATTCGAAAAATGTTCTTGCCGCTAGAAATTTTAATATTTTGCCCTTCGTTCTCCGGATTCACGGTGATTTGAAGTTTCCCGTCGATCGGAATCTCGTAGAAATATAAATTGTTATTAAAAACATAAAATATCTTGCCCACATCGTCATTTAGTTTCGTCCAGATACTATTGAGATGAATAACCAACAGACCATTGAGTTTAGATAACACGAAAGGTAAGAGGTTATTGGAATTTGGTTGTGTAGTGTCCATGATGCCTTGTTTACGGAAACCAAAAAGATTCATTGTCCCTGTTATTTAAATTAAATTTCTACATGAGGTGTCTTTTGTCATTCTTCAAAAACAGACGGAGGAAAAAAGGAGTCCTCAGGCGATGAAATTCAAAAGGCTCGAGAACATGTAATTATCTGATTACATCACGATGAAGAAGAAAAAAAGTGAGAGTTGAATTTAATGAGCCTCGTGTTTAGAGCGAGCCTTAACAACATAATAACAGCTTGCAACTTTTCATCGCCTGAGGGCCCCTCTTTTCCTCCGTCTGTTTTTGAAGAGGAAAAGACACAGCGGACTTCATGGCTATGGGGTTACAGTTAACACACGTCACATTTATCGCTTCCATTGCAGTGGCCCCACTCTCTCGTGTGGATTTTACAATCGAGAACACGTAACTTGTTGTCTGTTGCATCCAATGCTACTTTGGTTACGCGCGTCGTGTACAAATCATGCAATTTACTTGCAATGCGATGATCGGCGCTGAGTTGCCTTTTACTATGAAAAAGGCATTCCTTGTAGTCTTGCATGCTAAATTTGCTGGTACTTATTTTTCCCACACCCTTCGCTTTCTTGATCTCTTTTTCTTCTGCAATCTTTACACAGTACATTTTGGCACGAAGCCCCGCAAATTCGCTGATGTACTTCCCACCAACTTCATCTTTGAACTTTCCTATGGTCATTTTGTTTTCTGCCGAATATAAGTGATGGCCTGATGGTAAGTTGCTAAAATCAAACAGATGCTTCATCTTAGTCAGATCACGTTCGAGGCTTGGTGTGTTTTGGATTAGAAAAATAAAGCTATCCGTGTCAATATAACATATTTGGATGTTATCTCCATAAAAAGGTTGAAACTGATCGTAGTACGATTGGTACATGTGCAATTTTGATAGTTCAAGGACAGTGGCACCTATGGCAATCGTCTTGTTGAGCATCACTTGCTTCTTGTTCCTCTCGACGAATACTAGATTCTCGTCGAAAATGGTGAAGTTTTTGAAGTAGGGGGACGCGACGATCTTCTCAAATTTCTTTTCGTCCGTGCCCAACGTTGCGTCGATGTAATTACGCACGTTCTCCATCGTCTTGCCGTAGATGGCGTTATTGAACAGTTTGTACAGATCCTTGTCTGCAGGCGATGTCGATTGCGCTCTGCGGCGCGTGTTCTCGGTTATGTAGGGTTCCAGCCACTTGCTCTGTCGGAACTTCAATCCTCTATGAACTTTCTTCAACTGCAAGCCCTGACTTATGTAAAATTGGAGGAGTCGATAGTGCAGAATATAATTCCGCTTGTTCTCCATACTTAGTATTAGTTTTGGCTCCGATGATCCTCCAGGTGGCTTCTTTTTGGTGGGGGCCAGGGCCAATCCGTGATGTTTCTCGTGAAGCCTTTCGGGATAATCGAGATCAACTTCCAAGAAACAGCCCCATTCATTATCTTCGCTCCAGTTGAGAAAATCTTTGCAGGAGAGTTCCTCTTCGGTCATCCACGCGTAGTCGCTGATGGGAAGACACTGGGACATGGAGTGGCCGTACAGGTTGTTGACATCCCAGTAGACAATATAGGTGTTGGGCTTCGATGCATCGTAACCAGGCGTATGAGGATTGTTTGCCTGAGCATGGCGTCGGGGACATTGGACGATGCCACCGCGTATCGCACTCTCCATGAAAGCATACTGTTCCTTCTCTGCGATGAGTCCTAGTTCCACGTTGGTGTATTTCATCATCGAAGCCCAAGTCAACCCCGGCGTCGTGAAGAAATACGCAGGATCCAACTTGTATATCGCGATGCATCTCTTACGAAACGATTCGAAAATGTCCATGAGGAGAGTCACGTCCAATTTCAGATAGAGATCGTGATAATCGCGAAAAGTTTGGCAATTAAATGCCGTCCATACACTACGAGCGTGTTCGTAGTCCTCTTCGGAACAGACGTCCTCCGTGAGATGAGAATAAAATGTCTCCCGGGGTGGAAGTTCCGTCTCCTCAAATTTCTCGAAATCGTTGACGTACTCGTAGGGGTAGACGCCCTTGCGACGCAACAGATTCAAATTCTCATCTCTCCCCGAAAAACATTTTTGCTTGGTGGCCACAAGATCTTCGTCGCCAAGTTGAGATGCAAGGCTTGCGAGGCTGGAGGACAGGAAATTGTAAGAGTCCAGGATTCGCACTTCCACACTTCCTCCTTCTTGGAGAGGGATCCAAATTCTTACCGCAATATACTTCTCACTCGTTCTCGGAATGATCCTGATTCGAGAAGTTATGTTGTAGAGCTCTTTGACGAAGAGATGCGTGTCGTACTTCTCCGTGTAGTGCAGAAACACGGCAACAAAATGCGACTCCTTAATCTTGAGATTGCACGAATTACAGATGGTGTTTAGGAATAATCCATTCTGATGGTTATGGTGGACGACCTTGTAATTTTCGGCGGTGAAAACCCGGTTACACTCCGCGCATCTTGTCGCCGCGTCATGTCCCCGTTGTTGTTCCGTCGTGAGAGCAGGTGGAGAAACGTAAGAGCCTTTCAGGCTGGGTGCAAGTTCTCTCGCACATTCCGCTATCTTCTTAACAAAATGTTTTGCCGCATCAGGTCCGCAATACAAGATGACATCATTCAATTTTTCTCCGTAGATGGAGAAACTGCAAGGCTCGTGGTGAAAAATTTGGATCGTGCTTGAGGTAGAGGGATCAGGGTTGCAAGACGTCATGGGAACTTGGAAGCTTTCAAAGTCGGCATAAAGGACGACGGGATGGTGGAGAAGAGCCTGGTGTTTCTGAAATTTCATCTTGGTTCCGGGTTCCGGCATGACATCTTCGGGTTCTGCATTCACGGAGCCAAAACACTTGTGCTGTTCTTTCATCTTCTTACCCCCGCGAAAAATTCTCAAGCACCGATCGCAAATTTCGATCTTATCGTGATCCTTGGTGATCTGCCTTCCTACTAATCGTGAGAAATTCCTAATTAAACTGTAACGCCCATCTACAAGCAAGAGTCGAATTACATTATTCTGGCTTCTAGTAGGTCTTAACACACGAATGTTGTCGCAATCGTCAACCCCAAACACCGAAATATTGATATCTTCTCCTTTTTCCTCTCTATAGTTTTTTTCAAATTGATTGATCTTATTCAGAGGCACAGGATAGGAAATTCCTCTCATCACATTCTCGTATCTTCCCTCGTATTTTTTGTAATTGGACAGGCGTTGGGGGTTATTATTATTTGCTGGGTGTAATGCGGCGATGACAGACCACAGGAAACTCTTCGCATCATTACTTTGTATGTTCAACACTGCATTTTGCTTTTTTTTTTTTTTTTTTTTGAGCGCTGCGTAATGGTTTGAAATTGCAGACTCGAAGTTCTAACATGTGGCTGCGACCGCAAAGACTCCATCCACTTCCTCTACCTTCAAACTCTTCTTGTTTTTGTGTCAAGTGCTCAAATAGCCGTGTCACTATCTCGTCAAGATCCTCGTTATTGTCATCGTGTAAGCCTTCACACCCTACGTAAAAACTAAAAGTGCTTGACTCGGACGAGACAACTTTCTCATACAGCAGGGTCAAGACGAGATGAATTTTAAGTGCAACATTGACAAGGCAATCACGTAATTTATCGACTACCAGAGATTTCACATTGTCGAGGAAGATGCTCGAGTCACACTTTTCGCTTCCAGATTTATACGTCATGATGCGTGCACTTTTATTCAAAGCACCGCCTTCATACGCATCAATACGAGATTTTTTGCCGGCGGAGCTACAACATCATGATCCGGTCGACGACATTTTTTCAAATGCCTAGCAATATTAGGTTTAGAAATTAATATTCCGCAGTTGCGACATGCCACTTTCCCGCAAAAACCGGAGGGACCTGGTTGCGGTTCCATTTTTTCTCTCTGTTATTTATATATATATATACAGAGAAATTTTTTGGGGGGTTGTGGTGATGGTGGTGGTGGTAGGGGAAAGCGCACTGAAACAGAAGGAAAAAAAATTGAAAAAAATGCTAGACATTTTTTCCTTCCACATATATATATTAGACGCGAACAGTATGTATGTATGTATGTGTGTGTGCACTGTTGTAGGAGGTTAAAAATATGCGACATGTAAGTGTGTGTCAATTTTTTTATGACTCCTCTGAATATGTGTGTGTCAGAGGCAAAACAAAAAATATTAATATATCATGAAAAAATAAAAACTTACCTTTCAAGAGAGAGACAGACTCCAAAATAAAAACTTGTAGCTCACTAAAACTTCCACGATGATATATATGTATACTGTCAGACAAACAATTAAGAATACTAAACTGCCACGATTGACGTTCACCTTTCAAGAGAGATAAAAAAACTTCAAAATAAAACTTGTAGCTCACTAAAACTTCCACGATGATATATATGTATACTGTCAGACAAACAATTAAGAATACTGAACTGCCACGATTGACGTTCACTATGATAATGATGTACAAAAGAAGAAACTGGTACGTTATATAGGAACTCCTCTCCTTTTTCTCCTTCCCTCCATCCTACTCCACACGACTCTCTTTGGTGAAAACACAATAAGCGCTATAGTCAATGTCCTAGCAAATAAAACCCTTGTTGACTATAGCGCTCATGCTATATTTTTTTTCAACAAAAGACTTTTGTGATGCGCACAATATCCTGTGGGGGACAAATAACAATAAACGGGACGTTGACAGTTCCATATTGTATGCATGTATTGTCGATCATTTCCCCCTCGGCCTCTATTCCACGCCCCGTCAGAGTGTGGTGTGTGAAACGGACGATCCCCCCAGCACAAAACTCAAAAAGCGGAAGATGCTGCTGTGTTCGCTTCCGCCGCATCCGCTTCTAATTCTATTGTTATCGGGGGATGTGATGGATTCTTTATTCAGGACTGTGGGAAAGCTGAAAAAAAAATAGAATCTCTTCGGGCGGAAGAGGATGCAAGGTGAATGGGTTCGGGGAGGGGTTGCTGTGGATAGTTTGGTCCGTGATGAAAATGTTACATTGAGCGACGAAACACAATTTCTCCACAGGGACGGGAAAAATTCTACCAAGCATCGCTATCCACGCGAACATTAGAAATTGCCTGAATACCTTGGGGGCTTGGCATAGGATTATCGATTTTCGTTTTTTAGAGAATAATCTATGTAAGATTCTAGCATTGAGAATAAACAACATTGATTAAACTTTTTGACAACATTCGCAGTATAAATCTAAACTCGTGATGATTTCGCCGCCACCACACGCACCTCTGGCGAGGTTATATAGGGGCCAGGTATCCTAAAAAACAACAATTATTATTTGTTTGTTTGTTTGCGTCACAATACGGAAAATAATAAGAGGCATACGCGCGCGCGCGCGCGCGCGCGTGTGTGTGTGTGTGTGTGTGTGTGTGTGTGTGTGTGTGTGTGGTACATCGTTCCCCCGAGAGAGAGGTTTACGAAGATCACAATATATAAACATTTGGTCCCGGACTTGGAAAATTGCGATAAGGTGCACTCATCTTTCAAAAGATGAGAGGATGAGAGAATAAGAGAATGAGAGAATGAGAGAATAAGAGGATGAGAGGATGAGAGCGCGCGCGTGTGTATATGCCACATCGTTCCCCCGAGAGAGAGGTTTACGAAGGTCACAATATATAAACATTTTGGTCCCGTTGATTCCAGCACTCCAACTTCATCTCTAATGTTGACGACAATGTTCTAAAGGTAGAGAGGAAGAAAAAATAAGAGGATGAAAGGATGAGAGGATGAGAGGATGAGAGGATGAGAAGATGAGAGGTTTACAAAAGTCACGATCTACAAACATTTGGTCCTTGAAGGATGAGAGGATGAGAAGATGAGAAGATGAGAGGATGAGAGGATGAGAAGATGAGAAGATGAGAGGTTTACAAAGGTCACGATCTACAAACATTTGGTCCTTGAAGGATGAGAAGATGAGAGGATGAGAGGATGAGAGGATGAGAGGATGAGAAGATGAGAAGATGAGAAGATGAGAGGTTTACAAAAGTCACGATCTACAAACATTTGGTCCTTGAAGGATGAGAAGATGAGAAGATGGGAGGATGAGAGGATGAGAAGATGAGAAGATGAGAGAATAAGAAGATGAGAGGATGAGAGGATGAGAAGATGAGAGGATGAGAGGATGAGAGGATGAGAGCTCATCTTTCACTCATCACTGCTTTTCTGCGCCCGTGAAACATCGTCAGCGCAATAAATGAGGCGCGGAACAGGGAGAGAAAATGATACACGCGCGCGCGTGTGTATGTGTGTGCCACATCGTTCCCGAGAGAGAGGTTTACAAAGGTCACGATCTACAAACATTTGGTCCTTCAAAAATAAGAGAATAAGAAGATGAGAAGATGAGAGCTCATCTTTCACTCATCACTGCTTTTCTGCGCCCTGAAACATCACCAGCGCAATAAATGAGGCGCGGAACGTGGAGAGAAAATGAGTGTATGTGTGTATGTGTGTGTGTGTGTGTGTGGCACATCGTTCTCGAGAGAGAGATTTACAAAGGTCACGATCTACAAACATTTTGGAGGATGAGAAGATGATAAGATGAGAAGATGAGAAGATGAGAGGATGAGAGGATGAGAGCTCATCTTTCACTCATCACTGCTTTTCTGCGCCCGTGAAACATCGTCAGCGCAATAAATAAGGCGCGGAACAGGGAGAGAAAGTGAGTTTTTCAACTTTTTGTGGTCGTTTGGTCAAGAAATCAGAGTTGTGGTCAAAGGCATATTTGTGATCTACTTACATACTCGACTGACAAATTTAGCATTTGTTTTAATGCTTGGAGATCACTTATTTTTTCAGTCGTCATATCAAAGAAAAATTTCAAAGTGTTAGAGAGAAATTTAATTGTTTTTTTTTCACGATGTGTGTTATTTATATATACCGAAGATTATTTTTTTTCACGATGTGTGTTATTTATATATCAAGTTGTTTTTTTTGGCACGTATATATATTATTATTTTTTTAACAGAGGAAGAAAGTCCGTGCTTCGGAAAACGCGATGATGTGCGTAATGATATCTTCCGTCTCCTGCTTAGACTTGCGCCAATCTACTGTGTACCGTCTTCTTCCCTGCCTTGCCTCGTGCAATTCATCTAACCTTTCGTTTAATTTTTCCCCTGCAGCCGAAAGCAGAATGTTGAGATCACCCCACCTCAGGCCGCTGATCTCCCGAAGAAGGTCCTTGAGAACCATTTCACAAGGGATGCGAAATTCCGGCGTCGTTCTTGCTATGATTACAAGTTTCCCTACATCTCCGTTTACTACTTTTTTGAATATTTTAGATAGTAGCTCGGGTGGCAAATTGGTTATGTGAGACATGTTGTTATTATTATTATTTTTTACTCCATGTTATTTATATACCCCACCCCAATTTTTGTTTCGTGTTCATGGCGATGGTGGTGCCTAGTGCTGCAACTCTTTCACCCAACGAAGCGTCTCTGCTCACGAACCTTTCGAAAGCTGCGTGCTCTAACTTTCCGTCTGCTTCGTGACGTGCGTCCAGATCCGTCTGCGTGGTGTTGTAGGCGATGTCGTGATCTTTGCATGCCGCGTCCAACGGATTCACACCCTTGTCTCCTCTCTCCAATCTTTTCTCGAGCTTGGTACCCGGTCCGCAGTACTGGTAGCCAGGTAAATGCATCTCGAAAGGTAACTTGTTGATGATGTCGTTCACGAGTCCTTTTCCTTCGGCCACGTTCCAGAATTTCGGAGGAAGCGCGTTGATGATTTTGATCAGGTAACCTATGCCCTTGTCGTCGTTCACGATGAAGTTGGAAAGTTTCGTGCTGATCATGTCCACGATGCCAACCTTCTCGTTGTAGAAATTACGATTGCCTGCATTCTCTTCGCCGGCTATCACCAACAATCGGTCCACGAGTTTCCTAACGTCGTCCACCCAAACGAATTCTTTGGGTAACGTGTTGTAGCGTTTGACGCCGCTGCCTGTTTTGACCTGGTTCCAAATCGGTTTGATGAGATTCCTGTACTTCTCGCCGCTGCTCGATTTCACCCTATTCTGCGAGGCATCGTTGTTCTGGTACAAGGCATCCGTCATGATCAGAATTTCCTTGTAACTCTGGTAATCTTCGTCGGTGTAATCTTTCGGCTGCTTTTTGGCGACGAGTTCCCACAGTCCCACCGTACACGGATACCTGGTCCAACTATCCTTGTCGCCTAAATTGACTTTAATGTCGTTGCCTTCGAAGGTCACCTTCGATTTCCCAATCTTCCACACCACACCGCCGCCTTCGCTGGTTTCCATGCTGGGATACAATCCGAACACTTCATCCTTGTCGAATTTCCCCGTACTCAGGTAGTCTCGTGCCAAAGGTCCCAACTCGATTTTATCCGAAGACGACGTGCTGCCTATGGCTCGACGTCGTGCCGGTGCATCCTTCAGTTCGAACGGCGTCGAAGGAATGCTCGAAATGGGCGTGGGTACGGCGTAACTTTTAGCTGCGAGCGGTACGAGTTCATTAATCAAATTTTTATTTTGTTCCGTGACACTTTTAATTTCTTTACCTAGACTGCTGATGGCATCGATCACAGGTTGATCCTGACGTTTCTTCTCTTCGTAGAATCCGCGATTCTCGGATTTCCAACCTTTGAAGCGTTTCGCGAGGTAATCGCGAAGCTTGAGATTTTCGTCTTCGATTTTTCGTTTCGTCATGACGTTATTTATACACGTCGTTTCTCACAACGTTGCAACGTTTAGAAAGTCGTTGATTTTGTTTCTGTATTTTCCGTCGTTGGGTTTTCTCGTCATGTCGATCGTAGCGAATCCGAAATCGTCACCGTTCCAGCAAGTAGAGCAACGTTCCGAAAATTGATTGTAGTTCATGTCTCCGCCTACGTAGTCATCGTACGCGTGCTTGAGGTTGGTGTGATCTTGACGAAACAAACATATGAAATTAGCGTTGTCGCGTACTAACTGTTTTGGAATTTTGGAAAACGTTTGAGCTAGGTAGAAGCAATCCATTCCTTTGTGACGACCTTGCGTGAAAAAGTTGCGAATTTCATTTTGATTTTCCAGGATGGCGTCGTCGAACACGACGACTGAATTTTCACGACAATCGTCGAGTGGTTTTATTTCCGAGGCGAACGTTGCAATGTCCAGACCATCGTACAGTTTCATCAGTTGCTGGTATTTGGATTGCTCCAAACTTTTCGAGAACACGTACAGGTGCCTGTTCTTCCAATCTAACCAATTCGGTGCGAGGAGAAAATTGTCCACGAGCAGAGTCGTTTTCCCACACCCCGAAGGACCTACGATCAGACAGCGGATGCTGTCGGGAAGCAACTCACCGTTCTTTTTTTTTCTCGTTTGACTTTCCGGATCCGGTAGACGCTTCACCACGTTCCACGTACTCACAAGATCACTTCGTTCGCGTCGATCCAACTCTTTTCCGGAAGTCCCAGCCATTTGACAAACAGTTTGTCACCTTTCCTACGCAATACTTTCTCGATGAGGTACGTGTCGGGGTGTTTCGTTTTAGAGAGTTCCTCTTCGTAAAATCTTCCTTTCAAAATCTCGCCGCTACTATCTTTTATTATATACGTGTATCGGTTTCCGGGTAAAACTCGAACCACCGTAAAGAGTTCCGTGCTCCAATTTTTTGTGAATCCCTTCTCGAAGGCGCGTTTGAATTTGCTGATCCTCACCCGGTCTCCAATTTTGTATTTAGCTTTTTTTGTCGTGGGTGTGTACTTTGGACAGTAAACTGTAGAAATTAAACGCTGCTCGTCGGATTTCGTAACGTCGGCTGGCTTCATGCCTATCGTTCTGTGTACCGTATCATTATAGGTGTCGACGAGTTCCGGCAGGATGTCGACCCATTTGTAATTTCCCCGAAGCGTGAATCGTTTCCACATGTGTGTTTTCAAGGTTCGATTGAATCTTTCCACGATGCTGGCTTTGATGTGACTGAAGGTCGAATAATGTCGAATCTTGTGTTTTTGAATAAACTTTTGGAATACGGCGTTGTAAAATTCTTTACCGTTGTCCGTTTGCAGAAACCGTGGTTGTCTGCCGCCGCTTTCGTGAAAAATTGTCTTGAATGCTTCCGTGACGCACGTTCCCGTTTTGGCTTTCAAAGGTAGAGCCCATGCGAATTTCGAAAATGTGTCTATGTCGGTGAGGAGGTACTTGTTGCCCTTGTTCAATTTATGCACGTTTTTCAAATTGCCGCTGCTCATCTCCACGAGGTCACTTTGCCAGAGGTCGTCGATGCCCTTGGTTACCACAGCCAAACGTTCGTAGTTGCGGCGTGCAGGTTTATGCAATTCTTCGACGATGGCTTGCCTAGACATTTTTTTTAGAGATTACGTTTCAAGAGAAGCACAAGCGTGATGGGATTCAAAGAGGGTGGCACTTCGCTCGTGTTTTGAATGATCAGCTTATCGCCGGCACTCACGTCGAAAACGGTAAGATCTTCGTCTTCGTGTATTTCATATATGTTGCGCGTTTCGTTCCAACGTGCCAGAGGAATGTTTCCTGCTTTCTGGACACCACGATTCGATATCAAGGTCATGGTGGGAACGCTAGCTTTTCTACCGTGAGACCAGTACGAAAATTCGTTTATCTGAATCGTGCCATCGAGGAGAAACTTGTAGTACGGATGATAAGGATGTAACATGTACAGTTTGTTACCTTCGACGAACGTGGAGATTCTCTGTTGATTGGGTACGCTGTTGATTTCGATGGCTTGCAGAGAATGTAGTTTAGCGAATTTAGTGTCGACGCCGAGCAGATTACTGTGAACCTGTCCGAGTTTATTTTCGATGGGCAGCAAATGCTCGACTATGGTATCCGTTACGGCAGAAAGCGACGGTTTGATTTTCACTTCCACGTTCAACTGCTTGTAGTTTTCGTTGAGTTCTTGCAACTTGGCACCGAAAGAAGCCAGCGTCGATTCCTGCGTGGATTCCAGCACTCCGACTTGATCTCTGATGTTGACGACGATGTTCTGAAGGTTCTCGACTTGATTCAATTTCGAGCTCTTCTCGGTAAGATCGTTCACGATGCTTCGCATCTCTGTAAACTGCGTGTGAAGATCGGCGACGCTCTGCGAAGTGGGCAGCGTCGACACCAGCGAACTGATTTCGTCTCGAATCTGTTCCACGTTCGCCGTTTCCGTTTCCAGTCGTTTCAGCATACGTGATATGTTCCTTTTCAAAGCGTGTAATTCTTTGGAGGTGGGGAGATTGGCCACCCTACTTTCGAGATCGCTCAATGAACTTTTGATGTCGCTCGATTCGGATAGTGCCGTCACCGCCGTTTTCAATTTTTCCAAATCTTCGCTCGAAGGTACGCTCGTCCGTAACGATTCCAAGTCACCCTGTATGTTGTCCAGTACGTGATGAAAATGAGCAAGATTGGATTCGACGTTCAAATTTTCTAAATATTCGATTTTATGCTGAACCGTGCTCAACGTGTCTTGAATGCTCGTCAACGCTCTCGCTTCGGCGTGAATATTTTTAATTTCTTCGTTGATCAATTCCAAGGATGCCTGAAGCGTAGCGATGGTGGTTTGAATGTGTTCGAAATCTTGATAGGCCTCCAATTGAATTTTTATGTTCGCGACGCTTTTACCGATGACCTGCAGTTCGTCCGACGATGGTAGGTTCGTCATTGTATCTTCCAAAGTCTGCAACTTGGATTTAATTTCTTCCAACGTGCTGGTGAATTCTTCTTGTAATTTGGAAACGACGACATGTAAGCGTTCTGCGTCTATATCGTTCACGACGGTTTGAAGTTCAGAGAAATTCTTTTCTATTGCGGAAGTTCGTTCTTCGATTTCGAGTTTCAATTTTTCCAAATCTTCATTTTTCGATTGAAATTGCTGTAATTTGGCCAAATCATTTTGAAGCGAATCCACGCTCAACTGTATATTTTGAACGTTGTCGTAAGAAGGTACGTCGACATAATTTTTTATCAGCGTCTTCAGTTCGGAATCGATTTTCAGAATGGGGTCGAGACATTGCGTTTGGAGCGTAGCGATTTCCGACTCTAAACTTTTGTTTAAGGTTTCCTGCAAAGCGATCAAATCGGTCCTCAACTTCTTAACTCGAATGTCCAACATGAGAATCTCTTCTGCGTGGTCTACACGCTTGGTGTTGCCGAAAATGTCGTTAGGCATTTTTGGTTAACTGTTATTTATAATAGGATAGACGATTCGTAATTCTACGAACAGAGGAATAAGTTTGTCGTAATCTCCGAGGAGTTCCATGTAAAGATAATCTCCTGCAGACACATCGTACGTAATGTTAGAAAGCATCTTGTCGTGCTTAATTCGAAAAATGTTCTTGCCGGTAGAAATTTTGATTTCACCTGCGTTTTCCGGATTCACGGTGATTTGAAGTTTCCCGTCGATCGGAATTTCGTAGAAATGTAAATTGTTATTAAAAACATAAAACATCTTGCCCACATCGTCATTCAGTTTCGTCCAAATGCTGTTGAGGTGAATGATCAACAGACCGTTGAGTTTCGGTAACACGGAAGGTAAGACTTCATGATCTGGTATGGTTTCCATAATGATCTGTTTTTTGAAACCGAACAAATTCATTGGCATGCTGGTTATTTAAGAATACGGTCAAAGTTTTTTGTAATGACAGTCAGTGTTTTTTTTTTTTGTAATAACTAACAACATGATTTTTTTTTTGTTTTGTTTTGTTTTTATGAATCTTCTGTTGAAGATGGGCATATGTTGCAGGTTTTGCTTTCTGCTAAGCGATAGTGCCCCCACGGCAATGTGTGAATACCACACTCGAGGACGCACCTCTTGTCGTCATCGGGATCCAGGGCAATTTTTCTAACTTTGTTTGTGGTCAACACATGGTCGACGCTCTGGATGCGCTGTTCTGCTCTTAGAACCGACGACCTGGTCTTGAGGCAATCGACAAAGTCCTCGAATGTAAGATGCCCCCGAACCACCTGTCTGCCGACACCCTTGGCCTTCTTGGTAACGCTGCCCTCGGCTTTGATGGCATAGGCCTTGGCGCGAAGACCTGCAAACTCGAGAATTACATCACCGTCCTTCTCGTCTTTGAGTTTGCCAGGCACTTTTTTGTTTCGGGGCAGGATGCCGTACTGGTTCGGTTGGGGATAGCCCGAGGTGTCGAAGAGGTTAACCAAAGCTGGTACCGTGACTATATCCCTGTATGCATCGGCTGAGTGGACGTGGTACACCAAGCTGTCCGTGTCCGTGTAGAGAAGCGAGATGTTGTGGCTATAATGTGGACGTAATATGTCGTAGTACGTCTCGAACATGTGCAGCTTGCTCAGGTCTAATACTGAGGCACCAACATAAATTGGCTTGTCGAGCCTCACCTCACTCTTCCTCATATGCACCAGAGCAAGCTGTTCATTATAAATGGTCCTCGATTTGAATAACGGGTTTGCTACGAGCCTGCGACATTGTGCTTTCCTCGTTACCAATTTTATGTCCATGCGATTCCGTACATTCTCCATAGTTTTGCCAAACACCGCATTATTCATTAACTTGAAGAAATCGCGATCGAAATCAGAAGTGGCGACTGTGCGATGTTCGGTGTTGAGCTCGATGTATGGCTTCAACCATGGAGAATGCTCGAACATCAAAACTCGATGTACTGTGCGGACGGTAACCCCTTGCTTCATCAACCACCGGAGGTTTTGGTAGTGCAGGACATAACGCTCTTTGGACTCGAAATCCATGACGAGCTTCTTCTGGTTGGAATCGGGTGGACACTTGAACTCGGGTGCAGGGGGAAGATCGCAGAACAAATCCTGCAGCTTCTCGGAGAACTCAAGGTCCACCTCGGCGAAGAACCCATGTTCCGAATCGTCGAAGCTTTCGACGTCGAAGTTGGAAGGGTCAGCCCACTCGAAGCCTCTAAAGGGGAGTGGCTGCATCATGGAGTGTCCGTAGAGGTTATTGACGTCCGTGTACATGATGTAGCTGGACGGTTGTGAGGGATCGTAGCCGGTGGCCATGTGGTGATTGTTGGCGTGCGAGTGTCGCTGCGACACCTGGACCATTCCACCCCGCACGGCACGTTCTACAAACAGCATCATGTCCACGTCCGAAAGAAGCTCCAGCTCGATCTTCGTCACCAGAAACATGGCCGACCATGCCAGTCCAGGAAGACTGTACAAGTATGCAGGGTCCAGCTTGTAGGTGGTCTTCGCAGTTGCACGGAACGTCTGGAACACGTCGGCGAGGAGCGTCACATCAAGTCTGAGGTAGGCGTCGTGGTAGTCCCCGAGAGTTCGACAGCCCAGCTCGCGCCACATGGACTGGACATGGTGATAGTCATCCTCAGAGATGCCCGAGCCTCGCAGCTTGCTATAGAACTTCGCCTGGGGAGGTAGCGTCGTCTCTGCGAACTTGGTAGGGTCTGTGATGTATTCGTAGGGGTAGACACCCTTACGCCTGAAGAGACCTGCGTCCAAGTTCGGAAAGTTCGCGGAGGTGATGAGCATTTGCTCGTCGCTAAGCTTCCCTGCGAGAGCATCGAGGCTTGCTGGGAGGAACCTCAGAGAGTCGAGGAAACGAAGCTCGACGGTAGAGCATAATTCTGGGATTCGCACCCACTTGCTCAAGCTAATGTAACGCTCCTCGTTCTGCGCCAGGACGTTGATTCGCATGTCGTCGTACCCAAGATGCTTGACGAGGTGGTGGAAGTCGTATCCCGAGCCATTGTGAAAAAACACAGGGATGAAGCGCGGGTCCCGGGCCATGAGGTTGCATCCGTTGCACCATGGACCAACATACCTACCGTTAAAGTGATCATGGTGTTGGACTTTACGGTTGTTGGCGGTGTACTCCTTGACGCAGACAGGGCAAGCGATAGCCTCGTCGTGTCTACGTTGATCGTCGGGGGACAGTGGGAGCATAGACTTGGGGGCCAACAGTACCTTCCCTATCTCGTTGGCCTCGACAACCATCCTCTCGAGGAAGTGTTTGGCTGCGTCGGGGCCACGGTACACGTAGGGCTCCGGGGCGATGTGCTGGTCACGTCGCACCACAACGTATGCGAAACTGGATGCCTCGTGGAGTTGGTAAGGGGTGGTAGAGGAAACTTCGGGATCAAGATCGCAAGTGGACAGGGGTTTGAGGAAGGCCTCGAAATCTGCGATGATGATAGCGGGATGCTCCACCATAGCACCGTGCATGTGGAAACGCTCCACGGTGCCAGGTTTGGGCAAGACTGCCACACCCGGCTCGTTGGCATTGCAGTAGATCTTGTGGCTGGCAAGCTTCTCTGCAGCGATGTTGGAGCCTCGAACATGTTGGTAATTGTGTTGATCCCGTCCGTCGAACATTGACAAGCACCTGCGACACACCTCGACGTGGTGACTATCACTACTCCGCTGGCTCGAAACAAGTCTAGAGAGGGAACGGATAAGGGTGTAGTGGTGATGGGTCTCGTCCTTGATGAGCAGAAGGTGAATTTCCTGCGCACCATCAACGTTTACGTCGCTCACCCTGATGGGGTACACCGCATTTTCGTCAGTGAGGCCATAAACGTTGATGGCCAACCGCGCACGAACCTCAAACTTTCGAATGTCCGAAAGCGCCACCGGGTAGTCGATCCCAGCCATCGCATCTTCCAGCTCTGGCTCGTAGGGTAGGTAGTGGTTAACTCGGTGTGGTTGGTTTTTCCAGTGGACAGGGTGTAATGCTGCAAGCACCGACCAGACGAAGCACTTGGCGTCACTGTTTTGAATGTTCAGGACGGCCTTCTTTGCCACAATGGCAGATGGTAAGGGGACGTAGCTGGAGGCGGAGAGAGGCACGAACTTACAAAGTTTGACGCGCAGTTCGTGAGGCTCGCCACACAGCGAACCCCCCGAGCCTTTAGCTTGATGTTCTTCTTGTTTTGCCACCAGCTCCTCTGCAAACTGGTTGTAGATGACCTCGAGGTTGTCGACATCCGCCAGATGCAGCATCTTCGCCTTGGTGTTGTGGCAGAAGCTGTAAATTTCGTCAGACGGCTTCTTGTACTGGCAACGTAGCGATGCGTAGAATTTGGTGGAGTGCATTGCAAGCGCATCGCCGAGGATGGAAATGATTTTGGCTTGCACGTTCTCCAAAAAACTACGCACGTCGCATGAGCCCTCCGAAGTGATGACAAAATCCTCTAACAACCGCTCGAAAGCAGTCTGGTTCGCTTTCGCCACAGGCTTGACACGTTTGGCGGATGGTGCATTGATGGAGGCTGCTTCTGCCTTCCTCTTGGTGGAGGTCGAAGGCTGGGCCCCAGATGTATTTTTGCTTAGACAAGTAAGCTTATGCTTCTTGACATACGCAATTGTGAACTGTTTATTGCATCCGGAACACAGTTCGGTGGCAGCCAAATGCTTGCCTGGCACGCAGGTGCGACAATGTCTTGCAAAATTTTGGCTTGATATGCTTATTTTGCACACAGGGCAACTTTTCATGGAGCGCATTTTTTTTGGGGGGTATGTTTATTTATATGTGATCTGTTGGTGGTAGAGTGTTTACAAAAAAATGCCTTACGAGAAAAATTTTGTAGGCTAATTCTAATTAGTGTTAGTTTGAGGGGTTTATTTATATATGGGTGGCGTTGTTTTCCTCAAATATGTGCTTTAATAAACCCTGTAAAAAAATTTAAAAAAATATATAAGAAGTTTGAGGAAAAAAAAACACGTGAAACTCTACAGAGGTGCGGTTGTAGATAACCGCAGCCATTAGAAAACTTTTACTTTTTTGGCTGGGCACCACGCACCCTGGCGAGGTTATAGGGGCCAGGTATCCTAAAAAACAACAATTATTATTTTGTTTGTTTGTTTGCGTCACAATACATACGCGCGCGCGCGTGTGTGGCACATCGTTCCCCCGAGAGAGGTTTACAAAAGTCACGATATACAAACATTGCCGGAGTTGGAAAATTACGATATGGCGCATTCGCTCATTACTGTTCCCAGCTATAAATTTTTCTCTCTCTCTAGCCCTTGCCAAGTAAAAAAAAGTGTAGGTAGGAGTTGGTAACACCGCGAGAAAATAGAGATCATGCCTTACAAGAAAAAACCATTAAGGCGATTTTTACTTGATGACGTTGAACCCGTGCAGTGTTACCACCCATCCATCTCTCTCTCTTTTACGGCAGTGCCGGCTCTCCTTGTTTAGTATATGTAGGTTGGCAAAAAATGCTTTATGCACTGTAAAGCAAACCTCAAGCAAAGTTGCCAGCTCCTTGCTTTAGGTTAGGTTAGACAAAAAAAGCTGTAGGTGGGTGTTGGCAGCTGTCGGTTGTTTAACTCTTCCCTCTCTCTCTTCTCTCTTTTTTTTTGTACCAGTAGGTTGGCAACCTTGCTTTATGCACTGTAAGGCAAGCCTCAAGCAAGGTTGCCAGCTCCTTGCTTTAGGTTAGGTTAGACCTGGTTAGGTTAGGTTAGGTTAGGTTAGGTTAGGTTAGGGTGGGTTAGGTTAGGTTAGGTTAGGTTAGGGTGGGTGTTGGCAGCTGTCGGTTGTTTAACTCTTCCCTCTCTCTCTCTCTCCTCTCTCTTTTTTGTAAAAGGTTATGGCAAAAATTGCTTTATGCACTGTAAAGCAAACCTCAAGCAAAGTTGCCAGCTCCTTGCTTTAGGTTAGGTTAGACCTGGTTAGGTTAGGTTAGGTTAGGTTAGGTTAGGTTAGGTTAGGTTAGGTTAGGGTGGGTTAGGTTAGGTTAGGTTAGGTTAGGGTGTGTGTTGGCAGCTGTCGGTTGTTTAACTCTTCCCTCTCTCTCTTTTTTTTACGGCAGTGCCGGCTCTTCTTGTTTAGTATATGTAGGTTGGCAAAAATTGCTTTATGCACTGTAAGGCAAGTCTTAAGTAAAATTGCCAGCTCCTTGCTTTAGGTTAGGTTAGACCTGTTAGGTTAGGTTAGGTTAGGTTAGGTTAGGTTAGGTTAGGGTGGGTTAGGTTAGGTTAGGTTAGGTTAGGGTGGGTTAGGTTAGGTTAGGTTAGGTTAGGTTAGGTTAGGGTGGGTGTTGGCAGCTGTCGGTTGTTTAACTCTTCCCTCTCTCTCTCCTCTCTCTTTTTTTTTGTAAAAGGCTATGGCAAAAATACCAGTAGGTTGGCAACTTTGCTTTATGCACTGTAAGGCAAGCCTCAAGCAAGGTTGCCAGCTCCTTGCTTTATGCAATGAGGCTCATGCCTTACGAGAGAAATCCATTAAGGCGAGCCTCACCGAGCCTCACTTTCTGTTGGTGAACCGGCCTGATTGCACTACTGAACCCAAGAAGAATTACGTCCTGCACTACCAGAATCTCCGGTGGTTGATGCAGCGAGGGGTCACGGTCCACGCAGTTCACCGCATCCTCAAGTTCGAGCATTCTCCGTGGTTGCGTCCATATATTGAAGTCAACACCAAACACCGCACCGCAGCCACGTCCGAGCTTGATAAGGATTTCTTCAAGCTCATGAACAATGCGGTGTTCGGGAAAACCATGGAGAATGTACGGAATCGTGTAGATGTGAGGCTAATATCAAACAAAGCACAATGTCGCAGGCTCGTAGCAAACCCGTTATTCAAATCGAGGACCATTTATAATGAACAGTTTGTTCTGGTGCATATGAGGAAGAGCGAGGTGAAGCTCAACAAGCCAATTTATGTTGGCGCCTCAGTATTAGACCTGAGCAAGCTGCACATGTTTCAAATATATTATGGGAAACTACGCCAGCACTATAACGACAATATCAGCCTACTCTACACGAACACGGACAGCTTGGTGTACCACGTTCGCACGGACGACGCGTACGGGGATATAGCCACAGTTCCATCTTTGGTTAACCTCTTCGACACCTCGGGCTATCCCCAGCAAAACAAGTACGGTATCCTGGCCCGCAACAAGAAGGTGCCTGGAAAACTCAAAGACGAGAAGGACGGTGATGTAATTCTCGAGTTTGCAGGTCTTCGCGCCAAGGCCTATGCCATCAAAGCCGAGGGCAGCGTTACCAAGAAGGCCAAGGGTGTCGGCAGACAGGTGGTTCGGGAGCATCTCACATTCGAGGACTTCGTCGATTGCCTCAAGACCAGGTCGTCGGTTCTAAGAGCAGAACAGCGCATCCAGAGCGTCGACCATGTGTTGACCACCAACGAGGAAGATTGCCCTGGATCCCAACGACGACAAGAGGTGCGTTCTCCAATGTGGAATCCACACACTCCCATGGGGACACAACCGTTTGAGAGATGGAAAAAAATGTTACAAATGTCCATAAAAAAAAAAAAAGTGAACCTAACATCAAACTAAAAAAAATTGAAAATAACAAAAAAAAAAGTAAACCTAACATCAAACCAAAAATTTGAAAAAAAAAAGTATACCTAACATCGAACCAAAAAATTTGAAAATAACAAAAAATCTTGCACGTACAAAAAATAAATAACCAGCATGCCTATGAACTTGTTCGGTTTCAAAAAACAGATCATCATGGAAACTGCACCGCCCATACCAGATCATGAAGTCTTACCTTACGTGTTACCTAAACTCAACGGTCTGTTGATCATTCACCTCAACAGCATTTGGACGAAATTGGATGAGGACGTGGGCAAGATGTTTTACGTCTTCAACAACAATTTACATTTCTACGAAATTCCGATCGACGGGAAACTTCGGATCACCGTGAATCCGGAGAACGTAGGCGAAATCAAAATATCTACCGGCAAGAACATTTTTCGAATCAAGCACGACAAAATGCTTTCTAACATGGCATACGATGTTTCTGCAGGAGATTACCTTTACATGGAACTCCTCGGAGATTACAACAAACTCATTCCTCTCTTCGTAGAATTACGAATCGTCTATCCTATTATAAATAACCGTTAACCAAAAATGCCTAACGACATTTTCGGCAACACCAAGCGTGTAGACCATGCAGAAGAGATTATCATGTTGGACATTCGAGTTAAGAAGTTGAGGACCGATTTGATTGCTTTGCAGGAGACCTTAAACAAAAGTTTAGAGTCGGAAATCGCTACGCTCCAAACGCAATGTCTCGACCCCATTCTGAAAATCGATTCCGAACTGAAAACGCTCATAAAAAATTATGTCGACGTACCTTCTTACGACAGCGTTCAAAATATACAGTTGAGCGTGGATTCGCTTCAAAATGATTTGGCCAAATTACAGCAATTTCAATCGAAAAATGAAGATTTGGAAAAATTGAAACTCGAAATCGAAGAACGAACTTCCGCAATAGAAAAGAATTTCTCTGAACTTCAAACCGTGGTGAACGATATAGACGTAGAACGCTTGCATGTCGTCGTTTCCAAATTACAAGAAGAATTCACCGACACGTTGGAAAAAATTAAATCCAAGTTACAGACTTTGGAAGATACCATGACGAACCTACCATCGTCGGACGAACTGCAGGTCATCGGTAAAAGCGTTGCGAACATAAAAATTCAATTGGAGGCCTATCAAGATTTCGAACACATTCAAACCACCATCGCTACGCTTCAGGCATCCTTGGAATTGATCAACGAAGAAATTAAAAATATTCACGCTGAAGCAAGAGCGTTGACGAGCATTCAAGACACGTTGAGCACGGTTCTGCAGAAGATCGAGTATTTAGAAAATTTGAACGTCGAATCCAATCTCGCTCATTTTCATCACGTACTGGACAACATACAGGGTGACTTGGAATCGTTACGGACGAGCGTGCCTTCGAGCGAAGATTTGGAAAAATTGAAAACGGCGCTGACGGCACTATCCGAATCGAGCGACGTCAAAAGTTCTTTGAGCGATCTCGAGAGTAGGGTGGCAAATCTCCCCACCTCCAAAGAATTGCACGCTTTGAAAAGGAACATATCACGTATGCTGAAACGACTGGAAACGGAAACGGCGAACGTGGAAGAGATTCGAGACGAAATCAGTTCGCTGGTGTCGACGCTGCCCACTTCGCAGAGCGTCGCCGACCTTCACACACAGTTTACAGAGATGCGAAGCATCGTGAACGATCTTACCGAGAAGAGCTCGAAATTGAATCAAGTCGAGAACCTTCAGAACATTGTCGTCAACATCAGAGATCAAGTTGGAGTGCTGGAATCCACGCAGGAATCGACGCTGGCCTCTTTCGGTGCCAAGTTGCAAGAACTCAACGAGAACTACAAGCAGTTGAACGTGGAAGTGAAAATCAAACCGTCGTTTTCTGCCGTAACAGATACCATAGTCGAGCATTTGCTGCCCATCGAAAATAAACTCGGACACGTTCACAGTAATCTGCTCGGCGTCGACACTAAATTCGCTAAACTGCATTCTCTGCAAGCCATCGAAATCAACAGCGTACCCAATCAACAGAGAATCTCCACGTTCGTCGAAGGTAACAAACTGTACATGTTACATCCTTATCATCCGTACTACAAGTTTCTCCTCGATGGCACGATTCAGATAAACGAATTTTCGTACTGGTCTCACGGTAGAAAAGCTAGCGTTCCCACCATGACTTTGATATCGAATCGTGGTGTCCAGAAAGCAGGAAACATTCCTCTGGCACGTTGGAACGAAACGCGCAACATATATGAAATACACGAAGACGAAGATCTTACCGTTTTCGACGTGAGTGCCGGCGATAAGCTGATCATTCAAAACACGAGCGAGGTGCCACCCTCTTTGAATCCCATCACGCTGGTACTTCTTTTGAAACGTAATCTCTAAAAAAATGTCTAGGCAAGCCATCGTCGAAGAATTGCATAAACCTGCACGCCGTAACTACAAACGTTTGGCTGTGGTAACCAAGGGCATCGACGACCTCTGGCAAAGTGACCTCGTGGAGATGAGTAGCGGCAATTTGAAAAACGTACATAAATTGAACAAGGGCAACAAGTACCTCCTCACCGTCATAGACACATTTTCGAAATTCAAATGGGCTCTACCTTTGAAGGCGAAAACGGGAACATGCGTCACGGAAGCATTTAAATTAATTTTTCGCGAAAGCGGCGGCAGACATCCACGGTTTCTGCAAACGGACAACGGTAAAGAATTTTACAACGCCGTATTCCAAAGTTTATTCAAAAACACAAGATTCAACATTATTCGACCTTCAGTCACATCAAAGCCGGCATCGTGGAAAGATTCAATCGAACCTTGAAAACACACATGTGGAAACGATTCACGCTTCGGGGAAATTACAAATGGGTCGACATCCTGCCGGAACTCGTCGACACCTATAATGATACGGTACACAGAACGATAGGCATGAAGCCAGCCGACGTTACCAAGTCCGACGAGCAGCGTTTAATTTCTACAGTTTACTGTCCAAAGTACACACCCACGACAAAAAAAGCTAAATACAAAATTGGAGACCAGGTGAGGATCAGCAAATTCAAACGCACCTTCGAGAAGGGATTCACAAAAAATTGGAGCACGGAACTTTTTACCGTGGTTCGAGTTCTACCCGGAAACCGACACACGTATATAATAAAAGATAGTAGCGGCGAGATTTTGAAAGGAAGATTTTACGAAGAGGAACTCTCTAAAATGAAACACCCCGACACGTACCTCATCGAGAAAGTATTGCGTAGGAAAGGTGACAAACTGTTTGTCAAATGGCTGGGACTTCCGGAAAAGAGTTGGATCGACGCGAACGAAGTGATCTTGTGAGTACGTGGAACGTGGTGAAGCGTCTACCGGATCCGGAAAGTCAAACAAAGAAAAAGAACGGTGAGTTGCTTCCCGACAGCATCCGCTGTCTGATCGTAGGTCCTTCGGGGTGTGGGAAAACGACACTGCTCGTGGACAATTTTCTCCTCGCACCGAATTGGTTAGATTGGAAGAACAGGCACCTGTACGTGTTCTCGAAAAGTTTGGAGCAATCCAAATACCAGCAACTGATGAAACTGTACGATGGTCTGGACATTGCAACGTTCGCCTCGGAAATAAAACCACTCGACGATTGTCGTGAAAATTCAGTCGTTGTGTTCGACGACGCCATCCTGGAAAATCAAAATGAAATTCGCAACTTTTTCACGCAAGGTCGTCAAAAAGAAATGGATTGCTTCTACCTAGCTCAAACGTTTTCCAAAATTCCAAAACAGTTAGTACGCGACAACGCTAATTTCATATGTTTGTTTCGTCAAGATCACACCAACCTCAAGCACGCGTACGATGACTACGTAGGCGGAGACATGAACTACAATCAATTTTCGGAACGCTGCTGCTCTACTTGCTGGAACGGTGACGATTTCGGATTCGCGACGATCGACATGACGAGGAAACCCAACGACGGAAAATACAGAAACAAAATCAACGACTTTCTAAACGTTGCAACGTTGTGAGAAACGACGTGTATAAATAACGTCATGACGAAACGAAAAATCGAAGACGAAAATCTCAAGCTTCGCGATTACCTCGCGAAACGCTTCAAAGGTTGGAAATCCGAGAATCGCGGATTCTACGAAGAGAAGAAACGTCAGGATCAACCCGTGATCGATGCCATCAGCGGTCTAGGTAAAGAAATTAAAAGTGTCACGGAACAAAATAAAAATTTGATCAACGAACTCTTACCACTCGCAGCTAAAAGTTATGCCGTACCCACGCCCATTTCGAGTATTCCTTCGACGCCGTTCGAACTGAAGGATGCACCGGCACGACGCCGAGCCATTGGTAGCACGTCGTCTTCGGATAAGATCGAGTTGGGGCCTTTGGCACGAGACTACCTTAGCACGGGGAAGTTCGACAAGGATGAAGTGTTCGGATTGTATCCCAGCATGGAAACCAACGAAGGCGGTGGTGTGGTGTGGAAGATTGGGAAATCGAAGGTGACCTTCGAAGGCAACGACATTAAAGTCAATTTAGGCGAGAAGGATAGTTGGACCAGGTATCCGGGTACGGTGGGACTGTGGGAACTCGTTGCCAAAAAGCAGCCGAAAGATTACACCGACGAAGATTACCAGAGTTACAAGGAAATTCTGATCATGACGGATGCCTTGTACCAGAACAACGACGCCTCGCAGAATAGGGTGAAATCGAGCAGCGGCGAGAAGTACAGGAATCTCATCAAACCGATTTGGAACCAGGTCAAAACAGGCAGCGGCGTCAAACGCTACAACACGTTACCCAAAGAATTCGTTTGGGTGGACGACGTTAGGAAACTCGTGGACCGATTGTTGGTGATAGCCGGCGAAGAGAATGCAGGCAATCGTAATTTCTACAACGAGAAGGTTGGCATCGTGGACATGATCAGCACGAAACTTTCCAACTTCATCGTGAACGACGACAAGGGCATAGGTTACCTGATCAAAATCATCAACACGCTGCCTCCGAGATTCTGGAACGTGGCCGAAGGAAAGGGACTCGTGAACGACATCATCAACAAGTTACCTTTTGAGATGCATTTACCTGGCTACCAGTACTGCGGACCGGGTACCAAACTCGAGAAAAGATTGGAGAGAGGAGACAAGGGTGTGAATCCGTTGGACGCCGCATGCAAAGATCACGACATCGCCTACAACACCACGCAGACGGATCTGGATGCACGTCACGAAGCAGACAGAAAGTTAGAGCACGCAGCTTTCGAAAGGTTCGTGAGCAGAGACGCATCGTTGGGTGAACGTGTCGCCGCACTGGGTAACACCATCGCCATGAACACAAAACAAAAATTGGGGTGGGGTATATAAATAACATCCAGTAAAAAAACAACATGGCTTGCATAACTGATTTGCCGCACGAACTACTATCTAAAATATTCAAAAAGGTAGTTAACGGAGATGTTAATAAACTTGTGATCATAGCTAAAACGACGCCGGCATTTCACATGGGATGCGAAATAGTTCTCAAGGACCGTCTTCGGGAGATCAGTGGAATGAGGTGCGGTGATCTCGACACTCTTCTGTCGGCCGCGGGGGAGAAATTGAACGAGAGGTTGGACGAACTGCACGAGGCGAGGCGGGGGAGAAGACGGTATACTGATGATTGGCGTAAGTCCAAACAGGAAACTGAAGAAATCATCACGCACATCATCGCGTTCTCCGAAGCACGAACTTTCTTCCTCTGTTAAAAAAATCTTCGATACAAATCGTGAAAAAAAATATATATAAATAACACACATCGTGAAAAAAAAATAATCTTCGGTATATATAAATAACACACATCGTGAAAAAAAAATTAAATTTCTCTAACACGCACACTGAAAATTTCTCTTCTTCGATATGACAACTGAAAAAATGAGTGACCTCCAAGCATTAAAACAAATGCTAAATTTGTCAGTCGAGTATGTAAAAATTCAGGAATTGGAAGTCGACAAACCTTACACGATAACTTCCGGTTCAATCGTTTCTACCCAGTATGGTCCCAAGGTGTGTCTGTTGCTCAACGGACAATACAGTCTATTTTTACCAGATCGATACGCTATCATGTTATCCGACGAGAAGCTAGCTATCTTAATCGAAAACAAAACTCGAATCGTGAACAAGAGGACAAAGGAACTTCTTGGTAAGAAAACAAAGCATGTAATAGAATTTGTGTAACGGGGCTACGCGGAGTATATATAAAATAACATCTATTGAAAAAAAATCTCAGAACATTTATATATAAATAACATACCGTGAAAAAATAACACATAGAGCATCAACATGAAGCCCAAGGGTGTCGTATACCAGATACCATATTCGAATCTAAAAAATCTAGGTGCCCTCGATGGGTTACTTACCAAGAAACAACGTGAGAAGAAACGTTCTTGCTTGTCGAAAGGACACGGAATGAAATTGCTGCTCAGCACACCTCAATTGAAAAGATTGCAGCGTTCGCGGAAACAGCAAAAGATCGGAGGTTTCATATTCAGCATCCCGGCCATCCTGGCAGCATTGGGGGCCGTTGGAAGTTTGGCCGGCGGAAGTGCCGCCATCGCGAAAACCGTCATCGACTCGAAGAAGAACAAGGCCGAGTTGGAAGAACAGAAACGTCACAACCTGGCCATGGAGAAGAAAAGGGGGAAGGGCGTGATGAGAAAGTTTAAAAAAAAGAAACACCAGCACTCACCAACCGAGACATTGAATCTCTGATCGAACCGTTACGAATCAAACACTTCAGAGGAGTTTTCATGTCCGACTCGTTACCTTCAACCGTCAAAAGAAGAGAATGTGGAGTAGTCAACTTGGACAATCAAAAAAATCCAGGCACGCATTGGATATGTTACCACAAAAATGATGATAAAGCATTTGTTTTCGATTCTTTCGGAGGTGTTCCACCTACAAATTTAATTCATTATCTGAAAACGAACAAAACCTCTATATACTACAACGACGAACGCATTCAAAATTTCGGAGACGTGAACTGCGGTCATCTCTGCCTCTCCGTGCTCGCGTTTCTCTCTAAAATAAATAACCCTACGATCGAGGATTTCCAGAAAGCATTGTGGAACCTCAAACAGCATCACTAGGATGGGCGTGTTCCATCTCACGAGCGAATCTTCAATCTTGAAACTCACGCTGCACGACGACATCGTCTATCCTAAATCCGTGGCTCTGCGTGCATTCTACAGCATGTACCTCATACCTAACGTCACGCAGCACAACAACAAAATTAGCGTCGGAAGCGAACACATCGTCGTCACGCCAGGACAATACAATCTTTCCACTTTGCAAGCTCAATTACCCAAAGGCACATACCTTTCTCAAAATTCGGTCACGCACAGAGTGGAAATCCTATCCGCGACGGAGACCGTGGACCTGGGCACCATGGGAGAGCTTTTAGGTTTCGAGAACAACCACCCAAAACTCGAAGCTGGCATCAAGCACGTAGCAACCAACATTCCTAAATTCTTGGCCATAGAGACTCTGAACGTACACTGTAACGTGGCCGAAGGAATAGTAGTGCAGGTTGGGGAATTCAACGTCCTCTTGTGGTGAGCTGAAGTGGTGAGCTCGCCTTAATGGATTTCTCTTGTAAGGCACGAGCTCTATTTGATGGTGCAGTGTTGCTAGCTCCTTACTTGAAAAAATCACCAAGGTTTTTGGGGCAACCTAACCTAAAACAAGGAGCTGGCAACTTTTTTCTTGCAGTGTTACCAGCTTCTCACTCAAAAAAAATCACCAAGGTTTTTGGGGTAACCTAACCTAAAGCAAGGAGCAGGCAACTTTTTTTTCTCGCAGTTTTGGCAACACTACACCCGAAAGTAAAGCTCTGTGGGGCTTGCTTTAATGGTTTGCTCTTGTAAGGCATAACCCCCCCCCCCCTATTTTCGGACACAGTATTACCAACATCTTACTCAAAAAAAATCACCAAGGTTTTTGGTCTAACGTAACCTAAAGCAAGGTTGCCAACCTACTGGTACTTTTGCCATAGCTTTTTACAAAAAAGAGAGAGAAGAGATGGAGGGAAGAGTTAAACAACCGACAGCCTACCTACAGCTTTTTTTTGTCTAACCTAGCCTAAAGCAAGGAGCTGGCAACTTTCCTTGAGGCTTGCCTTACAGCGCATAAAGCAATGTTGCCAACCTGCACACACTAAACAAGGAGAGCCGGCAACAAATATATACTGCCGTAAAAGAGAGAGAGACGGGTGGATGGTAATATAGTATGTGTGTGCGTGTGCGCGTATAATATGTAGCATTATTAACTAGAGTGTGTTGGCAATTTACTTACAACTAAAAAAAAATAGAGATGCCAATTTTGCTGTAAGATGAAGAGAGAGAGAGAGATTTATGGCTGGCAACAGTAATGAGCGAATGCGCCATATCGTAATTTTCCAACTCCGTATATCGTGACCTTTGTAAACCTCTCTCGGGGGAACATTGTGACGCAAACAAACAAACAAAATAATAATTGTTGTTTTTAGGAGGCCTGGCCCCTATAACCTCGCCAGGGTGCGTGGTGCCCAACCAAAAATGTAAAAGTTTTCTAATGGCTGCGGTTATAGATTACCGCACCTCTGTAGAGTTTCACGTGTTTTTTTTTTCCCCCAAACTTCCATGAAACCCTACAGAGGACCTCCGTAATGCATGCAACGTGTACTAACGACTCTAGTGTTATTTGATGTTGTGATATTTTTGGATATAGAGTTTTATTGTGAGATATAGATAAAAAATGATTATGTTTATTATAATATTTTCTTGATGAAGATGGAGAATGTATGTAAATAAAATTGCATGCTTTTTTTAGTGTGTGTATGTGTTTTTGATGTTTCGACAGCATCTGAAACGATAAAAAAAATTTTATTGTTAATTTTCACGTGTAAAAAACAACAACAATTTTTTTTTTGTGCAAATTTTCTGATTGTCTCGTGCTATAGTGCAAAAAAGATATTGTGACTGATAACTAATGAAATTAATATTTGTAAGTGATCTGAACTAGTGAAATTCGTATTGTGCCATTGTAACTGATTGTGCTAGTGCAGAAAATTTCTTATTGTGCAAGAAAATAGATGTTAAAAAAACTTGTTAAAACTGCTCTGTGACCCTCTCGTTCTTCACGTCGTAGGCGAAGGACTTCTCTGCAATCAGGATGACACTGCATAGGGTATCCTCGGGCAAGGCATCGTGGAACTCGCAGACGACCTTGATGTTGGTTCGATCGTTGACCACAACCTTCTTTCTCTTAGATGTGTTGATGACGAACATCGGCCTCCGTGCTTTGAATTCGCTGGGCGCGTAGTACATGTCCACGCTTCCCTCGGTCACGCGTTTGTAAGCTGTGTAAGCTTCGTAAAGTTTGAGGTAATCGTTTTTGGTCACGTCAAGATTGTAATTCTCGCGCGGGAACACTTCGTTGCGTCCATTCTTCAGATAAACGTTCTTGATCTTGCAGTCGTCGAATTTGCTGGAATCTTTTTCCTGATTTTTGTCCCTCCCGGTCTGAAAGAGCACTACGACGAAATCTGGCATGTCGAACTGTATGTTGTTGAACTGCGTCGTCACGTCGAATTCCATGTGACTTCCCGACGCCATCTTCTGCACGCACTGGTAACCGTGAAAGTGAATCAACACCTGCGGACTTTTCAAGATCTCCGCTTTGTACTTGAGGGCGTAGTTCGTTTCGTATTCCACCACCGGCATTCTCAATTCCATGCTCCGGATGACGCATTTCGCCGCTTCGGGTAAAGTGTTGGCTATCGGCGTGGTGCCGTCCGGACCCAAAGTAGCGTATCGCATTAGTGCGTCGTTGTCGTTGGCCGCTCTTCGAAACGTGACCCTCAGTCCACCCTTCCACATGATCTCCTTGTAGTCCGAGAAGAAACCAGGCAGCAGACGCATGGGAAAGAGCACCGTGTGACTTTTCGTCGATATTTTGGTCCCGGCTTCGAATCCCCCGGCCTGGTAGTATGCTGCATCCGTTTTGGATAATTTCAAAGTTCCCACTGCCGTCGACGTGATGCCTGGATAATCTATTCTGTCGATGACGGTGTTGTGTTTCCTCACCTCCACCTGCGAGAACAGGTGAGGCACGAAGTTGTCCACGAGTATCAAGTTTGCTGCTGCGGGAAACGCGTCTCCGCTTTCCTTCTTCACCACGTCGAATTGAAGGTAGAGGTCCGCTCTGTGAGGATGAACGAACCCGTCGCCTACGTCCACGTCGTATTCGATCTCCCTGTTCGCCTCGTTGAGATTGGCGAACGTGCGACGGTTGGGAGGGAAAGATTGCAATTCGTAACTTTCGATTTGCTCCATTTTACATGTATGGTTATTTATTATACGTTGATCTCCACGATGGCAGTAGTTGTTGCACCTGCGAAATCCACCACGTCTCCTTTCTCGTTCGTCACCACCAACTCTATGTCGTCTAAGCGGTTGCGACATACTGGAAAATAGATCGGCGAAGAGGGCGTGTAGATGATCGGTTCCATGAACTCGGAACTTGGTTTGAAAGTGGCTATGATTCCCGTCTGCTTGTGACTTCCTAACAATCCGTCCGAGGATTTCGTGATCATACCTTCCGCCACGTTGCAGTGTACGTTCAGAGTCTCTATGGCCAAAAATTTAGGAATGTTGGTTGCTACGTGCTTGATGCCAGCTTCGAGTTTTGTGTCGTTCTCGAAACCTAAAAGTTCTCCCATGGTGCCCAGGTCCACGGTCTCCGTCGCGGATAGGATTTCCACTCTGTGCGTGACCGAATTTTGAGAAAGATACGTGCCTTTGGGTAATTGAGCTTGCAAAGTGGAAAGATTGTATTGGCCTGGCGTGACGACGATGTGTTCGCTTCCGACGCTAATTTTGTTGTTGTGCTGGGTGACGTTAGGTATGAGGTACATGCTGTAGAATGCACGCAGAGCCACGGATTTAGGATAGACAATGTCGTCGTGCAGCGTGAGTTTCAAGATTGAAGATTCGCTCGTGAGATGGAACACGCCCATCCTAGTGATGCTGTTTGAGGTTCCACAATACTTTCTGGAAATCCTCGATCGTAGGGTTATTTATTTTAGAGAGAAACGCGAGCACGGAGAGGCAGAGATGACCGCAGTTCACGTCTCCGAAATCTTGAATGCGTTCGTCGTTGTAGTATATGGAGGTTTTGTTCGTTTTCAGATAATGAACTAAATTTGTAGGTGGAACACCTCCGAAAGAATCGAAAACGAATGCTTTATCATTGTCGTTTTTGTGGTAACATATCCAATGCGTGCCTGGATTTTCTTGACCGTCCAAGTTGACTACTCCGCATTCTCTTCTTTTAACGCTTGAAGGTAACGAGTCGGACATGAAAACTCCTCTGAAGTGTTTGATTTGTAACGGTTCGATCAGAGATTCAATGTCTCGGTTGGTGAGTGCTGTTGTTTCTTTTTTATATATTTCTTCAAAGCATCGAGGTTGCTTTTTTGTTTTTTGGTTATACCTTTCCCCTTCTTCTCCATGGCCAGGTTGTGACGTTTCTGTTCTTCCAATTCCGCCTTGTTCTTCTTCGAGTCGATGACGGTTTTCGCGATGGCGGCACTTCCGCCGGCCAAACTTCCAACGGCCCCCAATGCTGCCAGGATGGCCGGGATGCTGAATATGAAACCTCCGATTTTTTGCTGTTTCCGCGAACGCTGCAATCTTTTCAATTGAGGTGTGCTGAGCAGCAATTTCATTCCATGTCCTTTCGACAAGCAAGAACGTTTCTTCTCGCGTTGTTTCTTGGTGAGTAACCCATCGAGGGCACCTAGATTTTTAAGATTGGAGTATGGTATCTGGTACACGACACCCTTGGGCTTCATGTTGATGCTCTATGTGTTATTTTCACGGTATGTTATTTATATATATATTCTGAGATTTTTTTTTGTGTAGTTTTTTTACGGTATGTTATTTATATATTTTCAAGGCCTCGCAGTCGTTACACAAATTCTATTACGTGCTTCGTTTTCTTGCCAAGAAGTTCCTTTGTCCCCTTGTACACGATTCGAGTTTTGTTCTCGATTAAAATAGATAGCTTCTCGTCGGATAACATGTTAGCGTATCGATCTGGTAAAAATAGACTGTATTGTGCGTTGAGCAACAGACGTACCTTGGGACCATACTGGGTAGAAACGATTGAACCGGAAGTTATCGTGTAAGGTTTGTCGACTTCCAATTCCTGAATTTTTACATACTCAACTGACAAATTTAGCATTTGTTTTAATGCTTGGAGATCACTTATTTTTTCAGTCGTCATATCAAAAAAAATTTCAGAGTGTTAGAGAGAAATTAAATTGTTTTTCACGATGTGTGTTATTTATATATACCGAAGATTATTTTTTTCACGATGTGTGTTATTTATATATCAAGTTTTTTTTGACACGTATATATATTATTATTTTTTTAACAGAGGAAGAAAGTCCGTGCTTCGGAAAACGCGAGGATGAGCGTAGTGATATCATCCTTCTCCTGCATAGACTTGTACCAATCATCAGTATACTGTCTTCTTCCCTGCATCGCCTCGTTCAGTTCGTCCGACCTATCGTCCAATTTCTCCCCTGCAGCCGAAAGCAGAATGTTGAGATCACCGCACCTCAGGCCGCTGATCTCCCGAAGAAGGTCCTTGAGAACCATTTCACAAGGGATGCGAAATTCCGGCATTGTTTTTGCCATGAATACAAGTTTATTAACATCTCCGTTAACTACCTTTTTGAATATTTTAGATAGTAGCTCGGGTGGCAAATCAGTTATACAAGCCATGTTGTTTTTTTTACTGTATGTTATTTATATACCCCACCCCAATTTTTGTTTCGTGTTCATGGCGATGGTGGTACCCAGTGCGGCGACCCGTTCACCCAACGATGCGTCTCTACTCACGAACCTTTCGAAAGCTGCGTGCTCTAACTTTCTGTCTGCTTCGTGACGTGCATTCAGATCCGTCTGCGTGGTGTTGTAGGCGATGTCGTGATCTTTGCATGCGGCATCCAACGGATTCACACCCTTGTCTCCTCTCTCCAATCGTTTCTCGAGTTTGGTACCCGGTCCGCAGTACTGGTAGCCAGGTAGATGCATCTCGAAAGGTAACTTGTTGATGATGTCGTTCACGAGTCCCTTTCCTTCGGCCACGTTCCAAAATTTCGGAGGCAGCGTGTTGATGATTTTGATCAGGTAACCTATGCCCTTGTCGTCGTTCACGATGAAGTTGGAAAGTTTCGTGCTGATCATGTCCACGATGCCAACCTTCTCGTTGTAGAAATTACGGTTGCCTGCATTCTCTTCGCCGGCTATCACCAACAATCGGTCCACGAGTTTCCTCACGTCGTCCACCCAAACGAATTCTTTGGGTAACGTGTTGTAGCGTTTGACGCCGCTGCCCGTTTTGACCTGGTTCCAAATCGGTTTGATGAGATTCCTGTACTTCTCGCCGCTGCTCGATTTCACCCTATTCTGCGAGGCGTCGTTGTTCTGGTACAAGGCATCCGTCATGATCAGAATTTCCTTGTAACTCTGGTAATCTTCGTCGGTGTAATCTTTCGGCTGCTTTTTGGCGACGAGTTCCCACAGTCCAACCGTACCCGGATACCTGTTCCAACTATCCTTGTCGCCTAAATTGACTTTAATGTCGTTGCCTTCGAAGGTCACCTTCGATTTCCCAATCTTCCACACCACACCGCCGCCTTCGCTGGTTTCCATACTGGGATACAATCCGAACACTTCATCCTTGTCGAATTTCCCCGTGCTCAGGTAGTCTCGTGCCAAAGGTCCCAACTCGATTTTATCCGAAAACGACGACGTGCTGCCTATGGCTCGACGTCGTGCCGGTGCATCCTTCAGTTCGAACGGCGTCGAAGGAATGCTCGAAATGGGCGTGGGTACGGTGTAACTTTTAGCTGCGAGCGGTACGAGTTCATTAATCAAATTTTTATTTTGTTCCGTGACACTTTTAATTTCTTTACCTAGACTGCTGATGGCATCGATCACGGGTTGATCCTGACGTTTCTTCTCTTCGTAGAATCCGCGATTCTCGGATTTCCAACCTTTGAAGCGTTTCGCGAGGTAATCGCGAAGCTTGAGATTTTCGTCTTCGATTTTTCGTTTCGTCATGACGTTATTTATATACGTCGTTTCTCACAACGTTGCAACGTTTAGAAAGTCGTTGATTTTGTTTCTGTATTTTCCGTCGTTGGGTTTCCTCGTCATGTCGATCGTCACGAATCCGAAATCGTCACCGTTCCAGCAAGTAGAGCAGCCTTCCGAAAATTGATTGTAGTTCATGTCTCCGCCTACGTAGTCATCGTACGCGTGCTTGAGGTTGGTGTGATCTTGACGAAACAAACATATGAAATTAGCGTTGTCGCGTACTAACTGTTTTGGAATTTTGGAAAACGTTTGAGCTAGGTAGAAGCAATCCATTTCTTTGTGACGACCTTGCGTGAAAAAGTTGCGAATTTCATTTTGATTTTCCAGGATGGCGTCGTCGAACACAACGACTGAATTTTCACGACAATCGTCGAGTGGTTTAATTTCCGAGGCGAACGTTGCAATGTCCAGACCATCGTACAGTTTCATCAGTTGCTGGTATTTGGATTGCTCCAAACTCTTCGAGAACACGTACAGGTGCCTGTTCTTCCAATTTAACCAATTCGGTGCGAGGAGAAAATTGTCCACGAGCAGTGTCGTTTTCCCACACCCCGAAGGACCTACGATCAGACAGCGGATGCTGTCGGGAAGCAACTCGCCGTTCTTTTTCTTCGTTTGACTTTCCGGATCCGGTAGACGCTTCACCACGTTCCACGTACTCACAAGATTACTTCGTTCGCGTCGATCCAACTCTTTTCCGGAAGTCCCAGCCATTTGACCAAAAGTTTGTCACCTTTCCTACGCAATACTTTCTCGATGAGGTACGTGTCGGGGTGTTTCGTTTTAGAGAGTTCCTCTTCGTAAAATCTTCCTTTCAAAATCTCGCCGCTACTATCTTTTATTATATACGTATGTCGGTTTCCGGGTAAAACTCGAACCACCGTAAAGAGTTCCGTGCTCCAATTTTTTGTGAATCCCTTCTCGAAGGTGCGTTTGAATTTGCTGATCCTCACCTGGTCTCTAATTTTGTATTTAGCTTTTTTTGTCGTGGGTGTGTACTTTGGACAGTAAACTGTAGAAATTAAACGCTGCTCGTCGGACTTGGTAACGTCGGCTGGCTTCATGCCTATCGTTCTGTGTACCGTATCATTATAGGTGTCGACGAGTTCCGGCAGGATGTCGACCCATTTGTAATTTCCCCGAAGCGTGAATCGTTTCCACATGTGTGTTTTCAAGGTTCGATTGAATCTTTCCACGATGCTGGCTTTGATGTGACTGAAGCTCGAATAATGTCGAATCTTGTGTTTTTGAATAAACTTTTGGAATACGGCATTGTAAAATTCTTTACCGTTGTCCGTGTGCAGAAACCGTGGTCGTCTGCCACCGCTTTCGCGAAAAATTAATTTGAATGCTTCCGTGACGCACGTTCCCGTTTTCGCCTTCAAAGGTAGAGCCCATGCGAATTTCGAAAACGTGTCTATGACGGTGAGAAGGTACTTGTTGCCCTTGTTCAATTTATGTACGTTTTTCAAATTGCCGCTACTCATCTCCACGAGGTCACTTTGCCAGAGGTCGTCGATGCCCTTGGTTACCACAGCCAAACGTTCGTAGTTGCGGCGTGCAGGTTTATGCAATTCTTCGACGATGGCTTGCCTAGACATTTTTTTTAGAGATTACGTTTCAAGAGAAGCACAAGCGTGATGGGATTCAAAGAGGGTGGCACTTCGCTCGTGTTTTGAATGATCAGCTTATCGCCGGCACTCACGTCGAAAACGGTGAGATCTTCGTTTTCGTGTATTTCATATATGTTGCGCGTTTCGTTCCAACGTGCCAGAGGAATGTTTCCTGCTTTCTGGACACCACGATTCGATATCAAAGTCATGGTGTGAACGCTAGCTTTTCTACCGTGAGACCAGTACGAAAATTCGTTTATCTGAATCGTGCCATCGAGGAGAAACTTGTAGTACGGATGATAAGGATGCAACATGTACAGTTTGTTACCTTCGACGAACGTGGAGATTCTCTGTTGATTGGGTATGCTGTTGATTTCGATGGCTTGCAGAGAATGCAGTTTAGCGAATTTAGTATCGACGCTAACGAGGTTGCTGTGAAGCTGACCCAGCGTGTTTTGTACGGGCAACAAATGTTCGACTATGGTATCCGTTACGGCAGAAAACGACGGTTTGATTTTCACTTCCACGTTCAACTGCTTGTAGTTTTCGTTGAGTTCTTGCAACTTGGCACCGAAAGAAGCCAGCGTCGATTCCTGCGTGGATTCCAGCACTCCAACTTGATCTCTGATGTTGACGACAATGTTCTGAAGGTTCTCGACTTGATTCAATTTCGAGCTCTTCTCGGTAAGATCGTTCACGATGCTTCGCATCTCTGTAAACTGCGTGTGAAGGTCGGCGACGCTCTGGGAAGTGGGCAGCGTCGACACCAGCGAACTAATTTCGTCCCGAATCTGTTCCACGTTCGCCGTTTCCGTTTCTAGTCGTTTCAGCATTCGAGATATGTTTCTTTTCAAAGCGTGCAATTCTTTAGAGGTGTGGAGATTGGCCACTTTACTCTCGAGATCGCTCAATGAACTTTTGATGTCGCTCGATTCGGATAGTGCCGTCACCGCCGTTTTCAATTTTTCCAAATCTTCGCTCGAAGGCACGCTCGTCCGTAACGATTCCAAGTCACCCTGTATATTGTCAAGTACGTGATGAAAATGAGCGAGATTCGTTTCGACGTTTAAATTTTCTAAATATTCGATCTTCTGCTGAACCGTGCTCAACGTGTCTTGAATGCTCGTCAACGCTCTCGCTTCAGCGTGAATATTTTTAATTTCTTCGTTGATCAATTCCAAGGACGCCTGAAGCGTAGCGATGGTGGTTTGAATGTGTTCGAAATCTTGATAGGCCTCCAATTGAATTTTTATGTTCGCGACGCTTTTACCGATGACCTGCAGTTCGTCCGACGATGGTAGGTTCGTCATTGTATCTTCCAAAGTCTGCAACTTGGATTTAATTTCTTCCAACGTGCTGGTGAATTCTTCTTGTAATTTGGAAACGACGACATGCAAGCGTTCTGCCTCTATATCGTTCACCACAGTTTGAAGTTCTGAGAAATTCTTTTCTATTGCGGAAGTTCGTTCTTCGATTTCGAGTTTCAATTTTTCCAAATCTTCATTTTTCGATTGAAATTGCTGTAATTTGGCCAAATCATTTTGAAGCGAATCCACGCTCAACTGTATATTTTGAACGTTGTCGTAAGAAGGTACGTCGACATAATTTTTTATCAGCGTTTTCAGTTCGGAATCGATTTTCAGAATGGGGTCGAGACATTGCGTTTGGAGCGTAGCGATTTCCGACTCTAAACTTTTGTTTAAGGTTTCCTGCAAAGCGATCAAATCGGTCCTCAACTTCTTAACTCGAATGTCCAACATGAGAATCTCTTCTGCGTGGTCTACACGCTTGGTGTTGCCGAAAATGTCGTTAGGCATTTTGTTAACGGTTATTTATAATAGGATAGACGATTCGTAATTCTACGAAGAGAGGAATAAGTTTGTCGTAATCTCCGAGGAGTTCCATGTAAAGATAATCTCCTGCGGACACATCGTACGTAATGTTAGAAAGCATCTTGTCGTGCTTGATTCGAAAAATGTTCTTGCCGGTAGAAATTTTGATTTCGCCTGCGTTTTCCGGATTCACGGTGATTTGAAGTTTCCCGTCGATCGGAATTTCGTAGAAATGTAAATTGTTATTAAAAACATAAAACATCTTGCCCACATCGTCATTCAGTTTCGTCCAAATGCTGTTGAGGTGAATGATCAACAGACCGTTGAGTTTAGGTAACACGGAAGGTAAGACTTCATGATCTGGTATGGTTTCCATAATGATCTGTTTTTTGAAACCGAACAAATTCATAGGCATGCTGGTTATTTAAGAATACGGTCAAAGTTTTTTGTAATGACAGTCAAAGTGTTTTTTTTTCTTTTGTTTTGTTTTTATGAATCTTCTGTTGAAGATGGACATATGTTGCAGGTTTTGCTTTCTGCTAAGCGATAGTGCCCCCACGGCAATGTGTGAATACCACACTCGAGAACGCACCTCTTGTCGTCGTTGGGATCCAGGGCAATTTTTCTAACTTTGTTTGTGGTGATGATATGGCCGACGCTCTGGATGCGTTGTTCTTCTCTTAGAACCGACGACCTGGTCTTGAGGCAATCGACAAAGTCCTCGAATGCGAGATGCTCCCGAACCACCTGTCTGCCGACACCCTTGGCCTTCTTGGTAACGCTGCCCTCGGCTTTGATGGCATAGGCCTTGGCGCGAAGACCTGCAAACTCGAGAATTACATCACCGTCCTTCTCGTCTTTGAGTTTGCCAGGCACTTTTTTGTTTCGGGGCAGGATGCCGTACTGGTTCGGCTGGGGATAGCCCGAGGTGTCGAAGAGGTTAACCAAAGATGGAGCTGTGGCTATATCCCCGTACGCGTCGTCCGTGCGAACGTGGTACACCAAGCTGTCCGTGTCCGTGTAGAGAAGCGAGATGTTGTGGCTATATTGTGGACGTAATATGTCGTAGTACGTCTCGAACATGTGCAGCTTGCTCAGGTCTAATACTGAGGCACCAACATAAATTGGCTTGTCGAGTTTTACCTCACCCTTCCTCATATGCACCAGAGCAAGCTGCTCATTATAAATGGTCCTCGATTTGAATAATGGGTTCGCTACGAGCCTGCGACATTGTGCTTTCCTCGTTACCAATTTTATGTCCATGCGATTCCGTACATTCTCCATAGTTTTGCCAAACACCGCATTGTTCATAAGCTTGAAGAAATCCTTATCAAGCTCGGACGTGGCTGCAGTGCGGTGTTTGGTGTTGACTTCAATATATGGCTTCAACCATGGAGAATGCTCGAACTTGAGGATGCGGTGAACTGCGCAGACCGTGACCCCTCGCTGCATCAACCACCGGAGATTCTGGTAGTGCAGGACATAACGCTCTTTGGGCTCGAAATCCATGACGAGCTTCTTCTGGTTGGAATCGGGTGGACACTTGAACTCGGGTGCAGGGGGAAGATCGCAGAACAAATCCTGCAGCTTCTCGGAGAACTCAAGATCCACCTCGGCGAAGAACCCATGTTCCGAATCGTCGAAGCTTTCGACGTCGAAGTTGGAAGGGTCAGCCCACTCGAAGCCTCTAAAGGGGAGTGGCTGCATCATGGAGTGTCCGTAGAGGTTATTGACGTCCGTGTACATGATGTAGCTGGACGGTTGTGAGGGGTCGTAGCCGGTGGCCATGTGGTGATTGTTGGCGCGCGAGTGTCGCTGCGACACCTGGACCATTCCACCCCGCACGGCACGTTCCACAAACAGCATCATGTCCACGTTCGAAAGAAGCTCCAGCTTGATCTTCGTCACCAGAAACATGGCCGACCACGCCAGTCCGGGGAGACTGTAGAAGTAGGCGGGGTCCAGCTTGTAGATCTTCATTGCGGTCGCACGGAACGTCTGGAACACGTCGGCGAGGAGCGTCACGTCAAGTCTGAGGTAGGCGTCGTGGTAGTCCCCGAGAGTTCGACAGCCCAGCTCGTGCCACATGGACTGGGCGTGGTGATAGTCATCCTCAGAGATGCCCGAGCCTCGCAGCTTGCTATAGAACTTCGCCTGGGGAGGTAGCGTCGTCTCCGCGAACTTGGAAGGATCTGTGACGTATTCGTAGGGATAGACCCCCTTACGCTTGAAGAAACCTGCGTCCAAGTTCGGAAAGTTTCCGGAGGTAATAAGCATTTGCTCGTCGCTAAGCTTCCCTGCGAGAGCATCGAGGCTGGCCGGGAGAAACCTGAGGGAGTCGAGGAAGCGAAGCTCGACGGTAGAGTGTGATCCTGGGATTCGCACCCACTTGCTCAAGCTAATGTAACGCTCCTCGTTCTGCGCCAGGACGTTGATTCGCATGTCGTCGTACCCAAGATGCTTGACGAGGTGGTGGAAGTCGTATCCCGAGCCATTGTGAAAAAACACAGGGATAAATCGCGGGTCCCGGGCCATGAGGTTGCATCCGTTGCACCAAGGGCCAACATACCTACCGTCAAAGTGATCATGGTGTTGGACTTTACGGTTGTTGGCGGTGTACTCCTTGACGCAGACAGGGCAAGCGATGGACTCGTCGTGTCTACGCTGATCGTCGGGGGACAGTGGGAGCATAGACTTGGGGGCCAACAGTACCTTCCCTATCTCGTTGGCCTCGACAACCATCCTCTCGAGGAAGTGTTTGGCTGCGTCGGGACCACGGTACACGTAGGGCTCGGGGGCAATGTGCTGGTCTCGTCGCACCACAACGTATGCATAACTCGAAGCCTCGTGGAGTTGGTAAGGGGTGGTGGAAGAAACTTCAGGGTCGGGATCGCAAGTAGACAGGGGTTTGAGGAAGGCTTCGAAATCCGCGATGATGATAGCGGGATGTTCTACCATGGCACCGTGCATGTGGAAACGCTCCACAGTGCCAGGTTTGGGCAAGACTGCCACACCCGGCTCGTTGTTACTACAGTAGATCTTGTGGCTGGCAAGCTTCTCTGCAGCGATGTTGGAGCCTCGAACATGTTGGTAGTCCTGCTGTTCTCGATTGTCAAAAGTTGACAAGCACCTGCGACAAACTTCTATGCTACCATGATGCTTGCTTGTTTGGCTCGACACCAACCGGGAGAGGGAACGGATGAGGGTGTAGTGGTGATTGGTCTCGTCTTTGATGAGCAGAAGGTGAATTTCCTGCGCACCATCAACGTTTACGTCGCTCACCCTGATGGGGTACACCGCATTTTCGTCAGTGAGACCGTAAACGTTGATGGTCAACCGCGCACGAGCCTCGAACTTTCGAATGTCCGTGACCTCTACCGGGTAGTCGATCCCAGCCATCGCAACTTCCAGCTCTGCCTCATAGGGTAGGTAGTGGTTAACCCGGTGTGGATGGTTTTTCCGGTCGACAGGGTGCAACGCTGCAAGCACCGACCAGAGAAAGCACTTGTCGTCACTGTTCTGAATGTTCAGGACGGCCTTTTTTGCCACAATGGTAGGTGGTAAGGGGACGTAGCTGGAGGCGGAGAGAGGTATGAACTTACAAAGTTTGACGCACAGTTCGTGGGGCTCGCCACACAGCGAACCCCCCGAGCCTTTAGCTTGATGTTCCTCCTGTTTTGCCACCAGCTCATCGGTAAACTGGCTGTAGATGACCTCGAGGTTGTCGACATCCGCCAGATGCAGCGTCTTCGCCTTGGTGTTGTGGCAGAAGCTGTAAATTTCATCGGACGGCTTCTTGTACTGGCAACATAGCGATGCGTAGAATTTAGTGGAGTGCGTTGCAAGCGCATCGCCGAGGATGGAAATGATTTTGGCTTGCACGTTCTCCAAAAAGCTACGTACGTCGCATGAGCCCTCCGAAGTGATGACAAAGTCCTCTAACAACCGCTCGAAAGCAGCCTGGTTCGCTTTCGCCACAGGCTTGACGCGTTTCGTGGGTGGTGCATTGATGGAGGCTGCTTCTGCCTTCCTCTTGGTCGAGCTGGTCGACGGTTGGGGAACAGGTGCTCCGACGACAACTTTGCATAATGTTATATGCCTCTTTAAATTATCAATGGTAATAGGTATACCGCACCTGGGACATGATTTTTTAGCGGTTACACGCTTACCAGGTGCGCAGGTACGACAATGTCTTGCAAAATGTTTGCTTGATATGGTTATCTTGCACACAGGACAACTTTTCTCAGATTGCATTTTGTTGAAAATATTTGTGGGGTATGTTATTATATATATATAGTGGAGTGCCACAAAATAAATACTGTGCAATAATTCACAATAGTGTTGGGTTTGGTGGGAGTGTGCTATTTATGCTACTTCTTGCTTCTTAATGAATCCTGTAAATAATTGAAAAAAAATAATTATGCTTGTGTATAGAAAACACAAAAATATTGTGTGTGCATAATTCTACCAAACAATTTTTTTTTTCTAACCCTCAGCCCTCTTGGCGTATGAAGTATAAATCATAATTTCAGAAAACATAGTTATTTTCCGCTCGCCATTTTAAAAATCAAACCATAAGCATTATTTATGTTTATAGTATTCGTCGAGCGATAGCAGATAGAGCAAGAATCGCTTTCCTACAACCCATAGTTGATGAATTACAAAACATCTTAGAAATTACATCTTGAAATTTTAATCCAAAATAACTCGAAAACAGTAAGCAGTAATCATTATGTTTCCAATAGGTTGTAGAGTACATTTAATTTTTTATCAAATATTATTAAAATTTTCGAAATAGGGTAAAAACTAAGCCAGCAAATCAAGTTTCTCAAAAAAATAAAAAATTGTCTGTATTTCCGAAACTTGAGGGGGTAGAAACGATTTTATTTGCTAGTCGAATAGTTCTCGTCGAATCCTATCCAACAAACCTAAAATCATCATCCTAGCTCAATTAGGAGCCGAGAAAATCAATGTCTTGGAAAACGTCTTAAGATTTTTGTCTTAAGAAAATTTTCTTGACAGACCGGAAGTAACATCTTGAGATACCGGAAGTCGACTTTCTTAAAGATTGAGATATTTGTCTTAAGACGTTTTCCAAGACATTGATTTTCTCGGCTCCTATGGGGTCTAGAACCATGTAACTTTGGTCTATGCATATACCAACACTTGCCCGACCCTGTGGCCGAGTGGTTAGCACATCGCGCTGCGACGCCAAGGGTCCCAGGTTCGAATCCTGGTCGGGCTTGGTTGTTTGTGAATGTCTATTTCATCACTCATCCCCAATCTTCGCAAATTAGCCAAGAGGTACAAAACGTAAAATAAAATAAACTAAATCAATCATTAAGTTCCGTGTTGCAATCATGAAATTAAATTTTAATTAACTTTTTTATCCATCTTTCTCTCAAATCTATATAGCCTGTTCATATTTGGCATGTCAGCCATTTTGTTTACGTAGCAAAAAAAAATCTCAATGCTCGTTGTAGCCATAAGTATAATTGGATATAATTGCCGGATTTTATTTAATTTTAGGTTTAAAATCAATAAGCGTGCATAAAAAAAAACTAAATATTTTAAATAAATAAGATTTGAATAACTATGTACTTCCACTAGCCTTTGCGATGGCGCAGCGGTAGGCTTGTATTCAAGGGTTCGATACCCGTACAAGTGGTTCTTGAAACTGTAGGTCCACGCCCGATTAGTTTTACTGTGCATAAAGTGGACTTAAAATATCAAATCAATCAGTACTTCCACTAACCTCTGCGATAACGTAGCGATAACGTCGTTGTCTTGTAATCAAGGGTTCGATACCCGTACAAGTGGTTCTTGAAACTGTGGCTCCAGTCCCGATTAGTTTTACTGTGCATAAAATAGACTTAAAACATCAAATCAATCAGTACTTCCACTAACCTTTGCGATAACGTAGCGGTAGGCTTGTAATCAAGGGTTCGATACCCGTACAAGTGGTTCTTGAAACTGTAGGTTCAGTCCCGATTAGTTTTACTGTACATAAAGTAGACTTAAAACATCAAATCAATCAGTACTTCCACTAACCTTTGCGATAACGTAGCGGTAGGCTTGTATTCAAGGGTTCGATACCCGTACAAGTGGTTCTTGAAACTGTAGGTCCAGTCCCGATTACCCTTACTGTGCATAAAATAAACTTAAAACATCAAATCAATCAGTACTTCCACTAGCCTTTGCGATGACGTAGCGGTAGGCTTGTATTCAAGAATTCGATACACGTACAAGTGGTTCTTAAAACTCTAGGTCCAGTCCCGATTAGCCTTACTGTGCATAAAGTGGGCTTCAAAAAAACTCCAACTCAATTAATTAATCAGTACTTCCACTAGATATCAAAAACGCGCAACTCTTTTCTATTTTTTCTGTCTTTTTCTAACAATTTAACACATTTATTTTTTTAAAATATGCCCCCGCACACATATTTCCTACCTACCAACAGCGGCACACGGAAGAAAAAAGATATTCTAGCTACCAAGATGCATGCTTCAAATATATAAAAACAGAGAGAGACATGAAATACTTATAAATCAAAACCAACTTATACGAACTAAAAAACAAAGTTACTTACTTTTAGAAATTCTGCAGAAATACTCTTCACTAACACTGAAAATAAAACACAACTTTATACACCAGCGCTTTAAGTTTTATACGGTTTTCTAATAACGTCAAAAATGATATGCTAGCCAACGCAACGTGGACCAATAGAAATCCAACAACCAAATTCTCTAGAACATTCTCCCCCTTCTCTTCTCTTCTCTACATTTCAGCCACATTATTTCGCAACTATGATTGACGGCAGAGAAAAAAATACAGTTCCGGTTATTTATTTCATAGCTCTTGACCTCGCCTCTGCACCCACGAGGGCGGACGCTACTTCGTGTTTTCACCCCTTCTCTTCTCTTCTCTACATTTCAGCCACATGTATTTCGTAACTATGCTTGGCAGCAGAGAAAAAATACAGTTCCGGTTATTTATTTCATAGCTCTTAACCTCGCCTCTGCACCCACGAGAGCGGACGCTACTTCGTGTTTTCATTTCGCCGGTTGAATACTGTTTTGAATCTATCTTCAATAGATGCTCATTAAAATTGGATTTAAACCGGACGTGTATTTCCTGTTTCGCGAACATACGAGAACCTTTCACAATGTCGCATCAGATAATATATTGCAAGAGCGAGTTGGTTGTGTACATAGAACTGTATTTTTTTCTCTGCCGTCAATCATAGTTGCGAAATACATGTGGCGATTTCTGGTTATTTGTATAGAAACAGAGCAACGTATTTTCTGTCACCGGAAAACCCATTTCCGCCCTAGTCAGATAACAAAATTGTCAGGAAAAAAATGTGCTGTTGACTACGCATTTGTTAAATTTGTGTCATTGTGCCAACGTTGATAGCATATACAGAGAGAGGGAACGAAATTGTCGTTTTTTCTAGATATCCACAGGCAAAAGCATAATATTTTTTCAAATACAATATGACAGTCGTTTTTCGGTATCGAAAAACTAAATACAATAAGTATATATATATATTTACAATATTAATATTTATTTAACAATATCTACCTACGAATTTGCCTCGAACAAAAACATGTCATAGAAAAACATTTTTCCAACCGTAAATTCAAAAATTTTGGCCCCCGCGTGCGCGTGTGTATGTGTGTGCGTGCGTGCGCGTGTGTGTGTGCGTGTATGTGGCACATCACCCCTCCCCGAGAGAGAGAGGTTTACGAGGGTCGCGATATACAAACATTGGCCCCCGGGGAGTTGGAAAATTACGATATGGCGCATTCGCTCGTTACTGTTTCCAGCTATAAGTTTTTCTCTCTCTCTAGTCCCTTGCCAACTAAAAAAAGTTGTAGGTAGGTTGCCGGTTGCTTAATTCTCTCTCTCTCTCTCCTCTCTCTTTTGTAAAAAACCATGGTAAAAGTACCAGTAGGTTACCAAAAATTGCTTTATGCACTGTAACTCAAGCCTCAAGCAAAGTTGCCAGCTCCTTGCTTTAGGTTAGGTTAGACCAAGAAGAAAAAGGCTGTAGGTAGGCTGTCGGTTGCTTAATTCTCTCTCTCTCTCTCTCTCCTCTCTCTTTTGTAAAAAGCCATGGTAAAAATACCAGTAGGTTACCAACCTTGCTTTATGCACTGTAAAACAAGCCTCAAGCAAAGTTGCCAGCTCCTTGCTTTAGGTTAGGTTAGACCAAGACAAAAACCTTGGTGATTTTTTTCAAGTAAGATGTTGGCAACACTGCGAGTTTTACTTTCGGTTGCAGAACTCTCAAGCAAGATTGCCAGCTCCTTGCTTTAGGCTAGGTTAAACCCAAAAAAAAACCTTGGTGATTTTTTCGAGTAAGCAGTTGGCAACACTGCCAGAAAATGGGGGTTCTTGCCTTACGAGACAAATCCATTAAGGCGAGCACCAATAGATGGCGCAGAATTCCCCAAACTGGACTACTAGGAATGATCACGAAATCTTCGGACGGATTGTTAGGAAGTCACAAGCAGACGGGAATCATAGCCACTTTCAAACCAAGTTCCGAGTTCATGGAACCGATCATCTACACGCCCTCTTCGCCGATCTATTTTCCAGTATGTCGCAACCGCATAGACGACATAGAGTTGGTGGTGACGAACGAGAAAGGAGACGTGGTGGATTTTGCAGGTGCCACTACGACGGCCATCGTGGAGATCAACATATAATAAATAACCATACATGTAAAATGGAGCAAATCGAAAGTTACGAATTGCAATCTTTCCCTCCCAACCGTCGCACGTTCGCCAATCTGAACGAAGCAAACAGGGAGATCGAATACGACGTGGACGTAGGCGACGGGTTCATTCATCCTCACAGAGCGGACCTCTACCTTCAATTCGACGTGGTGAAGAAAGAAAGCGGAGACGCGTTTCCCGCAGCAGCAAACTTGATACTCGTGGACAACTTCGTGCCTCACCTGTTCTCGCAGGTGGAGGTGAGGAAACACAACACCGTCATCGACAGAATAGATTATCCAGGCATCACGTCGACGGCAGTGGGAACGTTGAAATTATCCAAAACGGACGCAGCGTACTACCAGGCCGGGGGATTCGAAGCCGGGACCAAAATATCGACGAGAAGTCACACGGTGCTCTTTCCCATGCGTCTGCTGCCTGGTTTCTTCTCGGACTACAAGGAGATCATGTGGAAGGGAAGACTGAGGATCACGTTTCGAAGAGCGGCCAACGACAACGACGCACTGATGCGATACGCTACTTTGGGTCCGGACGGCACCACGCCGATAGCCAACACTTTACCCGAAGCGGCGAAATGCGTCATCCGAAGCATGGAATTGAGAATGCCGGTGGTGGAATACGAAACGAACTACGCCCTCAAGTACAAAGCGGAGATCTTGAAAAATCCGCAGGTGCCGATTCACTTTCACGGTTACCAGTGCGTGCAGAAAATGGCGTCGGGAAGTCACATGGAATTCGACGTGACGACGCAGTTCAACAACATACAGTTCGACATGCCAGATTTCGTCGTAGTGCTTTTTCAGACCGGGAGGGACAAGAATCAGGAAAAAGATTCCAGCAAGTTCGACGACTGCAAGATCAAGAACGTTTATCTGAAGAACGGTAGGAACGAAGTGTTCCCGCGCGAGAATTACAACCTCGACGTGACCAAAAACGATTACCTCAAACTTTACGAAGCGTTCTCGGCTTACAAACGCGTGACCGAGGGAAGCGTGGACATGTACTACACGCCCAGCGAGTTCAAAGCACGGAGACCCATGACCGTCATCAACACATCTAAGAGAAAAAAGGTTGTGGTCAACGATCGAACCAACATCAAGGTCCTGTGCGAGTTCCACGATGCCTTGCCCGAGGATACCCTATGCAGTGTCATCCTGATTGCAGAGAAGTCCTTCGCCTACGACGTGAAGAACGAGAGGGTCACAGAGCAGTTTTAACAAGTTTTTAACATCTTTTCTTGCACAATAAGAAATTTTTTGCACTAGCACAATCAGTTACAATAGCACAATACGAATTTCACTAGTTCAGATCAGTTACAAATGTCAATTTCATTAGTTATCAGTTACAATATCTTTTTTTTGCACTATAGCACGAGAGACAAATCAGAAAATTTGCACAAAAAAATTTGTTGTTGTTTTTACACAAGAAAATTAACAATAAAATTCTTTCTTTTTTTTATCGTTTCAGATGCTGTCGAAACATCAAAAACACATACACACACACTAGAAAAAAAAAGCATGCAACTTTATTTGTAACACACAGATATTCTCCATCTTCATCAAGAAAATATTATAATAAACATAATTATTTTTATCTATATCTCACAATAAAACTCTATATCCAAAAATATCACAACATCAAATAACACTAGAGTCGTTAGTACACGTTGCATGCATTACGGAGGTCCTCTGTAGAGTTTCATGGAAGTTTGAGAAAAAACAAAAAACACGTGAAACTCTACAGAGGTGCGGTTGTAGATAACCGCAGCCGTTAGAAAACCTTTACTTTTTTGGCTGGGCACCACGCACCCTGGCGAGGTTATAGGGGCCAGGTATCCTAAAAAACAACAATTATTATTATTTTGTTTGTTTGTTTGCGTCACAATACATACGCGCGTGCGCGTGTGCATGTGTGTGTATGTGTGTGTGTGTGTGTGTGTGTGTGTGTGTGTGTGGCACATCGTTCCCCCGAGAGAGAGAGGTTTACAAAGGTCACGATATACAAACATTGCCGGAGTTGGAAAATTACGATATGGCGCATTCGCTCATTACTGTTGCCAGCTATAGGTTTTTCTCTCTCTCCAGCCCTTGCCAAGTAAAAAAAAGGTGTAGGTAGGAGTTGGTAACACTGCGAGAAAATGGAGCTCATGCCTTACAAGAAAAAACCATTAAGGCGATTTTTATTTGATGATGTTGAACCCGTGCAGTATTACCATCCATCCATCTCTCTCTCTTTTACGGCAGTGCCGGCTCTCCTTGCCCAGTATATGTAGGTTGGCAAAAATTGCTTTATGCACTGTAAAGCAAACCTCAAGCAAAGTTGCCAGCTCCTTGCTTTAGGTTAGGTTAGACAAAAAAAAAAGCTGTAGGTAGGCTGTCGGTTGTTTAACTCTTCCCTCTCTCTCTCCCCTCTCTCTTTTTTTTTGTAAAAGGCTATGGCAAAAGTACCAGTAGGTTGGCAACCTTGCTTTATGCACTGTAAGGCAAGCCTCAAGCAAGGTTGCCAGCTTCTTGCTTTAGGCTAGGTTAGACAAAAAAAACCTTGGTGATTTTTTTCGAGTAAGATGTTGGCAACACTGCGAGAAAATAGGGCTTATGCCTTACAAGAGCAAACCATCAAGACGAGCCCCACCGAGCTTTACTTTCGGGCGCAGTGTTGGGAACACTGCGAGAAAAAAATTGCCAGCTTCTTGCTTTAGGTTAGGTTAGACCAAAAACCTTGGTGATTTTTTCGGGTAAGGAGTTGGCAACACTGCGCCATCAAGTGGTGATCATGCCTTACGAGAGAAATCCATTAAGGCGATCCCCACTTGATGACGTTCAACCCGTCCACCTGCACTACTTGTATAGTGTATTTAGGCCTATGCCCTTTAAATACACCATAATAAACGTGTTTTGTTGCTATAAACGGAGTTTTAATGCACTTTCTACTGTTCTTTTAGGTTATTTCAGTTAATCCGGACTTTCGTTAAACCGGTCAACATATCTCCCCTCCATTAGTCCGGATTAACGAGGTTTTACTGTATTTCCAGGTTTCACGTCGTGTTCTGTTACATTCACTTAACCAGTGTTCCATCGTACCTTCTCGATTACAGTGACTACACAAGTTGTCATCAGACAACTTTATCATACATAATTTTGTCTCGGTAACAACGATTTCGTGAATAAGACAATACCATACAGATTTGACAGAAGATGGTAAATGCTTCTCAAGTCCACATTAGGATTGCGGAGAATTGCCTTACACACAAACATAGAAGCAAGCAAAGTTGTTTGTCGAGTCCTGCCACTGTTGGTATCTTTAACTCAGGGGAGTGAAGTGGGAGCTAACGAATTTCCACAATCGAGTCCCTCGTGTGTTTATATTCTTGAGGTATGCTTGTAGCACAAATTGGTCATATGAATTCTATTTTATTTAAAAGTTCCTTAAGTATGACAGCAGTTAAACTATTAGAATGATTCACCAATGTCGCTATGTTGTTCTGCATACGAAGAGCTGGACTCTTCCGCTGGCTCTACATAGGTCAAGGTGTAATCCCCCCGTGTTCAGTAGGTCAACATAGCGTCTCGTGACTGACCCGGAAGATATGCTTCGCCCACACAAACCAGTTTATCGCGCTTACCTTCGTGTAGTCATTTTTCCTCATTGCAAGCAACTTCGGCATACAGTGATGGACAAAAGTAATCATACAGTGGAACTGAAAATTGGCTCAAATTAATTGATCGGCGAAAGGTACACAACCTCACCCTTCTCTATAGGGCAATCAGTTCAAAGGAACCGGCTTATCTCTCGAGCAGATTCTCGATGCTTTCCGAATCACACAGCCTTGACACCAGATCGCGAGGGAGAACTCAACTACTCATCCTCCTTCACAACTCAAATTTTTATTCAAAATCTTTCACCGTTTCTACTTCTCGTCTTTGGAACTCACTGCCCCTCGAAATCCGAAACTCATCTTCAGTATATGTCTTTAAGACGCAATTAAAACATTTTTTATTGGGCACAAATAGTTAGCACATTATATTTTAGTGATAAATTGCATACAGTTAAGCGCAGAACAACACTGAAAATCCTTATTCACCTTAATATTTCAAATCCCTGACTACTGTCATGAATATCTTATTGTATGTGTGTGTTTTGTTGTATGTTCGTGTGTATAGGTTAGGATTTTATTCCCGTATGTATTTTTTTTTCTTATCATTTTTTTCTGTAATTTTTTCTTTGTAATTTTATATTTCTCTTTTTATATTTTAAAATTTACCTTTCTATGTAATGGTTTAAATGTTGTTGTAAACATGGTTAAGTGGTAGAAAAGGCTACAAAGCCTTAACTTCGCCATGATAAACAAGACGCAATAAATAAATAAATAAATAAATAAAAGGACGAATTGCAGCAGCTAGGAAAACAATAAGGAAGTCAAAACTGTTAATGCTTGACCATGTATGCACCAAACGATATATTCACAACAAAAATAAATATCAGATGCTGCTTGTAGAAAAATAAAATACAAAACATTCTCAATACCCGCTTCTTTGGCTGGACAAAAGTATTCATACACCAACATAAAAGTTCACTTTGAAGAAAAGAAAGAAACAAATACCATGTCGTCAGAATTTAGTATGCATTCCTCTGTTATGGAGAACAGCTGTCAGTCTCTTTTGCATAGAATGAACAAGAGGCGTGGTTATTTCAGATGTAATATTCTGCCACTCATGCAAAATGACCTCTTTCAGTCTATTCTTGCTTGTTATGTCATGTTTTCGGAGTCTGGTTTCCAAATGGCTCCAAAGATGTTCCATGGGGTTAAGGTCGGGGGACGGAGGTGGAGTTTTGAGTGTGTGGGGAGTATTATATAACAACCAAAGGCGGACAATGTCAGCTGAATGTTTAGGGTTGTTGTCCTGCCGGAAGTAAAAATCATTCCCAAGACCCAAATGATTGATACTCTTCTGCAAATTGTTCTTCAGAATATCCAAATAGACAAATCTATCCATAGTTCCCTCAATAAAGACGAATTCTCCAACACCTGAGGCTGACATAGCCTACAGCCCCAGACCATAACACCACCTCCTCCATGTTTAACTGTCGCCAAGAGATTTCGGGGCTCAAGCTCAGTATTGGGCTTTCTCCACACCAAACGTCTACCATAACTATGGATAATATTAAATTTACTCTCGTCCGTAAACAACACTTTATCCCAGAAGTCCAAACTTTTACTCACATACTCCTTTGCAAATGTTAATCTGACCTTCTTGTTCTTCTTACTGATGTATGGCTTTCTTCTAGGTACCCTAGTTCTGTACCCTGCTCGGTTGAAAAGCCTTCTAATACTTCTTGAGAACACTTGTTTTCCCAGGTGTTCGGGAACATATGCCGCCACTGCTGACGATGTTAATTTTTGTTTTTTCTTGGTGATTCTCAACAGTTTTTGTTTCTCTCTCGGAGTAAGTTTCTGAGGACGCCCAACCCTTTCCCTATTTATCATCACTTTTGTGTCTTTATATCGTTTGATAACACTTTGCACAGTCGCACGACTACTCCCAAATATGTCTGCGATTTCAGAATATGATTTCTTATTGTGGTACAATGATATCATAATTCTCCTATCTTCGATCGTGGTTTCCTTCCCTTTGGGGCCCATTTGACTTCCTGCAGCACGCCAACACCAAACCAACCACTTCCTTACACAGGTGCAAGTGCAATAAACAAATATCTGGCACTGAATGATGGAAACGGTTGTTTCACGAACTTTTTTGGGGGTTTATAACCTGGCGTATGAATACTTATGACCATCCAGAAAGCAATTTATCTAAGGATTACCCACATTTCTCATGACAATTTCAATTGTATGCACACAATTGCTTTGCGTTTCTATTCTTAACATTCCAATGGAGCATATGTGCTATAGACTTGACTTGCCTTTACGGTCTTCTTTGTATAATAACATGTTTCATTCAGACAATGCCTTTGTATGAATACTTATGTCGATGACTGTACATGTTTACAAATGCAACTCGTGAGTCCAAACTGAGGTCACCAAGTTTGTTTTCCCACAATATTGCTTTGAGTGATTGTATACACGTGGAATATTTTTTTCGGTCAGTTCATGTAGAGATGTATTAAAGTCAATACCACGAATTTTTACCAAGGAAGAATTAGGAATATTACTGTCAAATGGCAGACACTGAGTTGTTTTGTAGTTGATAAGTAATCCTCACACTAATTCGTAACAAGCTAATAAATTATGAAGTATCTGCAAATCTTGAGATGATGTGATGTCATCTGCGTATACGTATATTAAACTTCTCCTCATAAATAGGAAGCATTTCGTTGTGAGTATTCTTTTGTATGAAGTCACTGTGTCCACAAAAATCGCACAATAGTGCACTGCTATGTGTTTGTACTGTTTTCAAGAACAGTCGCCAATTTTTGCACCAAACTTTGCATGTGCATGAAGTATGTAATCCCTCTTCGCCAGCGTATCTTCAATATGAATTGCTCTGCAATCTATTGACATTTTTAGAAACTACTAAGTGGTACCACATAACCTTATGGTGTATTTACTGATTTTCCCTTGTACATAAGTGGAAAGTTATATGGTTTTAACTATATTTGGGGAAAAGTACATTATGTCATTAAATACAGTAGCAAAAGCTTATGAGCAAAGGCGAAAAGGGTTGTATCACTAAGTGCAATATAGTGACGTCATGTTTACGTGCAGAGCCGACCCTACACTCTGTCCCAACTATCTTTGGAGCAGCAAACGAAAACAAGTGTGTGCGCAAGTAGAGATGCGAGACGGCTCCACGAGAAAAACAAGATTGCGTGGAGGGGGGAGAAGAGACTGCAGTTAGCAGCCTTCCAAGCGGCGTGGGGACCGTTTACCCACTGTACGTGTACCCCCTCGAGAATTACGTCGATTTTTTTTTAATCGACATATTTCAATGTTTTATGTAATGTAACGGAGATATTTTGTCACCTTGTTTTATTTTGACTGTACATGTACATGTTGTAGGTACATTCAGGTAAGCATGTCTACTCTAGTCACCTTCAAAGTATTGCCCATGTGCTTTAATGCAATTGTCCCAACGTTTTTCCCACTGTTGAATACAGTTTCGAAACTCCTCTGGTGCAATACTCTTCAAGGTTTTGTCCGTAATGTCTTTGGCCTCATTGACGTCATGGAATCGCTTCCCTTTCACATTCCTCTTCATGCGCGGGAACATAAAGAAGTCACAGGACGCTAAATCGGGTGAGTACGGGAGATGGGGCACAAGCACCATGTTGTTCTTTGCCAAGAACTGTCGCACTGACATGGCCGTGTGGGCTGGAGCGTTGTCATGGTGCAGTAACCACATTCCACTTCTCCACAGTTCTGGACTTCCATTGCACACTTTCACACAATCTTCTCAAGACATTCAGGTAAAATTGCTGGTTCACTGTTTGTCCTTGGGGAACAAATTCCCTGTGGACAATCCCATTCACATCAAAGAAACAAATCAACATCGTTTTCACATTGGATCGAACTTGACGTGCTTTCTTGGGACGTGGTGAATTTGGAGTCTTCCACTGTCTGGATGCTTGTTTTGATTCAGGATCGTACTCATAGCACCTGGACTATCCCCAGACACAATTCGTTTGAGAAAATTTGGGTCCTTGTGCAGTTCAGCCCTCAAGTCGCGACAAACATTCACTCGATTCTTTCTCTGCTCCTCTGACAGCAAGCAAGGCACAAATTTAGCAGACACCCGTCTCATCTTCAAATCGTCAGTTAAAATGTGCTGCAGGTACTCCAGGTCAACTCCACTTCTTCAGAAATTTGCTCCATGATCTTTCGTCGATCTTCATGAATGGCATCTCGAACTTTTCCAATGTTTTCTTCATTTCTGCCTGTCGAAGGATGGCCAGGCCTTGGCAAGTCTTCAGTTGACATGTCGCCATCTTTGAACCGGGAAAACCACTCGCAGACTTGTGTCTTTCCCAAAGCAGCTTCATTAAAAGCTTGGCAAAGCATAACAACGGTCTCAGCAGCCGTTTTTCCCAACAAGAAACAAAATTTAACACAGGTCCTTTGCTCCTTGTGGTTCGCCACAATCACTCGAAAATCGCCAGACTCTTGCCGCAACACCACAAACAATGCAACACTTCGAACGAACTGCTCAGTACAGAGTAATGCCAACTTGCAGATTGATGTAAGATATCCCATACAAATTATTGTGTGTGGTTTATTACAAGTTTATACGACGCTGGGGCTTACAGTAAGCAAATAATTTGATGATTCCCGACTTCATGGATTGTTTTTACATATTTAAAAACGTCCAAAATTACTGATATCATGTTCTAAATAAAGTACTTCATAAAAGTCGTGTTCAAATAATGTCTATCAGTGGCGGCGATTCGATTCCAAAACTAGGGGCCAGCATGCAAAAAGTGTGGGTGGGGGCAAGGGCAGTTTACTTTCCCTTGGTGCATAAGGTTTAGCATAGTGTGGGGGCAAAAGTTGCAAGAAGGGGGGGCAGTTGCCCCCCTCGCCACCCTAATCGCTGCCACTGATGTCAATCAAAAATACTTCATGCACACTGCACTATTCGTTTAATTGTGGAAGAAATCATTACGTGAAAATATAATTTTATATGAACCTGAACCCGTATGGCGTATTTGCTGTTCACAAGTAGTTACAAGGTTAATTCAACACATGACGTTAGTATGTCAGTTAGACTGTCCGAATGACGTGATTGAACCTGGTGGCTGTGTAGTGCAGTAACTTGAAGACAAGGAAGCGAAATAGGTAGATCTCATGATTGTGTTCTAAGTGATCTATTATTGCATAGTCAAGTTATTACTTACTGCATCTTCTGAGTGATCAGTGGCGGCGATTAGTGGGGGTGATTAGTTGCCCCCCACTTTTTGCCCCGCACTATTAACTCTTTATGGTAAGCCTTGCTCTTACACATTTTTTTTATTCAATTTCATGGTCAATTTCATTAAAATAATAATATTATTCTTAACATAAATTCTTATGAATTTGTTTCGTAAAAATTCACGTGTGGCCAGAACCAAGATTCCTCAGGGTTACAACTAAGCCGCGAACTATCAACTCTACCAAACGATTCTGCAAGGAAGCACAAATGCTTCGTGTAGAAATTATTGCTAGCTTCAAAACATACCGCCTGTGTTGTTTCAATATCAACAATCACAATAACACACAAGAAAGAAGCATTCCCAGGGGTGCAAAACATTTGGAGGCCTCCTCACTGCTCCTAGTGTAAACATGAAAGTCAACAATTGACACAGAACAAAGACATTACCCCCTCGGATCCAAAAAACTGACTATTTTAGCTCAACTATCGTGTCGGGACCGAAAACATTGTGGGAAAAGGGAGGGGAGGGGGTGTACAATATTTTCCTAAGGAAATCGTAACACACGTAACGTAGTAGGTGGGCAATTACAAATACCAAGTGGAAGGTGACCCCGAGCGAGACGCCATTAGCCTACCCGTCTCTAAGTCGTATACAGTGTTTGGGACCCTTGATACGTTGTTCGTATCATCCCAGTCTCTTAAGAGAACCAATGATCCAGCAAATACATGCGATTCTATCAAAATTCTAGTTATAAGGACAACAATAGTACGATTAATATGATATTTAACGCGCGTTCTACAAAATTGCTTTGAAGTAAACTCCCAATGCTATAAACCACCCTTAAGAGTCACACTTACATTTAAACGGACACCAAAGTATACAATTATTAAGGCTGTCAATAACATACGTTAAACAAAACGTGTTATTACCAGTCTTGTTGTGTACACTCGACTGCAAGGAGTATTTCTCGCAAGGGTTAACGGAAGTCACAAATCAAAGGTTTAATTGTTAATCTTGCTTTTATTTCGAATAGTCGGCGCAACGAAGTGTGACTCGGCTAACAACAATACATTAATAAACAAATATCATTTTTTAACGTCCAGCGTTATTAAGGCGGCATTTGCATTTAAATCGTATATTACAACACAATCATTCAAGATCGTTATTTCAATCAACAATTATTACAATATCTATCGGTTATAAAAATCAACAAAAGGCGTTGCAATCTGTTATAGAGATATCCAGCGAATTTTAAAGGTTAATATTTAATTATCAATTACCAGTCATACAACTAGCATAAATGAGTTATCTGATGCTCTCGACAATCTTTACATGATATTGATTGTTCTCTTGATTTACGTAGAAGTTAACAATTCATTCATTCCATTATTTACTCGAGAAAGGTCACCGCATTAACTGATACTAATGAGGGATTATTCACTGTTCTAAACTCACGCAACACTTTACTGAATTACGCATTGTGATTAAAAAAATCAGCATGTTCAAAAAATCTAATTTAGAATCGTCGAATGCGATCTCACGTTTAGAATTACTAAACATATTTAATCGTTCGTCCTCAATTCAATACAGTCGGAGCAATTTAGAATGTAATCACAGTGCATACCTCAATTAATTTTCAACGAACTCTTTTCACCATGCATGGGGCGTGGTCCTTTTTTATAAACCTTGGCTCCACTCGTTCTCGATCAGAGCAGCAAACTTTCTTGCATAATCTTCCTTCTCAGAAATAAGCGTCTGCGTCTGGTTGAATGGCTTCGTGGGTTGCTCGTCTATTCAGGGTAACCTCTTTCGTTATGGTTACGTTTCTTGACTCCAAGAATTCCTCGTTTATTTTTGGTAACCTCTTCCGTTACGGTTACCTTTTCGTGGCTGGAAGAATCGGCCCTCTGACTTCAGTAACCTCTTCCCATACGGTTACGTTTTTTGACTCGAAGACTACATCAACTACTGGCTTCACCCCAATTCGACGACGTCCAATTTAGCTTATAAAGCACAGTCAAAAGTTCGTATCGTCTATAATGTATCCAATTCGACGAACGTTCAAAAACTGGCACTTATTCACAATTGCTTAATTATTGGTGATAATGTCAAAATATGGTCTAGCAGTAACAACAGTTCAAAATGCACCAAACACTGTCTATTCATTTCTACTAACACAGGTTAGTATCGTCTTCTTCTCTTCCTTTCCCTCATGCCGTTAAGCGTCGGGTACCTCGTTCTGTTCATCTCATCCACTCCGTCCGGTCTCGACTCATTCTTCTCATTTCGTTCTTAGTTTTTCCATTTTAGTCCTATCTTTTCTATTCTATCTTCCCATGTATTTCTTGGCCTGCCTCTTCCTACTCTACCCTCAACCCTCATCTCCATCACTTGTTGGCTTTACTATCTTCATTTATTCTATTTACATGTCCATACCACCTCAGCTGGCGTTCCTCTACTATTTCAGTCATTGTCTTCTTTTGTTTTACCTCTTCTCTTATTCTTTCATTTCTTATTCTGTCTCTTCGAGTTTTCCCTACTGTTCTTCTGAGATATTTCATCTCTATTGCTTGAAATTTACTTTGATGTTTATCTTGGAGTGCTGAGCTCTCTGTGCCATAGCCCATGATGGGAACTACAATTGAGTTGTAGAGTTGCATTTTTGTTTTTGTACTGATCTCTCTTTTTCCCACTAAAGTATTTTAGATAATATGCTGATGCTGCCTTCTTTGTCCTATTCATTATCTCTTGATCAATTTTCCCACTGTTACTTATGATGGTTCCTAAGTATTCATAGGTTTCTACTTTCTCTAGTTATTTCCTTTCGCATATTATATTCAGGGCTTCATTTTCCTTGTCCTCTTTAGTCACCCGCATGATCTTACTCTTTTCTATATTAATCTTCATGCCTTTCCTTTTAAGTTCTTCATACCATTCTTCCACTGGTTGCTGAAGTCTCTCAGGTGTATCTGATATCAGTACGATATCATCGGCATATAATAGTGCTTGGATATATACTGGCCTTAATCTCCACATACCTATTTTCGTTCTGTGTGTTCGTCGTTTGCATATTTTAGCAATTTCGTCTAAAAAGACGTTAAATAAGATTGGACTGAGACTGTCTCCTTTCTCAATGTCAAATTCAGCTGAGTGTTCGCCATCTACCCTAATTGTTCCTACAGGATTATTATATACAGTTTATATTGCTTTCAATAATCTTACTGGTACTTTCTTTGCCTCCAATGCTTCCCATACATATTGCCTAGGGACTGAATCAAAAGCAGCTTTTAGGTCTATAAAAGCTAGATATGTGTCCTTGTTCTTGGCAATTCTTTTTTCCATAATCGTTCTTATAGTATATATGATTTGAGTAGGTTGACGTTCTTCTTCTTTGGCACGTGCTGCAGTGAGGGGGTGCTTCACTTTCTTGGGGTTTCGTCTTTCACTCACGGTCTCGCTGGATCTGAGTTGAGGGTTCAGCTGATTCTGCAGTTTCCGATGTTGCTGTTGGAAGACTCATTCTCGAACGAAAGAAAGGTTGATATAACATGTGACGTATTTTTGCGTCAAACTTATGCGTTTGAATGAATGACTAGCTCTTATTTTTGGGAAGGGTTTTAAAATTTGTAAGGGGTGGGAGATACTATTATAGGAATGAGTGTAGGGGTGGTGAGACATTCGACCTTTGCATGATTTTTCTTAGTTCTAGTGCTTCTAATTTTTATTTCTTCGTGATAAGATTCACGGTTCAACAACGTACTGTAAATGTAACTTTTCGGGCAATGATCTATTGATATGAAACAAGAATTATTAATATCACGAATTGAAAGTTTAAACAACGTGTAGTTTAAACAACGTGTATATATATATATATATATACACACGTTGTTTAAACTACACGTTGTTTAAGTTGTTGTTTACACACGTTGTTGTTATATATATATATATATATATATATATATATATATATATATATATATATATACATACACTATAAGCTTAGTATCAAGTGACGAAAAGATACCATACTTGCGTTTTCGTATTTTCTTCAAAATAGCAGTAAACGCAACTTACGACAAAACAGTACGTGGTTCACTAGACACGTATTCATTCACCAATGCGTTCACAAGCGTCGTTGTGGACATAACTAGTAGAGTTCCATTGCCTTCGTAATATCACCAAAAGACCGAGATGCGTTTGACGTCCAATATTCACCCCCAAGCGTAACAACATGCTGCCGAGTTGCGAGTGAGAGCAATCAGAGTGCTAGCTCCGAACGTACTGTGTTCGTGTAGACTCGAAAGATACCAGCCGGGGCAAGAAGCGACCGTGAGGACCTCTATCGGAGCTATCTAAAACTAAGTCAACAAATGACTGACGCATACTGCGTACGAGTCGTAAGAGTCGAACGAAGTTGTGAAGCGTTTTGAGAGACGACTTAATATATTAATTCTCTCATTTTTGGAATTCTAGACAAAACGCGTCACTCACAAACGTGCGGTATGGTCTTATCCTGTCCAGAGGTTTGCAATGCTCACTCATTCGCTTGTTAGAGTTTCGAGTGAGAAAAATGAAGAAAGGTGCAGGGAAAACGTTACTGGATTTTTTTAACAGAAAGAAGGAAGTCATAATCATAAAAGAAGAAAGTATTGAATATGAAAAAATAGCCTATGAGCTGATGTTCGCATATAAAAAAAAAATCAGTTCAAAAGGTAAAAAAGAATAACAAATTGGCAATTTTTCTTATTCTGGGGGGCTATGTAACCCCCCACCCTCCATGGTCCTCTCTGACCGTAACTTGCAGAAACTTAGGAATCTTTGATTTGCAGAAACATTATTTCCCAAGTGGAGACATTCCCATCTCACCGATAGTGGTAACTTCATCGCCTTGTAATCAAGCGGCGCCGTGTTCGATACTCGGTTGAGGCACATGGTGGTTCGAATCCCACATTAAACTGTAGGTCCAGTCCCAATTAGCATATCTGTTCATAAAGTGGGTTTAAAACAAATCAATCAATCAAGCCTTCTCACCTTATATTATGATTTCTGACAATGGTAGATTACTTGGAATTTTGAAAATAAATTTTCGAAAACAAATGAGAAAAGAAATTCAATTCAGATACCATAATATGATTTGAAAGAATGCTCTTCTATATGGTACGGAATGCTAGACTCTTCGTCAACATGATAAAGCCAAAATAAATTGTTCCCAAATGAGATTTTTGCCGGCTTTAGCCAAAGAGACAGAGTGAAGAAATACGAAGAAAATGGAAAGTCAGAGCAGTGGAGGAGATTCAAAATTATCAGTTAAAGTGGAATCAACATGTTCTGAGGTTGCCAAATAGCCATTTGGATTGAAAAATATTGAATTGCAGACCATAGGGAGCAAGAAATTTAGCAAGACCATATCGTCGATGGAATGATACATTTCTGAATTTGCAGAACGGGCTTTCGTTACCCACAAAAGGAAGAAGAATGGTAGTTGTTGGATAACAATGCCATGATTCACTCTCTTACCCCGTTTCTGATTAGTTAATACAAAGGGGAAAAATACCAAGCACACAGCAACCATTACTTACTCGAACCGAGGAAGAAGAATGTAACACAGTGTCGATTGTGACACGCAAGATGTCAATTATATCAAACTTGCAGAAGACATGTTATTGACAGTACGTGTTCAATGGCTCAGACCTCTTTGTAATCCTAGAAAGCAAATACACAGAATACTTTCAAATCATTCCAGAATCGTTTGTTGATCTAGAGAAGCGAATTGTATGTCGAGTTCCGAATACATACTCGTATTTCACGCAATGTTTGCCTTCTGCGAAAGGACTAGAGGGCGCTGGATTCTGACAATATTTTACTTTCAATTTATTGACACTTATTTTATATTTTATACTCTGTTCTTCTCACGTTTTGTCCATCGTACAAAAAGCTTTTAGAAAGTAGCTCCATAAGATACATCCTCAGAGAAAAGTCCGGATGGTTTTTGATCCGATCACGATTATCACAAATAATATATGTAATATATGATTTAATATGTAAGTGAGGCTATCTCTTTTGGGGAAACAATGTGCAATGTACAATATCATTTCTGTATACCTGTGTGCATTGAGTAGATGCTTATTTGTTATTTTGTGTATGTTCAAAGTTATGTTTACTATTGATTCAAAGTAATAAAGTCCAGCCTCTCTTAATACAAGTTCAAACAAGAATATCCGCAAAATGAAAGCTATTTGGAAAAAGTAGCTTCCCCAGCGGCGTGGCGTGCATGTAATCGGTGTTACCGTAGGTAACAGCAAAATGTAAAGATTTAAAAAGTTGCTTCAATAAAATGGCAACATTGTTAAATACGTTAACCAATAGCGTTGCTGTCGAGTAGATATTGCAGAGGACATCTTTTTCTGCAGCCGACACAAGCGAAGAGGTAGCCCTCGAGAGGTAACAAGAGGAGAAGGCGCCAATGCAAGGGAAGAACGGCGAAATACTTTGGAACAAGTGTGCTCTGGGGTTATTCATATACCTGTTTAGGGGCCCAGTTACCGGTGAGGCCTGCCCGACACAGGCCAGTGTTGTTACATTGGATTGGCAGAAGTAGCTAAATCCCGCCTAAAATGGGGATGCTATTTCTGTGAAGCAACTAGAGGTAGACTGCAAAGCCAAGGCTGGATTTAACTACAAATGAGACCAGTTAGGTATTAGACGAAAATATAGTTCCTTGGTCCGATTCGTGGTTTGGACAAAACTTGCTCCAAAATACTAAGTTGGCAACAGTAGTACGTAGAGCTGGGCTTCCCTTCCACATTGACTGTCACCGAAGGAGGGGAGTTATCTCGTCTGCTCACCACACAAACGTCAAACTGACCCGAGAAAAGTGTGGTTCTTCTTCTTCCCCTTTGCACCTCATTGCAAAGAAACAGACAGATGAAGAATTGACAAGGATCATTGGATTTTCGCTGAAACTGTTTCGGGAGTGGTCATTCTTTCTAGGAGTGTATGTGGCTAAATCACTGTGCGGATTGCAAAAATAGATCGAGATGAACAAGAATCTAGATCGAATACATGTTTTATTTTCTCGGGGGGGGGGGGCTGATAACGTCTAGCAGGAATAATTGTCGTACTCATGGCCGGTAACACTTATGGAAAAGTCACGTCACGCCACTGAGCTTCACCCTCCGTTGATATACGTGTGAGCGCGGCGCTCACCCTGGGATATACGTAATTGTAATTAAAAAATTTCAGGCCCAGCTAATGATATCACTTTCTGCACTTGTGTCGCTGTATTTTGGAATGTCTATGACCAGATGGCGCCAGTTATAGGCTGTGGCATTGTTCTCTGTCTGCGCAGACGTCATTTTCTGGCAGTCCGTGTTTTGTGAGCGGCGCGCTCGCACGTATACCAACCGCGTAACCATTTTTTTCACGCCTATTTTATTTCTGTGTGCACTGAATTTGTGTCGTATCCCTGTTTTCTGTTTTGATTCTTCGGTAATTATTTTATTTGACTTTATTACTGTCGTTATTTCTGGATAAATGAACTCTGCAACCTGATTTCCGTTACGAATGAACAACGGCAGTTCCTTGAGAAGACCCAGGCAGGGTGATTGATTCTCAGGGCACAGATGATAATGTTATGAGGAGTTATTGAAAAGCAAAAATGATAGAAACACGGATCAAGCACCTTGTGAAGATGAGCCTATCTTGTCCTTTTCCCCTCAATATATTGGGCGGGATGAAACTACCGTCAACACGCAATAAAATATTGAATTTATAACTAATGTTGTGCAAATTAGTTAACATCAAAAGTAAATTGCAAATAAAAATTAAAAAAATGTTGTGTCTTTCGTGATAAATTGTCTCTCACATTAGGTAATCAGTAATATTGCAATAAAATAATATCATCTTGTTATTATATAATAAATAAGATAAATTTTAACATGTATGTGATATATATTATGCAATACACATTAATAAAACTATTTTCAATGTGATAAATGTAAAACGATATTCAAAAAAATGCCCAAAAACATGAAATTCATATGTAAGTGCCACACCCACACGTATACCAACTGCGTTACTCTGAAATACGTGTACCAACATAGGGTAAACTTCCAAAGTAGTATGGTATGAATGAATTGTCCTGTTAACCTGGGATTTGCTCCAAAAGAAACGTTGAATAATTATATCCAACTTTGTCACTGGAAGTTAGGTAGGAAACAATGGCCCGTGTTTTCATAGCATGCCGAAAGAAACATTCTGCTACTACTGTGTATTCATTTAAAGGTAAGATAATTATTTGGCCTTGTTGTAAATTTAGATTTTCCCACCGTGTTCCTGCACAAGAGGGTCTGGTCTGGGTCTCACCCAGGATCACATTACTGGATGAGTAAATGTGGCTGATCACGTCACTTCCACTACGTCCAAGATCGAGAATGTGTAGAGACTTAACTGCATACCCTAAGGAACATACATTAAAACAAAAACCTTTTTTTACAAGGGGAGGGGACAAACAATTATTTCCCAGCAGGACAAGTAACAAACTTTTCGTTGAGGCGGGAAAACAATGCTTCCCCAGAGAAGGCAATGAATAGGTGTATACTTCTATATTTATTTTATTTTTCACGCAAAAACACAATAAACCAAGTGACATTTTCACGACTTGTTTTTCAGGGGAAATTTCCCTGCTTACCCCCACTGGATACTCCAATGTGACATAGTATTTTGTACACACGTAAGTTATTTACGTTTTGATATTCAGAGCATAAACCAATCTATCTGTTACGTTTATTATTATTATTGGCTTTCTTTTGAGCTCCCCATTCAGAAAACGGTACAGCTATCTTCTCATGCTTATTGCTGGATACAAGGTTATGTGTTACAAATTCAGCAATAATTGATCGATTGATTGATTTACCCAAGAACTTTAAATCAATCAATCAATTATTTCTGGATATATAAAAAAGAAAATTATATAAATCATGCCTTGCTCCAAATGCAACACAAGTATTTAACTCATCCTGTAATTCGGCAGTTATGGACTTAATGTGTCAGGTATAAAATTGACAAGAATCCATCGCCCAGCTTTATTCGTGTTTCGTGGACAATTCATAATATCCATCGAACCCCCAGAGGGTTTAAAGCGAAACCTACAAGAACATGTAGAACCAACTACCGACTATGATAAAGTGCAATACGTTGTTTCGTTCCACAGATAATGAACATGCTGAAAACATAAGTGAACTTATCTGAAGATTCTTCATTCCATTTATGTTGAAATGCATTGCTTCTTCAACGACAGAAAATGTTTGAAAGACCTACGTACTTAAATCACAAGCCTCTCAGTCGTAAACTTTATCTGCCTCAGAGGTGTCTTTGGCAGGCGGGTCTGACATCAGCGCCATTAAGTGGGTAGCGGCAGTAATTGTAACTTTTTCCGTTAACACGGGAACTGGTCGAGGGCCGAGGCTGGTATGATCGTAGCAGGCTATGGTTTTAGACACGGTTACATTATGCGCGCTCCAAATGCGAATCTAGATTTTTTGCTCCTGGGAGGGACACGGAGCATGCTGTAGTATAAGATATGTGTAGTATAAGATGCCGCGTTTACTTGGCTAACGTCAAAGATCTGAAGAGAGCTGCCGCCAAGAACGTGGGTAGGGATAAACAGCGGGCGAGTTGTTTTCGTCCAATCACACTCAACCTTCAGCCAATGGGCGCAGCTGTCATTCTGCTCGTCTACTCCACGTGGAGTCTCAGTCACATGACTGCGGATACGCTGTTGTCGTACTTAACAACTTCAATGTGAAGACCGTGGGTAGGTGCTTGTGTGCGGAAGGACAAGGTGGCGTAGTGTAGATGTGAAGAGTAGATGTGTGGCAACACTGTGGGTTGAATGTGATTGTTGCAGCTGGTGGGCGCGCTCCGTTGACTTCAAAGCCAGCCGGTCGTTAAAGTAGCTAGCGTGTCGACTATAAATATATCGTCCCGATTCATGTACTTGTGCAAGACTTTGTATTCATTATTTTACTATCTGGAAGACTCAACGTCAGGAAAGGCGTAGATATTTAATTGTGTTTGTTTTATGATATGAAAATTCTGTTAGGTGACTGTAATGCACAGATTGGCAAAGAAGATACATTTAAACGCACGATTGGTAAAGAAAGTCTTCATGAATTAAGTAATGATAATGGTATAAGATTGATTACTTTTGCAACCTCAAAGAATTTAATTGTGAAAAGTACCACTCTTAAACATAAACAGGGTGGCGACAGACCTGGAAAACCGGGAAAAGTCAGGGAATTTGAGGTGTCAAAAAAAGTCAGGGAAATGTCAGGGAATTTCGTCTTCATTGACTTTTTAATTTTTTTTAAAAAATTTATTTATTTAAATATATCGTAATGGAACAGGAAATCTCGTTCGTAAGTTTCGGCCTCAACTTTTAGGCCCCTTTTATGCGCAACACAACCACGGCGCCAGAAACCAGTGATGGCAGGAGGAGAGAGAGAGAAAGAGAGAAAAATTTCTCTCGCCCTGGCTTCTCGGCGGGAATTTTAAATTCGAACAATCTTTGGAGGAAAATTGTTATAACTCTGGCACTATGGGAGCAATCTACTTCGAATAAGTTTCGTTTTTCAGCTAAAACATCAGCGCATGCAACAGTGTACAATTCAGAACGACAAACCGAGGAAGTGGGTTTGGGGGCGCGACACCCGAATTTCAATGGAAAAAAACAAAATCTGGAGTTTGCCTCCTTTTCTCCCACTAGTTTGGAGAGAAGCCGCGAACTTTAGTATTCGTTTCAAAGATTGGATATTTCTCAAGAGAAAGAAACATGTTTGATGTTCTTGGGTGCCATACAAGTTGAATAATAAGCCAAAATTTGATTTTTTTACGAAAAATAGGTAATTTGCATTTTTGGAGGAAAATTGCTATAACTCGGGCACTATGGGAGCAATCTACTTCGGATAAGTTTTGTTTTGCAGCTAAAACATCGTAGCATGCAACCGTGTACAATTCAGAACGCCAAACCGAGGAAGGGGGTTTGGGGGGCGCGACCCACTAATTTCAATGGAAAAAAACAAAATCTGGAATTTGCCCCCTTTTCTCCAACTATTTTGGAGAGAAGCCGCGAACTTTAGTATTCTTTTCAAATAATTTATATTTCTCAAGAGAATGAAACATGTTTCATGTTCTTGGGTGTCATACAAGTTGAATAATAAGCCAAAATGTGGGAGCAATCTACTTCGGATAAGTTTTGTTTTGCTGCTAAAACATCAGAGCATGCAACCGTGTACAATTCAGAACGCCTGACCAAGGAAGAGGGGCTTGGGGGGCGCGACCCCCGAATTTCAATAAAAAAAATCTGGAACTTACCCCTCTTCTCCCGCTATTTTGGGGAGAAGGCGCAAATCTTAGTATTCTCTTCAAAGAATGGACGGTTCCAAAGAGAAGGAAACATGTTTCATGTACCTGGGTGCCATACAAGTTGAATAATGAGCCAAAATGTGAAACTCTTTCGGAAATGTGCCATGGATATGTTGCGGAGGGGGGAGAGGAGGGGAGGTTGGTCATTAATATGAATTTCCCAGGGTTGCTCCACACCTGTATCAGAGTTTCCACCCAAACATAAGAGTATGAAGGTCCAAAACACATTCATTTCGTAATCAGCACCATGATACCTTATGGTTTTCTTTCATCATCCTGACGTATTACTGGTTTCGCACAAGTTAACATACGTTTACAATGACATTGCACTATTCTTAGATATCAAGAAGAATCCAACCAAACGGGATATATATTGAATACTATCACGAAGAGGTGAAACATAAATCTGCATTGGTGAACGTTATAAAAATTAGCAAGTGCATGCTTCCAACCTCAAATTTACTGCAACACTAGTATTGCAATGAAATTAACGCCACTCTCTGTCCTGTCTGTTTAAACTCGTGAGAGATGGTCATTAATCTCTCACTGAGTAAGGTTAATGTCCAATATTATGAAATAAAATACTAATAATAAATACGTAAATATTTTAATATCATATTTACTCAAATCATTCAATCATAAAAGCAAATCACCATCTTCAAGAATTGACTTTTCTCTGCCAGCCCTGCTAAATTTTCACTTTCCACTTACTGATTTATACGAGAGGTAGCCAGAAAATAATTTCCAATTAGTAGGGACATTGATTTTTCGCAAACGCCAAAACCGTGAAAAATGGTAATTGCTGCGAAGTTATGTTTAGGAATGTGCAGTGATGTCTGGACACATTTTTCGCCCGTTCGAAATATCGAAATAATGGGAATTGGGGCGTTTTTAGCGATTTTTTTTAAAGAAATGTCCTAAAACAACGAAAAATTCCATGAAATCCAACATTCTTGTCTTTTCTAGGCCATGTTTGTGTACATAGAACATGCAAGTTTTCCAACATTTTACTCAAGAGTAAACTATAGAGTTATACGTACATGGAATAATTCCGACAGCCACATTAAATCATGTATTTCGCACGATTTTTTCAACTTCTATCAAAACCATTTGCATCACAGAGCAAAGTGGCAGGGTTCTAACAGGAGATCGAGTGCGTATCTACCGTTACACGGGAGCCACATCTTCGTATTTGTCGCACGAGATATGTTTTGAATTACCAAGCTAAGTGCGCACCATCGGCATTTGTCGAGCGAGTAATAATGGAACTCAGTCATTAGGGCGTCTGACTACTATGCAAGAGACCCGGGGTCGATCCCTTGCGGGAAAGAACCGGGATGTTTTCCACCTATTCAAACTGCTCCGGCACCCACCCAGCATCATATGAAGCTGGTACCTTGAGGAAACTTTGAGGAATAAAGGTAGCAAGGAGCGTGGTGCTGATCACATCACCCCTACCTTCAGCCGTGATCAAGAAACTGCGGGGCCCTAACTCCACACTTCTACTATACACCTTCATGGAAAAGTGCTCAGGGGAGCACTTTACTTCCTCAAAAATCTGTTCCAACACATCAAACTGTCACGAAAATACGTAGTAGACCATGTGACTTACAATTTGAAATAATAGTTTAAAAGCACAATGGAGTATTACGTTTCGGTATATTTGGCACATAAATGTTCTAAAACAAAAACGCGAATTTTGGGAAACGTAACACTAACAAGTCAAAAAAAGATAATGCCAATTTTTGGTGCCATAATACATGTATATCGGTATCTGTCACGTGAGATTGATTGATTTTAATTTTTTGGGTGCATGACCATTTTTATGGTCATTATACATCCATCAGAATATACGGCGAAAATTCCATTATCTAAAATCCTTACCTTAAAATTAAAAAAAGGGGTAGCCTATGGAAAATAACTTTCCCAAAATAACTTTCAACATATCAAACTCTCACGAAGAGGCGTAAGCCATGTGACTTACAATTTGAAACAGTAGTTTAAAAACACCATGAAGGTATAATTTCAGATACTTGCCAGAAAATGCGCTAAAATAAAAAAATAAGAAAATGCACCAATTTGAAAACAAAATAACAAAATATCAAGGTCCCTACCGATTAGGCATAAATAAAACAAGAATACCAGTTGTAATTTATTGCATTAGTAAGAGTGAGTCCTAACCTAATTTTCGGCATAATCATCACCATTGTTCTGGCATTTGTCGTAGCATGGCACTAAATTTTGTATGCCCGTGGTATATGTGTCTGACAGCAAAGACTGGAACTTTCTCTACCGCAGTGTAGCTGTCAAATCCTTGTCCTGCCAGAAACCTCTTCAGTTAAACAAAGAGATGAAAGTCGGTACATGCAAGGCCAGGGCTGTACAGGGAGTGGTTCAAGATCTCTCATCTGAAGTGATGCAAAGGTCCCGCATGTACTCAGTGGTATGGGGTTATGCACATTCAATTGGCCTCCTGTGAATTGTCTGCACCATCGTCGAACCATACCGTACTATCACTCACGACGTCCGGTCTGCACACCTGACACGATTGCTGGTGAATCTGTGCCAAATTCTGAGCGTGCAAAAATCTGATTACTATACGTAGGCTACGTCGCAGTCGGTGGGAGACTGTATGAGAGCTGTAATCTTTAACCTAGAACTGTCCTAAAACGGCTGCATTGCAACTGCACCAAATTACAGTTACATACCACATTCTCCTTCTAAAAGATCGTCGTTCCTGCCTGCATTTGTGTGTGTCGCTCTCCGACCACTAGTGCTGCGTATAGGCACCATTGGAGTGTTCCTGTTTTAATGTGTGGTTAGCTAAATCAGGTACCTATACAATGCAGTTCTATAAATGCCTTGCGTTAAATTTCTAATACCTACATATCCTTTTCGTCAGCAATAATGGTATAACTTCATGTTGTCAGTTTCACAGTACTTCACTTGGATATACTGTACTAAAGCAGAAATCCCATTGATAGTGTAAGGAAATATGACACTTTATTTTGTTCGATTCAATTGTTTCACTTATATGCAAGAGTTAAGTTGTTTGCTTTACAGAGAAGAGAGAAGTAGCTTTATGCATCGAAAAATGAGTCCGCACTCATGGTTCTTGCAAGCAGAGGGTTCCAAACCTCAGTGGAAATATCAACATATAATACCGAGAATGTATAAGGAGACTGATAAATTACAAATTGTATTTCTTAATCAATCACTCTTCACTCTTATCTCATTTAGTCGTAACTTTAAAAATAATCAAGTATTTTATTTTAAACTTACTGCGTATGACAAAATTCCGTAATCCTTCCCTACCTTGTGAATTGTAATAATTTTCCAAATTCACTATTTTGCAGTTTGAATTGAAAATCATAGAGAATAGAGAAATTAAGTCAATTTCATAGAAGATAATATTGGTACTTAACAAAACCATGCGTGGATCTGTATGAGTTTATTATTTCTATTTGCAAAACATCGATTTAGTTTAGTTTGTAATTGTCAGGGAAAAATGTAAATTTTGTCCTGGAAAACCTGGAAAAGTCAGGGAATTTCATTTCTGCTTGTTTGTAGCCACCCTGATAAAGATATCCATAAATATACCTGGTCTTCTCCAGATGGTAAAACTTATAATCAGATAGATCATATTCTCATTGATAAGAGAAGGCATACTAGTATAATTGACGTTCGTACACATAGAGGTGCTGACTGTGCCAGTGACCATTATTTAGTAATTGCTAAATTAAGAGAAAGACTCTCAGTGATAAATCATAAGCAACAAAATCTAAAAGTTATAAAATTTGATACAGGAAAGTTTACTGATGAAAGAATTAAGAAAGATTACCAAATTAAACTGTCAAATAGATTTGATGTTTTGCAGGATTTAAATGATGATGAAAATATAAATGAAACAGACGTAAATAAGAATTGGGAGCACATACGTAACGCAATAGAATCAGCAGCTAAAGAAAGTATAGGATACCATAAACCGAGAAAAAGTAAGCCATGGTTTGATAATGAATGTCATAATCTAATAGAAATAAGAAATCAGGCTAGACTTAGGTGGTTTAAAATAACTCTGATGATACAAATCTAAACAATTATAATAGAATAAAGCGAGAAGTTAACCGCACGTTTAGAAGTAAAAAAAGAGATTACTTGAAAAGCAAAATTAACGAAATTGAAACAAACAGCAAAAATAAAAATATCAGAGATTTATATAAAGGTGTAAATGAGTTTAGAAAGGGGTGGCAACCTAAAGTAAACTTGATAAATGATAAAGACGGTGATTTTCTAGCTGATCCAAGCGATATTTTAAATAGATGGAAGAACTACTTTAATGACCTTTTAAATGTTCATGTAGGAGATAAATCAGAAGTAAGTGAAGTACACACAGCAGAACCTTTAGTTCCAGAACCTAACTTGACTGAAGTTAAAGATGCTATTAAAAGGCTAAAGAATAACAAAGCACCTGGCATTGATTTAATACCAGCTGAGTTAATTAAATATGGTGGAAATTCATTAATATGTCAAATTCATATATTAATTTGTTAAATATGGAATAAAGAAGAAATCCCTCAACAGTGGAAAGAATCCATAATTGTTCCGGTGTTTAAAAAAGATGATAAAATGAACTGCAATAATTACCGTGGGATTTCTCTACTCTCAACAACATATAAAAGATTATGTAACATTCTTTTAACAAAACTAACCCCATATGGTAATGAAATTATAGGTGATTGTAAATGTGGATTTAAACGTAACAGGTGAACTACAGATCAAATTTTTCACATCAGACAGACACTTGAAAAAAATTGGAATATAATCAAAATGTCCATGAGCTATTCATTGATTTCAAAAAAGCATGATTCGGTCAAAAGAGATAAATTATATAATATATTAGTCGAGTTTGGAATACCTAAGAAGCTTGTTAGTATGATAAAAGTATGCACCAGTGAAACAGAAAGTAAAATTTGTGTGGGTATTAATTTACAATTCATGATGGGTTAAAACAAGGAGATGCATTATCTCCATTTATCTTTAATTTTGCCTTAGCACATGCTGTTAGGAAGGTAAGAGAAACTAAAGAAGGACTAAAATTAAATGGTGTGACTCAGTTGTTAGCATATGCAGATGATGTATACTTCTTAGGGGATGATATAAATACAATTAAGAATAATGCTAAAATATTTTTCAAAACTGCTAAAGAGATAGGTTTGGAAGTTAACAAAGAGAAAACTAAATATATGCTTACAGGCCGAAACCAATTGTTAGGTAATTATCAAAATCTAATTATTGATAACAACTCGTTTGAAACAGTTTCCAAATTCAAATACTTAGGAGTAATATTAACAAATGAAAATTATATTAAAGAGGAAATAAAAAGTAGGCTTAATTCAGGAAATGCATGTTACTTCTCTCTTCATAAACTTTTGTCTTCTCGTTTAATATCTAAGAAACTAATAGTTAAAATATACAAAACAGTAATTTTGCCTGTAGTATTATATGGGTGTGAACCTTGGTCCCTTACATGGAAAGAGGAACATAAATTGAGAGTATTTGAAAATAAGATCCTTAGGAAAATCTTTGGACCTAAAAGGGATGAGGAGACAGGTGAGTGGAGAAGGTTACATAATTTAGAACTACATAATTTGTATTCATGTCCAGATATTATTAGAATAATTAAATCAAGAAGACTTAGGTGGGCAGGCCATGTGGCACGAATGGGAGAGGGAAGCGGAGATTACAGGATTCTTGTTGGGAAACCTGATGGTAAGAGACCTGTAGGAAGGCCAAGACGAAGATGGAGGGACAACGTTGAGATGGACCTAAGGGAAATCGGTAGGGATGGAAAAGAGTATATAGATCTTGCTCAAGATAGGGAAAGATGGAAGGCCTGTTTTGCTGCAGCCATGAACCTTCGGGTTTAAGAAGTCTAGAGAGTTAGTTTAGTTAGTTAGTTTATTCACTGTAAAATTGCCATTTATACTCATCGTCAGGCAAACCCAAATATTTTCAGCTGCAAGTATGGAGCCAGGGTTGTTGAAGGTCCAGGAACCCATAAATTCTAATGGGTTCTATTGGGTTCCGCTGTAGGACCGGAACCATTTTTCTCGCACAATTTAAATTCGGTCCAAGTTACGTATTGTTACATTGAAAAAAGTTTTCTGGAACGTATTTTAATTGTTCTTGAAAAAGATTCCTGGATCGTATTTAAATTGATGAGGGAAAAAGGTTCCTGCACCGAATTTAAATTCTTCCGTAAAAAAGGTTCCCGGAACAAATTGAAATTCATTCTGGAAAAAAGGTTCCTGGACCGTATTTAAATTGATCCGGAAAAAGGTTCCTGGACCGAATTGAAATTATTTAAATATGAAAAGGTTATACACTGTGTAGAACTCATTTACGTTTGCTGATTTTCTCTCCCAGTCCGGCATTGAATTTATTTACAATTACAGACCAGGCTTGACCGATTTAAAAGTTGACTTCTTCAAATGTCCGCGAGTACGTTTTACATTGGAATGTCACGCTGCTGTTGTAGAAAACATAGCGCAGGGAATAAATCAAAACGCTGTTGTTCTCCCATGGGCCAGATTCAAAAACTCCCTTGTCGAAGAGTTACTATACATAACGCAATGGACTATATGGCGTCACATTGATTTCAAACAAACCCGTCACGTGTTGCTCCGGCATCCGATTCAGGAACTGTAGCCATAATAGCCGTCGATGAGGTAACTTGAGGCTGCTGTGTTCCTTGCAGATATTACAACAGGGAACGGCAGTGCTGCTACAACCAAGTGAAGGAACGCGCTTGAGAGAATGGGGCTACATGGAGAGTGGTAACGTGAGGGCAACGTTTACGTTTCGCCCATTTCTACCTTGTACGTTAGATTTTCGAGACAGCCAGCACCTGGATTAGTCTTTTATGCTCACAAGTGGATAATTGTTTATCGTCAGGTCCGTAAGCGATCCAAGTTGGGTATTGTATCATTTCAATACGGAACTTGGACTCTATTTAAACTGATTCGAAAGAAAAGGTTTCCGGACCGTATTTAAATTGATCGGGAAGAAAGGTTCCTGGACCGAATTGAAGTAATTTACAGATAAAAAGGTTCTTTACGGTCCAGAACCAATTTACGCTTGCTGATTTTCTCTCCTGGACCGGAATTGAATTTATTTAACAACTCTGTATGGAGCATTTACGAATGATTTTTTCAATTAAATGGACTTATATTGTGAAAATACCTCAGGCGATTTACAGAGATATGGGAGCGACAAGTTTCTGAAAACATGGATTATCAAAGACAACTTTTTAGGGAAGCTCTTTATTCCTCTTGCCCTTTTCTACAAAGGGCCAGAACCGAAGTGAGCCCTCGAGTGCCATGCTAGCAGTAGTTTCCCTTTCGTTTGTACGTAAATACATGATGACGAAGTGGCGACTTGGTCTTCCTAAAGTTTTCTGGTTGACTCGGAACTTTCGGTTAAACCTGGTCTGTTCCAAGCCTAGAGAGTGTTAAATTCGCCCTCCCCATCTCCCCCTCTCTCCCTGTGGAAGTTTGAAGGGTGCAGTTGAACGCCAGGAGTTTGCCTTTTGCTGTGTACGAACTTGATCCTTCAAGTTAGTAATACGTTTCCTAGCAGACAACCTAAGTTGTTGAGGCTTATTTAATGTCAAGTTGCGGGCACGAGAATAACAACGCTTGATTATCATGTTCGAAATGCCACGCTACCTAACTGTATGTTCTCACAGTTTGGTTGTCGCTTATATTTGAACAAGACCAGGTTAGCTGTGTTGTAGTACAGTAGTTCTCAAACTGTGGTACACATACCCCAGGTGTATACGAACTGACTGAAGGGCGTACGCAACCAACTCGGATAGTGGTTTTTCGTCCACTGTGTTTCCCTAAAAACACGTACCGAAATAGACTAAATTTGGAGCCGAATTATCGCTTGAAAGTTTGAAGTTTGAAGGACAATATATATACACAAACATTACTCCTCTCCAGACTAGAAAGGGAAAGCCACCTGCTAGAATGTTCCAGAACAACTTTCTAATAGTCTGGAGGGTAGTAATGTTTGTGTATATATATCGTCCTGTTTTGTACCTTGTTACATTTGTACTTGGTGCAGAGTCTGAAGAAGATCTTGCTAGAAGGTTGATGCGTTACGTTTAGTTTATGTTTTACAATGAAATAAATTTCTGCCTTGGTCAGCATATTGAGTTTTTCATATCATGGAAACAAGTCTTAATGGTGTTATAACACTTCTTAGCATACATTTGCTTCACATTTTTATTTTTGTAACTAAGCATAAATATTGTAAACGTAGGAACACCCAATAAAATAATAAACGTAGGATTCTAATGTTTATTTGTGTACCATCTCTCCATATACAGCCCAAATTACATTTTACTCTATTGCAGATACGCGCCTACAAGATACAAAACATATAAAAAAACGCCCCATCAACTTGCCAGCGAAAAAAATTCCTAAAACCCACTATTCGGAGAAAAACTATGGTGGGGCTACATTAGAGAACCGCTGTTGTAGAACATAAGAATTTGACGCGCTATGGACTACAGATGGCGGAAGGAAAGGGGGGGGGGGTGAGGGTGCTCATTGGTAGAGCGCGGCTATAGTGGGGGAAGAGAAGACTGGATACAAAACCAGTTTTGTTAGTTGTGTAGTAGAAGCGAGTCCGAGCTGCTACGTGAATTATGCATATTGAAACAAGCCGTGGTACAGGGAGGTTATTTCAGTCGTTTACCGCCAGCATGTCGGCGCCGCCTTCATGCAACAGGTCCCGGCAAATTGCGTTAGAGGAAGTCCGTAACGGAAACAGCTTGTTTTGTAATGTTTTCACAATTACAGTTACAATTAGAATTGAAATAAGCACGTAGCTTGTCGCAAGGATGCTGGAAAAGGTGTCCTCCCAAAAACAAATATTTCTGGCACCTGATTTCTGACATCTAATCTTAGATTAGACATCGCTACTTTATCCTCAGTTCTCGCGAGAGAACCGGCAGCTTATCGGGGGAGTTGTCAGCCGCGAGAAGGCGCTTCATACTGCACGAATGCAACAGTGTCAGCAGTGATGCCAACCGTAGGGACTTTTCACTATATTTCGCCTGCGTAGGGACAGATTTTGCCACATGAGGGAAAACTTTTTATAATCTTTTTATAATCTTGGAAAATAACATTTTATTGTGCAAAGGTGCAAAGCTTACTCGCCAGTCAATTACACTTTCTTCGTGCTCGGTTTGGAATGAATGGATTAGCTTATCTGGATACTTTAGTGAGGAGGAGAAAAAGCAACTAACTGACAAATCTCCATCAGAATTTTGGAACATGTTATCGGTTACCGAGAACTTTCAAGGCAAGTTATTTTTTGAAAACATTTCCACTCTCGCGAAAATAGTGCTAACATTGCCACATTCTAACGCGGGAACGGAAAGAATATTTTCAATGTTACCTAAGTGATACAAAAACAAAAAATAAAAATAAAATGGGACCAGAATTGTTAAAGACTGTAGGAAATACAGCATATATCACCAACCAACATCTATCTCTTCACAGCAGCGGCATGTATGACTTCAAATAACATAATCAACAGTAAAATACTCAACGTTATTCATTAGGGGTGTGCAGGATCCCGAAAATTCGGGACCGGGATCGGGAAAAAAATCCCGTCCCGATCCCGACTTCGGGAAATGACTTCCCGACTTTTCGGGATCCCAAGCAGTCGGGAAATACCGAATGGTCACTTTAAAAAGTCGTTATTTCTCGACGTTTTCTGCATTGCAAGTTTCTATAACTTATCATAAATTGTAAGTTTTTATTCTAGAAATGCAAAAACAATCACTTAAAGTGAAAATGACGTGTAGAATTCGAGATTTTCTGAGCTTATGGAAATTTCGAATCTTTCCCGACTTGGTCGGGAAATTGCAAATTTTTCCCGTCCGGAATGTCGGGATTTTTAAAAAAAGTCCCGACCCAAAAAAATTTCCCCCGCACACTCCTATTATTTATTAAGGCAAAAATTTACAATACCGGACCCTTCTGTAATTTCTATGCTACGTCTTATATTCACGAAATAATTAGTCGTGATGATTTATCTCAAGTTAACATGTTGGGGTGAGGTGAAAGAATTGTTCATTAACGTGTAGAAGTTGTAAAATAAGCTTTTCAATTCTCGCAATGATTCTCCGTATACAAGTATGGTAGCCATATTTGTTGATATGAACAATTGACGTTCGCAATTAGTTACGCTGTCTACAGTGTTGCCACACTGTTGATTTTGTACTTGGAGAGCATGGATCGTGCAAGAATGGCGGAAGAGAACAGTAAAAAAGTTGTTAATGTTGTACAGATTTTTAGGTGGAGTGTGCAGGAGGATATCGTGGGGTAATTAATAACCTTATGGATTTCGGTATATTGCCTAAAGAAGCTGATTACATGTGACAGTGACAATCACGATGTAGAAGAACATGTGGAATATGGACTGATTTGATTACAGCTAAGTTTGGCAACAGTGCATCGATCGTAAAATTGCAGGATACGAAAATGGCGTCTTCGATGATCAACATTTGCCGTTAAAGTGCTACGAAAATAAGATTTTGTATCGGTTCGTAATAACAATTAGCGCAAAACCATTCACGGAAAGCCCCACTGACCATTCTCGGTAAGGTTTGGTTAAGTTAGGTTAGGCAAGGCAAACATAATTAAAATTTGGGGTCGAAAAACCATGCACGGGTAGCTCCACAAGCCATTGACGGATAGCCCCACGAACCATTCACAGTAAGGTTAAGTTAGGTTAGGTTGGGATAGGCAAACATAGTTAAAATTTGCGGTCGTAGTAATATCAGGAATGTATATTTCGTTTTTTAAGTATTGGAAACACAAAATCTTCCGGTAAATAATGAGCAATCGTGCCGATCACGGACCACTCAAATTCACTTATTTTGCAATTTCTACAGGTGACCCCCAAATTTTAACTTCAAATTTGTGATTAGGAGGTCTCAATTAGTGAGTATGCGAAATATTACAAAAATCGTGGAGGGGTCCTGTATTGTAAATTCGCTCCTTCATTAATTGTGGAAGCACCGAGCAGAAAGATTTGGTAAGTAAATGTGTATATTTTCTCTTCTCTTTTGCATGCTAATGAGGTGTTGTTTCTTTTTAGTCGCTTTACTTGGCGTAGGGACATTTGGTCAGTTGTAGGGAGATTTTGACTACGTCTGTAGGGACATTGCCGGAAAATGGTTAGTAACACTGTCGGCTACCAGACGTAGTGAGTCTACGCTCATTCATGTTCACTTCTGTTCGCTTTTATCAGTACGCGTTTTGTTTATACTGTGTTATTGAGTTGGTGTGCTAGTGCTTTATTGTGTGTTAATTGTTATTCATTCATTACTTATGCCGCTAAACAACCAACTCTTGAACAAAGAGTTTTATGTACGATAGTTACGTGAAAACGAACTCTTGCAGAAAAGTGGTCAGGCAATTACGAGAGACAGGATCTCTTGAACCTAAGAAACGTGTTACATTGCTGTTGAATGAAGTCATTTTCAACATCTCTTATAACACACGAGGTTAGTGATCATTATTATTACTTTTTAATATCATTTTACGCTTTCGGTTTGCTTTATGCGCCGGGATGCTGTCTTCCATTTCTGTCAATTGAGGATAAAGTAAGCGATGTCTAATCTAAGATTAGATGTTAGAAATAAGGTGCCAGAAATATTTGTATTTGGGAGGACACCTTTTCCAGCATCCTTGCGACAAGGTACGTGCTTATTTCAATTCTAATTGTAACTGTAATTGTGAAAAGTGGAAACATTACAAAACAAGCTGTTTCTTTTACGGACTTCCTCTAACGCAATTTGCCGGGACCTGTTGCATGAAGGTGGCGCCGACCGGCGGACACGCTGGCGGTAAACGACTGAAATAACCTCCCTGTAGCTAAATTGTTAACGGGCTTCTTCGCCAACCAGGTAAGAACTTGTAGTTTCCGAACAGATTAAAAAAAATGTTTGAAGAAGAGATTGTTGTTGAAAATCAAAATCAAGAAGTTTTCAGTCCACTTTATGTACAGATAGGCTAATAGAGACTGAATCTACAGTATAAAGTGGGATCCGAACCACTATGTGCCTAGGCCTTCTGTTAAAGAATTTACCACACTTATGATAGACTAAAACGACACCTATGTAAAGGAAATTGAAAGCGATTTCAGCTATGATCTAGTGTTTCAAGAAAGATAGTCAGAAGGTCTTCTATTTCAGGTAATCCAGGTTTCCGTATTTACTAATTTTAGCAATAGAACGCTACTGGTGTGTTGCACAATTAGGGCGTTCATTATACAATAAATAGAACATTAAAATATACAGTATAAATGTATTTGCTAGCTAGGGCGAGGCAATCAAACGGGAAGATTTTTAAAAAAATCACAAGAAATAGAGAGAACAAATGTTAGTTAATTTTTTAACATGAATGTACTGTACATGAGTGGAAATTACTAGTGTACCTGAAAAATGTTCATTTTTTAATGATGATGGCGTCCTTCGTTTTGCACACATTGTCGGAGTCTCAGAGTAAATCCGCCCATGACGCTTCGTAGCATCTCCAACGGAATGTTGTGGATCTCTTGCCGAATTCGCTCCTTCAAATTATCCCTGGTTCTTGGGAGGGTTGTCCTTGAATACTTTGGATTTGAGGCATGGGCGTATATATAGTTCACGTAAGAGGGGGGGGTTCAATTTTTGGTATGATTCAGGTTGCTATATTTCATAAGTGAATATCCTGGACACTTCTGACCAGAAGCTTGTTGCGGAGTGTGTGTGTGTGGGGGGGAGGGGGGATGCTGGACCCGACAAAGTTGTGTGTATGTACAGTAGGATCCATGAGTATTATCGTGCAAATTGTCCATCACTATGTTCGTCCACTTTATTTGACCCAATATAAACTTCAGGAATTAAAGAAAACTCAAAACAAGCTGTTGACAACTTCTGCACCAGCATGGTTAAACATCCATTACTTAAAAACACATAGGATGGAAAAAAACAAAATATGAATAGTCATGGACAATTTACACGGTATACTCATGGAGCCAACTGTACATATCCATTATCATATTCTTTCGAAATTTTTAATCTTGCAATTCGTTTTCGGTGCCATAATTAACTAACCTGCTATCTCACAATGTCGAAACTTTATTTGAGAACTGCGGACTGAACAGTGCGGACACCTAAGCACTGACTGTTTGCAATACGACAGCTTACTATGCAAGGAAGAGATTTGCAACTGAAATTCAGTACTGCTAGCAGACGGCGGCGCTATCGTGGTCAAATATCTTTGCAGCATCTTCTTGTAACTCGATAACTCTTGTATCATCGAGGGACCGGTTCAATGTACAGTTATATTGTAATATTACGCATTTAAATATAAATAAATTTGAGGAAAGTATAGTCTTAATCATTTCTTCTTTCCCACCCGATTCCAGGACATTTGTGCATCCCGATGAAACTATTCGGGACACCAGGAAAAATTATATCATTCCGGGATTGTACCGGAAAATCCGGGACGTATGGCAGTCCTAATTATGAACAGGCTATCAAAATCTAATCTATCAACCAGGTCATCCAACATTTTGACACACTGTTCCAATATATGAGGGATAGCCATTTCATATTTTTGGAATAAGTTGTTGCAATTCTGCAATGTGTTGAATGTGTTTAGAGAAACGTGAGTTCAATTCTACTACAAAATGTTTCAAAAATGGACAACGAAGGTTTGCCTTGTAATAATCAATTGTGATCTCAGCTGGTGCAATATTCCTTCAGATTTGATGGCTGGGTGTTCTAGGTCTCTTCATTTCTTCATCATAGTCTCTAAGTAGTTTCTCTGCTTTGGAATAAATTTCATTAATGTTCTCAGAACTCTCTCTTAGTTGTTTTTTTTAATATCTCTATTAGAATACTGACATATTCACAGTACTTGAACAGTTCACGTTCTGAGGTGCGCAATATAATCTTGCACTGCATGATAACAATTTGGTTAGAACAAGTGAGGATATGTCAAACTTCCCACAGGTTACACAGTGAAGAAACTGAAGAGCTTGCTGAAATGTTTCTCTTCTGCTATAAATTGTAAAGTCTGTAAACGTACTACAATTAGTGAATACAATTCCACAACTCACGCTACTTAGTGCTGATACTTTTCTGTCCATCTTGCGTCAAATAACTTGAGAATGTTACGGTGTTTCCCTGATTTTCTTGCACTGCCTATTTAAAAACCAAATTCCTTTAAGAAGACTCGAGAGGGAAAAATGTAACTGATTTGACAGTCCAAATGCAGTTTCTTATCACAGAAATTCAGAAACTATCAGGAAATTGCAGACATTTGGTCTGCAGTCCCATCTGGTGTGTGGAATTACATAATTTCCTTCCCATCCGTATTCCGTCCTATATGTCTTTACTTTAGGAGAATAAAATAAGTGCGAAGAAATTTTTATGAACAAGCTGGTACAGAACAGGTAATCTGGTAATTTTACTGGACCTAAGGGGGGGAGGGGTTTGAACCCGTTAAACCAGGGCTGTTTCAGTCTTATGGGAGATTGGTTGACCGTAGTTAGTATTCTGTGTTTCTACTGTTCCTCGCGAACCGGCTGAAGTCAAATTCGTGTCCATATTCACGAACCTTTTCTTGTACTAAATTTTTTTGCGAGAATGTGAGTAGAATACCTGTAATATTTACAAATAGCACCAGCAATGTACGTATTCTACAACTCTTTCATCTACACACTATTTAGTTTCTAATTTGGATAAGTAGCTTCATCCGGCCGACGAGTCTGCTTAAATTTTGAAATTGTGTCGTCTGATTCTTGTCATTAGAATATTATTTTGGGGATGCGGTAAGTGTTGCCTAATGTAGTAAATGAAATCGTAATTTAACATTGTATGAAATCACTGCGTAATACTTATCAAAGCTTTTTTTTTTCAAAAGTGATAAAGAAGTATCGCGAAACGCGAACCAAATTCCGTTCATTTCATACATCACTACAGGCTTGCATTCAGTATCGAAATCGAACTTTCTGATTGTAATTGTGTATCATTTGTTGTTTAAAATAAAAACTCAGGAATTTTAATGAAATGGTAATAATATTATATACTGTTCTGTAAGGGCCAAGTTGCATGTGTATAACTTAATCTGTGATGTTATGCTTCTACAATAACTTATTTTTGAATTCCTCTCGTATTTGCTTGCTTGAGTGGTTTAGGTGGACCAGGATTGGTTCTCTTACTTTTATAATTATACACACGCGCGGAAATAATCAGATAATTAAACCTAATGATCCTAACAAACTTATGTTATGATTCCGGTAATTATTTTGCTAGTGAAAATAGCCCTACATGCTATTCTCACCTTCTGGTGAAAATAGTCGCAGCATTTTTTTATTTGTATGTAGCTAATTCTTAAGGATCATTTGAGGTAAATGCAACTTTGTATTGAAAGCAGAATATTTTCAGTTACTATTTTCACCAAGTGGTCAACCTCATTTTTGTGCTATTTTCACCTAAATTCATGATTCCTCACAATGTGGGAATTATTTTATAAAACATTCACGTTCTCTTGTAAGATTTTGTTTTGCATTGCTTGTTAGGTTCTATGTCTCAAAAAATAATCATCTTTACCATGTGATATCACTGCTCTCTCTAAAAAGTGGTAATAATAATCAATAATCAGCATTTTTAATTTGTGTTAAGGTCTATGGTTAGTTGAGTGATTTCACTTGCAAAAATTGACAATGTGTGAAATATAATAGCATCTGTACTTAATAATAAAGGCAGTGACGTGCGGTGACGTCGACACTTGGGGTAGCAGTCAGTGGCGTGCTCAAGGGGGTAGATTGGTGTGGGTCACACCCCTCCTCCCTTTAGGGCCAGTATTCCTACAAAAAAGAATGTCAATAACAGGAAAAGATTGCAAAATTATGAATGAGTACCAGAAAAAAGTACACGTAACCCCCACCCACATTCGAAAGTAAAAAACTATTTGATTTGACTCTAAGCCAGAGATCCTGGGTTCGAATCTCGGATTGGCCATTTGTGTTCTTTGTGTGTGTTCCTTCATCTACTTTGTTGTACCAAAGGTGGCGGAAAAGCGAAGTAAAATGAACCAAATTGAGCAATCAATCAATGATTTGATTTCAATTTTGTTACTTAGCGTCGCTTTTTTGTCACATTTGGTTAATTGCGAAGATACGATGAAAGTGATGAAGGGACGAGCACAGGGAACGCCCATGCCTGGGTCGGGGTTCGAACCCGGAAATCCTGGTGTCGTAGCGCGCTATGATAACCACTCCCCCACGCTTGGTTGATTTGGTGACAGGTAACAAAACACAACACACTTTTTTGTAGTTTCTTCAATGATATTCATTTGACTTTTTGAGTTCTGAGATACATTTTTTATTCCAAATTATTTCATTATTCACTGCAACACATAGGACAAGAATGCGCACTCATCACGGGTTCGAATCCTGGCCTGGATTGTTCATATGAGGTCCCTTAACCAATTTCATCATATTATCACTCAATCCTCATTTTCACGATAACCAAATGTGTCAGAAAAGCGAAGTAAAATAAACCAAACCAACAACAATATGAACACACGTTCTCTTGCCCAAATAAATACATCCGTATTTATGACTGTTAGAGACCAAGAGTAGTATATTTAAATAAAACTCTACTAAAACGAGAGTCAGAGAGAGCCTGAGCATATATTTGTAATTTAATCATTATATATTCCATATTTGTAAAAGAAAAAAAGAAAGAAAGAAAGCATAACATCATTGTCTGCACATAACACGTTCCCATTTCATAAATAATAAAACTACATCCCATATTATACATACGCACATATTGTACAACGTGTAAAAGGTTGTGTAAATACAGAGAACATAAGTACTGCAGAAAATTTTACCCTGAGTTCTTTACAGGATTTACAAAAAATCTATGAGAAACCAATCCCCTATCTGTCCTATAGGAGATAGACTGGGGGACCTGAAAGCCTGGGCTTTCAACCATTGCAGCGGGGGGCGAGGGGAGAAGAGAGGTAGAGGTAGAAATTTTCGTTTTCCTTGGGCCAGCCGTTTCTACCTGAAAACTGGTCTGGCGGAAGAAGAGCGAGCTAGGGTATCCAGCCAGCTTTGCCCGCGGAGAACACCGATGGACGAGAAGCACGTGGAAAAGAAAGTGTTGCGTATGAGCTGTGGTGGCTTTAACAAGACAATAAATATTGTGATTTGAATATAATTCGAGATGTGAGATTGATTGATCTATCTCTGCTAGACTAGCTACTCCTCAGTGCACGTCACTGAATAAAGGTACCAGTTTCATAGATCGGAGACACATTAAAATCAGATATTTTGTGTTTTGCATGGTTCCTACCTACCAATTGTGTATTGGTAGGTAGTCTCTGCTGCACACTGTTTATGCTGTACTTCATTAAATACTAGTTGCTCATGTTATAAAACTATGCGTAATAACTACAGAAAGGAGGTATGGAGTAGCAAGGTCCAATATGAATTTTTCATTTTTGTAATGGTGCTCGTATGTCCTTAGGATAAAGCAGCCAAAGTTGATAATGAAGTCATGCATTTCTTAAAGTGAGTACATTAAGTACATTATTTTTGTTTGCCATAGCTTCGGTCGACTTTATTTTTTGCAAAGCGTACTCTCATTTATGTGGTGAGCACTCTAGCATGTTGGCTACTGAAATGTTAAGTGTCACCAGGGAAACTATGTTACCCATTGAGCAAGTTCCCAGTACATACTTTTTTAATAGTATTTGAACATGAAAACGCAAGAAAATTAATCCCACTGTACAGCACTGTAGAGCATTTATTTAATTTCTAGGAATTATCCACCTGTGCGCATGTTTTATGCACACATCAAGATAGAAGAGATACAGATGCAAAGTCCGGTATGGGACTTGGACGTGGGAAGTGTAACAAATATGGCACTTCTCTGTTTAAGTCTCGTATCAGCTGGCACAAAGTTCATCGTGGAGGGAAATAAATCAACATTTCTTCATTCATGTTCAGCTATTTAGTAAATTATGAGTATTTGGTTTTTAAATAAGCTGTTTTATGTAAGAGATATTGTAGATATTATTTTATATATATGTAGATATTATTTTTGTTAATATTTTCTGTGTATTTTTAAAGTAGAAATATTAATTTTCAATATTACCGGTTTTCATTCTTTCAATTGCTTTAAATGCTGAAACAAGTCTTCAAGGAACAACTATTAATTTTCGAAAATATGTTTTCATACTTTTCTTTCAGTGTAAAAAGCATATATGTATAGTAGGTGCTGCTACACTTGCTACAATAAGGTATGAAATTTCACTTCAACTTAATGGTCCGTGTCATGACAGTAAATTTGTGTTAAAGGCTAAACTTTTCCATAGCATTCAACCTAGTACTTTTCATTTATTTGATTTTTGAGAAAACTTCCGAGCATTCTCTTGGTAATTATTATATTTTTTTCTGTGCAGACTAACCTATTTCTAATCAGTGCCATAAAGTATGTGAACTGATCCCTGACAGTATTGAAATTTTTATTATCGAATGGAGTGTAGTTGCTGTACGCAGTCATTTTTTCCGTTTTAATATGTGGCAAACAAAATCTTTTTTATTGATTGGTGTAAAATCTTGCAATACAATCCTGCATAGCCGAAGGATCAACCAGGAAAAAAAATATTTTTGCAAATATGGATTAGCATGACATAAATCGTTCTGAGTTCTTGTATACTTATTTCATTTCATTTCTCCACCCCCCCAAAAAAAGTCACCTATTTTAAGACTGTCATTTTCGTATGATGAAGAATGTTTTTAAAAATGCCTTTAGAGGAAATTATATATTTCCGCTTAAAGTAAGAGTGCAATTTCAGGAAGTTTTGGTAATAGAACGTTTTCCATATAATTTTCGTATACTTTTATTTTTGTGATAGAAATCAATTTTAATGCGAAAAGTTTGTAATTAAACGAAAGCATTGCATATAATTAATTTCCGCCACTTCTAACTACGTTTAGTCAATTTGCACGTATAATTTATTATACGCGCAAATCGCCTGAACGCAGTTAGAAACCATTCGGAAAGCGAATGGTACGGCACACGATAGTGTTTTGTCGTTTCGACCAATTTGCGAGTTCTTGCGCATAGCGTTCGTCTTCTGTTCTTTCCCCGACGGTGCTGCCGTCGGTGGTCGCGAGGAAACGACCTTCCAGTGCCGCCATACTGTCAACCATTTTTAACCCGCAGCTGTAACATCTTGTAGTAGTATGTCTATGCGTTAAACTCCCCCTCTTACATAAGCCCGTGATTTGAGGTAACCCCAAAGGAAAAAGTCTGGAGTCGCCAAATCGGGTGAGCGGGCAGATCACGGAATATCGCCGAATGTGCTGATGAGACGACCAGGAAATTCGAGTCTAAGCACATCCATACACACTCTGATAGTATAGCTAGTTGCACCATCTTGCTGGGAGAGTGTTTCTTCATCTGGGTGATAGCCATCGAGGGCAGGCAGGAAAAAGATTACCAACATGTCAGCATAACGTCCAGCGCTTACCGTCACCGTGTTACCGTGTTCATTTCCGAAAAAGTAGGGCCCGATGATTCCACGAGATGATAATGCACACCATACTGTTACTTTTTCTGAATGGAGAGGCGTTTCATGGAGAGTGTGTGGATTAATTTCGGATGGGCGGATTTACTCTGAGACTCCGACAATGTGTGCAAAATCAAGGACGCCATCTTACTGACACCATATTCAAAAAATTAACATTTTTCAGGTAAACTAGTAATTTCACAGTACATTCATGTTCAAAAATTAACTAATATTTGCTCTCTCTATTTTTTGTGATTTTTTTTAAATCAGACTGCCTCAGCCTATATTTAAATTCACTAAATTATTTTAGCAAGTACGCCATTAATCGTAAATATGGTCAATGCAAGAGCACAATATGATTTTTAACTGAAATCTTTGCAATGAGTTTTGTGGAATTAATTGTGGTAAAGTTACTATTCTTCCAGCAAATTTAAAATCCTTTGATTAAGCCTACTTTGAGTTTCCCTTGTTGGCCACTGTTATCGCTTTAATCTGTGATTTTAAAGTAAAATTTCTCACAACATTAAAAAAAAATAATCTGATGCACACAAAAACACATCTGTATTTTCAGATGTTGACCGACTATTGTATCTTGCAAGGTAACTCTGAAAGGAGGTGAATCACTTTCGTTGAATAACGTTGTGTAATTTTGTGTAAGCTTGAAGTAAATGTAGGAGAAAACTGTAGCACTTAATTGCTTTTTTCCTTTGCTTCGATGGTTTAAACCACCAAACAACAGATTTTATCAAATTTTGCAACTAGTGAAAAATCAAGCTTTCATTTTAGGGGAGGAAAATATTTTTTAGGTCAGCTTTTAACATTCTACAGGTCATTTTTGAGATGTTTTAGGTTATGAACTTGCGAACCCTAGTAATGTCTAAATATTATACGCGTTTTCCCAGTACAGGCGATTGGGGGAGTAGGGGACAGTTGCTCCTCCTACTTTTGCATCTTTTGCCCCGGAACTATGCCTGTTAATACAAAACCTTGGGTGCCAAAAGAAAGAAAACTGCCCTTGCCCTCCCTTTTTTCCACCCCATTTCCGCTTTTGTGGGTTCTCAATGGCGATATTGTGTTGCATTCGTACTACTGCATGGAGGTTGTACCTTGCATGGGGGAACTTGGAAACCCAGCTGTGACAGGGAGAATGGAGTTTCAGTGGAATTATTTATGATTTTATGAAGAAAAATGATCTGGTGATGATTGATTGAACATTTGTAACTAATTTCAAATTGCATAAATCGATTGATAACAACTTATTTGAACCAGTTTCCAAATTCAAGTACTTAGGAGTAATTGTAAGAAATGAAAATGATATTAAAGAGGGAATAAAAAGCAGGCTTATTTCAGGAAATGCATGTTACTTTTTTCTTCATAAACTTTTGTCTGCTCGTTTAATATCTAAGAAAATTAAAATTAAAATATAGAAGACAGTAATTTTACCTGTAATATATGGTTGCGAAACTTGGTCCCTTACATTGAAAGAGGAACAAAAATTGAGAGTATTTGGAAGTAAGATCCTTAGGAAAATCCTAAAAGGGATGAGGAGACAGGTGAGTGGAGAAGGTTACATAATTTAGAAGTACATAATTTGTATTCATGTCCGGATATTATTAGAATGATTAAATCAAGAAGATTTAGGTGGACAGGCCATGTGGCGGGAATGGGAGAGGAAAGAGGACTTTAAAGGATTCTTGTTGGGAAACCTGATGGTAAGAGACCAGTAGGAAGACCAAGACGAAGATGGAGGGATAATGTTGAGATGGACCTAAAGCAAATTGGTAGGGATCGAAAAGAGTATATAGATCTTGCTCAGGATAGGGACAGATGGAAGGTCTGTGTTGCTGCAGCCATGAACCTTCGGGTTTAAGAAGGCTAGAGAGTGAGTTAGTTATAAATCGATTAATCAATTCTCATACGTAAAAAGAAAACAAAGGAAAGTAAATATTACAGCAAGCTATTTCGTTGCTAAGCAGCAAAATACCAAGAACGTTTTTGTGTGTATTTCGAATCGCGATAAACGGAACATAATGTATTTTTTTAGTGCGAAATAACAAGTATGTCCACTGGGGAACATTGTTTTGATTAAAAACTACATACATTGTGGAATTAGCCGTGGAATAAAGGATTGATTTACAGAACATAATGTAAAAATACCCAAGTCTATATACACGTATGTTGAAACGTTGTAGCCAGGCTCGGGTCTGTATGCAGGAACAGGCAAGATATTTGTTTGAAATCTGCTTGGGTATAATTTTCTGAAGCTATAAGATATGACAACCTGCAACAATCTGGATGTATGAGATGTTTTATTGCTTTTATGTTTCTGTATTTTTCAGGCTCTCTTGTTACAATCGTGTTTCTCTCTGCAACATTGCCATCACTATAATAATATCTGCCACATGTTCTATGATTATATGCTCTAACAACATATCTGTAATCAATAACTTGTCAGTAATCAATTCTAACAAGTTTAATTTTTAATAGGCTCTTCCTGTCTTGTTTTACATGCAGTTCCAAATCCCTGCCCATCAGTGCTGTAGAAATATCAGCCAGGCTCGGGTCTATGTGTAGGAAGAGGCAAGATATTTGTTTGAAATCTGCTTGGGTATAATTTTCTGAAGCCTGTACCTAATAATAGCATCACAGCATAGCTCTGTCAGAGATAGGGACATTGAGTATAAAATTCTTGTCAGTAATCAATTCTAAGAAGTTTAATTTTTAATAGGCTCTTCTCTTCCTGTCTTGTTTTACATGCAATTCCAAATCCCTGCCCATCAGTGCTGTAGAAATATCAGCCAGGCTTGGGTCTGTATGCAGGAAGAGGCAAGATATTTGTTTGAAATCTGCTTTGGTACTGAACAAACCTCTATAAGATATGACAACCTGCAACAATCTGTATGTATGAGATGTTTCTGTATTTTTCAGGCTCTCTTGTTACAATCTTGTTTCTCTCTGCATATCTGCCACATGTTCTATGATTATATGCTCTAACAACTTATCTGTAATCAATAATTGTCAGTAATCAATTCTAACAAGTTTAATTTTTAATAGGCTCTTCTCATCCGTGTAACAAATTTCCTGTCTTGTATTACATGCAGTTCCAAATCCCTGCCCTGTAGAAATATCAGCCAGGCTCGGGTCTGTGTGTAGGAACAGGCAAGATATTTGTAGTTGAAATCTGCTTGGGTATAATTTTTTGAACAAACCTCTATAAGATATGACAACCTGCAACAATCTGGATGTATGAGATGTTATGTTTCTGTATTTTTCAGTCTCTCTTGTTACAATCTTGTTTCTCTCTGCAACATTGCCATCACTCTGCCACATGTTCTATGATTATATGCTCTAACAATTGTATAATCGATGCAAACATATCTGTAATCAATAATTGTCAGTAATCAATTCTAACAAGTTTAATTATTAATAGGCTCTTCTCATCAGTGTAACAAATTTCCTGTCTTGTTTTACATGCAGTTCCAAATCCCTGCTCATCAGTGCTGTAGAAATATCAGCCAGGCTCGGGTCTGTATGCAGGAAGAGGCAAAATATTTGTTTGAAATCTGCTTGGGTGCCTGTACCTAATAATAGCATCACAGCATAGCTCTGTCAGAGATAGGGACTGAGTTTCTTCATAATTATTATTCTTGTCAGTAATCAATTCTAACAAGTTCAATTTTTAATAGGATCTTCTCATCAGTGTTACAAATTTCCTGTCTTGTTTTGCATGCAGTTCCAAATCCCTGCTCATCAGTGCTGTAGAAATATCAGCCAGGTTCGTGTCTGTATGCAGGAAGAGGCAAGATATTTGTTTGAAATCTGCTTGGGTATAATTTTCTGAAGCCTGTACCTAATAATAGCATCACAGCATAGCTCTGTCAGAGATAGGGACTGTGTTTCTTCATAATTATTATTCTTGTTAGTAATCAATTCTAACAAGTTTAATTTTTAATATGATCTTCTTATCAGTGTAAAAAATTTCCTGTCTTGTTTTGCATGCAGTTCCAAATCCCTGCCTTGTAGAAATATCAGCCAGGCTCTGGTCTGTATGTAGGAAGAGGCAAGGTTGAAATCTGCTTGGGTATAATTTTTTGAAGCCTGTACCTCATCACAGCATAGCTCTGTCAGAGATAGGTACTGTGTTTCTTCATAATTATTATTCTTGTCAGTAATCAATTCTAACAAGTTTAATTTTTAATAGGATCTTCTCATCAGTGTAACAAATTTCCTGTCTTGTTTTGCATACAGTTCCAAATCCCTGCTCATCAGTGCTGTAGAAATAGCTCGGGTCTGTGTGTATGCAGAAAGAGGCAAGGTTGAAATCTGCTTGGGTAAAATTTTCTGAAGCCTGTACCTCATCACAGCATAGCTCTGTCAGAGATAGGGACTGTGTTTCTTCATAATTATTACATTAGTCATAATCAATAAAATATAATTATATTCAGAACAAAGCTCTATAAGATATGACAACCTGCAACAATCTGGATGTATGAGATGTTTTATTGTTTCTGTATTTTTCAGGCTCTTTTGTTACAATCTTGTTTTTCTCTGCAGCCATTACTATAACAATATCTGCCAAATTTCCTGTCTTGTTTTACATGCAGTTCCATCCCTGCTCATCAGTGCAGCTCTGTCAGAGATAGGGACTGTGTTTCTTCATAATTATTACGTTAGTCATAATCAATAAAATATAATTATATTCAGAACAAACCTCTATAAGATATGACAACCTGCAACAATCTGGATGTATGAGATGTTATGTTTCTGTATTTTTCAGTCTCTCTTGTTACAATCTTGTTTCTCTCTGCAACATTGCCATCACTATAACAATATCTGCCAAATTTCCTGTCTTGTTTTGCATGCAGTTCCAAATCCCTGCTCATCAGTGCTGTAGAAATGGCACGGGTCTGTGTGCAGGAAGAGGCAAGGTTGAAATCTGCTTGGGTATAATTTTCTGAAGCCTGTACCTCATCACAGCATAGCTCTGTCAGAGATAGGGACTGTGTTTCTTCATAATTATTACATTAGTCATAATCAATAAAATATAATTATATTCGGAACAAACCTCTATAAGATATCACAACCTGCAACAATCTGGATGTATGAGATGTTATGTTTCTGTATTTTTCAGTCTCTCTTGTTACAATCTTGTTTCTCTCTGCAGCCATCACTATAATAATATCTGCCAAATTTCCTGTCTTGTTTTGCATGCAGTTCCAAATCCCTGCTCATCAGTGCTGTAGAAATATCAGCCAGGCTCGGGTCTGTGTGTATGCAGGAAGAGGCAAGGTTGAAATCTGCTTGGGTATAATTTTCTGAAGCCTGTACCTCATCACAGCGTAGCTCTGTCAGAGATAGGGACTGTGTTTTTTCATAATTATTATTCTTGTCAGTAATCAATTCTAACAAGTTTAATTTTTAATAGGCTCTTCACATCAGTGTAACAAATTTCCTGTCTTGTTTTGCATGCAGTTCCAAATCCCTGTCCATCAGTGCTGTAGAAATATCAGCCAGGCTCGGGTTTGTGTGTAGGAACAGGCAAGATATTTGTAGTTGAAATCTGCTTGGGTATAATTTTCTGAAGCCTGTACCTAGCAGCATAGCTCTGTCAGAGATATGGACTGTGTTTCTTCATAATTATAATTCTTGTCAGTAATCAATTCTAACAAGTTTAATTTTTAATAGGATCTTTTCATCAGTGTAACAAATTTCCCGTCTTGTTTTACATGCAGTTCCAAATCCCTGCTCATCAGTGCTGTAGAAATGGCTCGGGTCTGTGTGCAGGAAGAGGCAAGATATTTGTTTGAAATCTGCTTGGGTATAATTTTCTCAAGCCTGTACCTCATCACAGCATAGCTCTGTCAGAGATAGGGACTGTGTTTCTTCATAATTATTATTCTTGTCAATAATGAATTCTAACAAGTTTAATTTTTAATAGGCTCTTCTCATCAGTGTAACAAATTTCCTGTCTTGTTTTACATGCAGTTCCATCCCTGCTCATCAGTGCTGTAGAAATATCAGCCAGGCTCTGGTGTGTATGCAGGAAGAGGCAAGGTTGAAATCTGCTTGGGTATAATTTTCTGAAGCCTGTACCTCATCACAGCATAGCTCTGTCAGAGATAGGGACTGTGTTTCTTCATAATTATTACATTAGTCATAATCAATAAAATATAATTATATTCAGAACAAATCTCTATAAGATATGACAACCTGCAACAATCTGGATGTCAGGCTCTCTTGTTACAATCTTGTTTCTCTGTGCAGCCATCACTATAACAATATCTGCCAAATTTCCTGTCTTGTTTTACATGCAGTTCCAAATCCCTGCTCATCAGTGCTGTAAAAAATATCAGCCAGGCTCGGGTCTCTATGCAGGAACAGGCAAGATATTTGTAGTTGAAATCTGCTTGGGTATAATTTTTTGAAGCCTGTACCTAATAATAGTATCACAGCATAACTCTGTCAGAGATAGGGACTGTGTTTCTTCATAATTATTATTCTTGTCAGTAATCAATTCTACAATAATAGGCTCTTCTCATCAGTGTAACAAATTTCCTGTCTTGTTTTGCATGCAGTTCCAAATCCCTGCTCATCAGTGCTGTAGAAATATCAGCCAGGCTCGGGTCTGTATGCAGGAAGAGGCAAGATATTTTTTTGAAATCTGCTTGGGTATAATTTTCTGAACAAACCTCTATAAGATATGACAACCTGCAACAATCTGGATGTATGAGATGTTTTATTGATTTTATGTTTTTGTATTTTTCAGGCTCTCTTGTTACAATCTTGTTTCTCTCTGCAACATTGCCATCACTCTGCCACATGTTCTATGATTATATGCTCTAACAATTGTATAATCGATGCAAGAAAATAATTCTAACAAGTTAATTTTTAATAGGATCTTCTCATCAGTGTAACAAATTTCCTGTCTTGTTTTGCATGCAGTTCCAAATCCCTGCTCATCAGTGCTGTAGAAATATCAGCCAGGCTCGGGCAATACTGACATGTATTACACACCAGATGAATTCAAAGCACAGAGACCCATGTTGTCATCAACACCTCAAAAAAAAAAAAAAAAAAAAAAAAAACGAGTTGTGGTTAATGACAGGACAAACATTAAAATTATGTGTGAATTCCACGATACACTCCCTGATGACACTATATGTAGTGTTATTCTCATAGGTGAAAAATCATATGTTTATGATGTAAGAAATGAGAGAGTCACAGAGCAATTCTAGAAGGTCTCTGCATATTGCACAAGTTGGGCCTGGTGTCTAATTAAACTTAAACCGGAAATAAATACGTATGTGTGTTTGTGTGTGTGTGTGTGTGTGTGTGTGTGTGTGTGGGGGGGGGTGGGTGTGGGTGGGTGTGGGTGGGTGTGGGTGGGTGTGGGTGTGGGTGTGTGTGTGTGTGTGTGTTAATACGTTTGGCTTAGTTTTAAGTGTAGCCAAAAAAAATATCAAGAGGGGCATATTTTTAACAAATTTATGGACAACAATCTCACAGAAGTGCCTTTTATCAGTGTAGGCAAATCAATCTGAGGGGGGTCATACTTTCACGGGAAATTCCCGAGGGCATTTTTACAAAAATCTTGGATTATACAGGGTGCCACACTTGAGCAAAAAACTCATATGGGCATGTTGAGCTAGTTTTAAGTGTAGTCAAATCTGCCTGAGGGGGGTTCATACTTTCTCGCGCCAATAGTATCATCAATTATACTACTAGTTTTCTACGTAATTCAACAAATTTAGTTTGATAATAGTCTGAATATTTCATCTTTCTTCTGTATGTTTCTTTTTCTTTTAAGTTTCTTATTATATCAGATGTAAACCAACATGAACAAGAACGAATTAATATCTCATTAATTCATTTCTTCAGTAGTAATAAGGTAAGTTATTTGTATTTGGATATTTTTTACGTGTTCTTAAAGCATCACAGAGCGTTAACATTTATGTAATTGTAGAAAATTCAAACGTGTTGAAATTATATATTTGTAGAAAAAGCCAACACGTTGGATACCACGTTATTTCACGTTTGGCCCTAGAATGTGTTGTAAATATTTAAAGAAATGTTGTTAATATTTAAAGAAATATTTTCTCTCCTTAGTTGGAACACATTCCAAAATGACAATTACGAGTGTAAACGATAATTCCCCCAGTTATCGATATTTTTGTACTCCTAAGAAATGCATTTAGGGTATACACTGTATGACAGAGATAGATCGTGGTTTGTGTAAAAATTTAGTAGTCCTGCATGACACAAAAATGCTCTATAGGTACTATGAATTTTATGCAATTGCACTACGTGTTTTCATTGATATTAGTGAATTTTTTTAGTAAGTTTGTGTTTAATATATCTAAATGTGTGTGAAAATATACATTACATGGCTAGGCATAAAATGATCACATCTACTCTGTTCCATGATGGTCCACCCCAGAAAATTACATATTTGATAATTCTTTAATGTATCAAGAAATGTGTCTCCGATGTATGAAACTGTTACCCTATAATGTTGTTGTTCAGCAATAGTTTGCAACTGTTCATGGAAATATAAACATTTGTTACAATTTGTCATTAGTCAAGACTAGAATTAACATGTGATTGATTCCATGTCAAATCACGCAGGCCATGACACCCACTGATTCAGACTTGTATCTGTTCAAGGTATGAACACATGCAAATATTTTGTTCACAGTCCTCATAGTTACTGAGAAACAGGAGGCTAAAGTTTCAGAATTTTGCACATATCAGCCATTGCCGAGGTCATGGCAGCAACATGCAGTGCTTAACGTGAGAAGTCATATCTTAGTGAAATCGACTTCTCGCTAAGATATTTTTTCTGAAGTCCATAGATATGTGTGTATGTATTTCATAAAAAAAAGTCCCCAAGATTCCTTTGCTGCGAGTGTCAATATATATTGTATAGCATATAGTGTTTATCTATTTTTTTTTCGGAGTGACTTTCATCACCAGGTGGTGAAGCTAGCTTTTAAGCTATTTTCACCAGATTTTAAATTGCGCATGTGCATGATCTACGGTACTAATTTACTATAATTCAAACAGAATTTTACACAAGAAACTACTTACCGTAATAAGTTCCTGTAGCATTGTCTAACATCTGGAAGGTGTTTTCTGTCATGTGTGAATGTATCATAGCGGAATTTCTTTTTTAACTATGTTTGCCTAACCTAACTAAATCTAACCTAACCTTACGTAATGCTTCTTGGGGATAGAACGAATTTTACCAAGAAACATTACGTAATGTTAGGTTAGGCAAACATAGTTTAAAAAAAAAAAAAACAATTTCCGCTTTGATACATTCAGACATGACAGAAAACACCTTCCAGATGTTAGACAATGCTACAGGAACTTATTACGGTAAGTAGTTTCTTCTGTAGAAATTAAGAAATCTGTTTGAACTATAGTAAATTAATACCCATCAGTGTGCATTTATTGGTAAAAATCTGATAGTCCCCGGACACCTACAACTTTTTCGTTTTGTGAATTTTTCACATTCATACTTACCCATCTGCTTCGCGGAACATTCTTGAAGGTGCATTCACGTTTTTTTGATGAAAGTAATTGCATTTTTTAAATTTTTTTTAAAGTGTTTTTGTAACTGAAGAACGTACGTTTCCGCAAATGATTTGTGGGGCTATGTGTCAATGGTTCGTGGGGCTATGCGAGAATGGTGTGTGGGGCTACGCATATTTTTTTCGAAACTAATTTTTAACTATTGTAACCTATACGTGACCCTACCTAACCTAACCTTACCGGAAATGGTTCGTGGGGCTATGCGTCAATGGTTGAATTTCCGCTATGAAACATTCCCACATCACACAAAACACCTTCCAGATGTTAGACAATACTACAGAAACTCATTATCGTAAGTAGTTTCTTCTGTAAAAATGAAGAAATCTGTCCGGGGAATATCAGATTAGTACCCATTTATTTTCATGCAGGAGACTGGTACTTTTTTCTGCATGCCATGGAGTTGGAGAAAGACCACAAGGCAAGGGGGGCCTCTCCTCATAATTCTGGAAATAGTTAATGAAATTCGAATGCTGAAATTGTGACGATATTTTACAACACAATATGTTGTTTTCTATGACTCACAGGCCACAAGTTATAGCAATTATTAATATTATTATTATTTGTAGCAGGGGTACATTTAAGCTTAGTTAATTTCACATGGATTTAACTATAAAAAAACAGCTTTTTTGACCAAGAATTAATGTTAGGTGTACTGTTATGCAGAGTATATGTAGATATACAGAATATGGACATTTCAAAGGTATGTAATTTTTTAAAATAACATAAGTAGTAGTAGTAGTAATAATTAGAAAAGTAAAAGCAGTAATAATAGAAGTTGCTATGACTGCCCCCCCCAGAGGAAAAAATCCTGCGGGTGCCCTTGCCAGAAGGTGTTCTGATATGGGATACTAATATGTCACATGACACAAGTATGAAGGGGTATTATGTTTGTAACTGCTTTTGTTGTTAGGTTAGTTTGGGCAGGACAAGTTTAGGGCTATTAGCATTAAAATCACTTCTGTAAGTACTTCCCAACACCTGATCATGTAGTCTGTTCTTCATCACGTGGTGACAGTAATAGTAGCACCACTTTTCATTTAAAACATCTTCTTAGCAGTAATTTCAGCAACACTGCCCACTAATATAATAAAGTACAATGTTGTGGTACGATTAGAGTAATGACTTTTGCTAGTGAAAATAGCGACATAAGCTGTTCTCAACACCTGGTGAAAAAAGTCGCAGGCTTTTTTTTTTTTTGTCTCACATTACTAAATTTGCATTAACAACATACGGCACATCAGTTACCATACCAGTGCTATTTTTAACTGATGCTTAAAGCATGTTCTGAAAAGTTATGAAATAAAAGTAGTATGGTTTGCATTGCTTATCTTAGTAAATATTTTAAAGAAGTTTTATGTACATGAATATGTGAATCACGTGATCAGAATCTGAGAGAGAAAAAAGTAACTTACGTGCCTAAACACACTTTTGTAATGAAACATCATTTCGAAAGCACGTTTATGTTAATTAAATTTATACAGCATATAAAATACCATACACATATATCTGTCAAATAAGATGAGGCCCATGTGGAGATAGTTCTGTTTCTCTGTTGTTGTTCTTTTAATTTACAAATGAGTCAAGCTTCTTGTGCTTCGGCAGCACTAAAGAATTGTCCATAACTGTTCTTTTTTAGACTGAATGAACTTCAAACAACACTTTTAAAATTAATTCTTAGTTTGCATGCATGAAAAACAGTTTTTTTAAATTATATATATATTTGATATCCCAATATCACTTTAATTTTGCCAAAATAATGCTTAAATATAAAGTCCTTTCGGAAAAGTAATATCCTCTTGTAACCTCAATAATGGTTGATCCTGGAACATGACATACATCTTAATTTTCTTCACGAGGCCAGTGAAAGGATCGTATTAATCCAAAGGAGTGCATAAATTTGACTTGAACATAATTTTCTGCTGCAACTTTGGAGAATGCTAATCCAAGAAACTGACTGTGATCATGCACACACTCAACTAAGAGTTCGTGGTGATAAAAAAATCTGGATCAGCACCATTTGTTTTGTTTCAATTGAATTTTGGCTCTGGGGAGAGTAGTGATAAAAACTTTTTGTTTCATGGATTGTTTTTGCAATAGAAATTCTGTTGTGTAGTTGTTTTGTGTGTATGTTAGGGTTTCCTTTTTGCCAGCCAGAGTTGTATGTTTTCAGTTCTACATTTACAGAAACTGAAACATCTTTCTGCTGTATTAAATACATCACCATGCCATCTTGGAAGGCTTTCTTTGGTTTTTAAATGCTTAACCACCCCACCAATGCCATCTCTTATTAGGGAAAAATGATGATGCACTTGAAGAAGAATTCTCACTGTGAAAACATATTTTTTTGCAATTATTTATTGTCCAGCACATTCAATACTGAAATAACATAGTTTTCGCTACTTGGAAAATGGCCTCGGTGCAAAATTTAAAAAAAAAATATCAGTAACTACAAGGTCTGCAGAAGAAAATTATTGCATGTGTGCATACCTTGGTATATATACAAAATTTCATTTAAATCTGAACCAGTGCATCATTCCTCAGATTTTGCTGGGTGATTTGATTTGGAATATGCAATATGAATTTGTGAATGAATCTGAATCTGCACACCATTCTGCACATAGCCTCAGTTAATTACATTGAATGTTACTGGAATTTCAATTCCTGTGCAATGGTAAAATGACCATTAAGATGGTGTCCAAATGTTATTATTTTTAAATATTATGAGTTCTTTGAAAGAGAGTCTTTTCATGAGCTGTAGGTAGATAGTTTGATTACTGAGAACAAGGAATATTAGCCCCGTCTAGTTGGCTGCACTTTTTGACTCTGTTTGCACCGAAGCGTCTAGTTGGTTGCATCGTGCAACACCGAGTCATCTAGTTCATTGATTTGGAGTCAAGTAGTGTATTTGGTGTCTGCACTACCGTCTGGACCGGTGTATGTTTGGTGTATGGTCACGTGGTGCATGCTATCTAATAAAATTACCGTTTAAAGTAGCAGACAGGTATTTGTTGAATATTCTGAACTCGAACACCGCTTTCCATCTAGTTGGTTGAACGTCATGTCCTTGCACCACATTACACCAACCTGACACTGGATACACCTGAACTGCACCGAGTGTCAAAAAGTGCAGCCAACTAGATTGTATGATTTATGTGCCATGTAACAGTTGTTGCTCCTACAACTATGTAATGTATATTTCGAAGCTACATATGAGCATTTATTTTTGCTCTTGGCCTGACCTCTTTGTTAGGTTAGGCATGTGAGTTTGAATTCTGTTTTGGATTTGTTTTGTAGTGTACTCCGGTTTCATAGTGTTAGCATTTCTTTGTTGCATGTGTTTGCATATAATGAGATATTCATGAGTAAAGAAACAGTGGAACTACTCCAGGTTACATGAGGGCTATTTAAGTGGCCACATTTCAGGACCAAATGTCTTATTTGTGATTTTATGCACCTGTACACAAAGCATTAAGATCTGACAATTAAAGGAAAAAGATAAGAAATGTTAAGTTGTATACTCGATCACAGGCTCCACTGGAAATGGCAGGCATATTGATATTGACATCAAAATTCATACTGAGTTGCATCCCCCCCCAAAGATTATAGCTTCATTCGCAAAGTGGTTTCTAGTATATATGAAGTTCATCTACTTTTATCAAAATTAGCCATACAAAAGGTTTCACCAGCACTGAAAATGAACCCTCTCTAACTCTTAAAACTAGATTTAATTTTATTATTTGACCACCTGTAGTGGGTTTGTTGCTCATATATGTGGAGATGTGGCTTTATAGGCACTTTTGAAATTTATACACAGAATTAAAAGCCCATTAATGGTAATTTTGTAGTGGTGGTGTATTTCAGGCAGAAATCATGGTATACTTATTGGTTTATTTCAAGCATGATAATATTTAATAGCAGTACTTATAGTTTTTAAGCATTACCATTCAATATCGCACATCCAATAGTAATTTTATATTCTGCATTATACACCAAGAACTTGTGCTTCTCTTTTTCTTGTCTGCCACACCGACACCTTTTGCGTGGCAGAGGATCACTATTCAAACATATGTTATTAATTATATTTAATGCGTGTCATTTTCAATATTGTGCAAATTAATTAAAATTTTCATAAGTTATGCCATATGAGGCCACAAATTTTGGAAGAAATCCTAGAAGGAATTGTTTTCACATTTCTACAACATAGGCATTTTATTTTGTGTGCAGTTATAATACCATTTATTGGAAATGTGAAAATTCATTCCAAGTGAACATTTTTATCTTTTGCTAGATTGTTTATGATTAATATGAATGTTTCAACTTAATGCCTGCTATCTTCTGCAGGTTTGCATCAATTATGCCTAGACGTTGTAGTGTAGCTGGGTGCAGATCAAATTATGATGGTGAAGGAGAACATGTAACAACATTTGTTGTCCCAAAGACTGAACCACTTCGCAGCTAATGGCTACGGAAAATTCCTACAGACTTAACCAAATTAAAGTATCCAGTGGTGTGCTCAAAACATTTCCACGACTCCTGTATTGTGAGGGTAGATAAATTTTTAGTCAACGGTGAAATTAAAGAATTTGAAAGGAAAATACCAAAACTGATAGATGGAGCATTACCTACAATCTTTCCCAATCTACCTTCATATTCACATCCAACCCAAGTTTTAGTCGCCGACTTGTTTATGCAGAAGAAGAAAACTTTAAACGAGCAGTTTAAGAGAGTTTGGTTGATTACAGGGTACATATGGAGCAAACCACATTTCATACCCTATCAGACATAGTTTCATATCTTAATTCACAAGAAAACAAGCTCCAACAGAAATGGCTCAGTGTCACACAAAATTCCAAACTGCATGTGTGTTTGTACAAAATTTGTGATACTTATCCAATTATTGTTGGTTGTATAGTTATTGAAACAGACCTTACATTTGACATGTATGTCAATAAGGTAAAATTCAAGAGACATAAATTGCCCAAACACTGTGATAAGATCTGCAATGTGTCAACACTTGAAGTTGTTATGGGATATGTGGAAGAACATGTAAATGATCCTTCGAAGACAGATATCTGAACTGGAATCAATGGAAAAATTTTGTGAAAGTACCGAGTTGCAATTCATTGTTGAACAACTAAAATTTTCCATGCAGGATAAATATCAAAGACGGTATTCCAACCAGACACTAATTTTTGCAGCAGCAGTATATGTTCATTCTAGTACAGCATATAATGCATTGTTGAAATCTCTGTGTTTATTTCTACCACACATTCGCACACTGCAGTCAATGGTTAGTCAGTACTCTTCAAATGGAAATACAATTTCAGGCAGTATCAAGTATTTGAAGACAAAAATGAACATATGAAAGATCACGATTTGCTTGTAAATTTACTGATTGATGAAATATACATTGATCCTCAACTCAGTTTCGAAGCGGGCTCGTTATATGGCTACAGTAACTCCAACCCTGAACAAATGGCAACAACTGTTCAAATTTTTATGATTTCATCTTTAGTCTCATCATACAATGACGTGGTTTGCATTGTGCCAGTGTACAATTTAACAACAGATTTTCTGAAACCGTTATTACTCTCAGTCATAACAGAAATTGAAGGCATTGGTTTCAGGATTATATCTGTAATATCAGACAACAATGCAGTCAACCGAAAAACGTTTGAACTGTTTGATGACAACAAAACTTTACAGCCATATATTAAGCATCCTTTAGATGAAAGTAGGCTACTTTTCTTCATATTCAATAGTGTGCACATAATTAAATGTGTTAGGAATAATTGGATAAATAAAAAGGAGGAGAGGACCTTTTTATTTCCTGACATGGAAGATGAACAAACTCTCCGCAGAGCACAATTCAAGCACCTTGAAGTGTTGTATGACATGGAGAAGAATTCCTTATTGAAATATGGCCATCTGCTGTCAAACAAGGTTTTGTACCCTTCAAGCATACAGAAGCAAAATGTGAAACTTGCCTTAAGCGTTTTCCATGAAAAAACATTGCTGCTTTGAAGTGTGTGGCTAATGATCATCCAGCAAGATTTCCAAATATTTGTGACATGGTGGAAAATTGTCAATGTTAAAAGTGCATTTGAAGGAAAACGCTTCAATGATGTGTATCGTGAACCCATCAGGCAAGGTAATGATATGCCTATTTCATTTTTGAAGAAAATGTCATTGTGGCTAAAGAAGTGGAGGCTATCTGTCCCCATTGCAAATGCCTTAACCTCCCAGACATTCCAGTCTCAAATAACCACAAATGATGCTTTTGTTGCCATGATATCATACATGTTTCAGAGATACAGACTGGATTATTTGCTGTTAGGCAAGTTTCAAAATGATGATTTGGAGGGTCGCTTCGGGATGTATCGCCAAATGTCAGGATCAAATTACTACATCCAGTATGTGCAAGTATTGGAGAATGAACGGAAACTTCGATTTACAAGCAATGCTCTACTTTCCAGCAAAGAAGGAAATGTGTCTCTCAGATCTTTGGCACCAGGTGAAGAAGAACATAGATGTGATGTAGTAGATGTTGATATTTCCTTGGATGTTCTGCATGAAGATTTGTCACTTGAAGTTGTCCCAGATGATCTGATGCCTGTTATTACATACATTGCTGACTATACAGTGAAGAAGGAAACTATGGGGAAGAAATGTGCTACTTGTACATCTTGGCTACAAATGGATGGAAGTGTTGAAGTTCCCGAAGCCCCATTTTCTCTTCTACATGCATTTGACCGTGGGAAATTAAGGCTTCCAACAGAAAATGTGGTGCTTGCTGTGTCTATTGTGTGGTTTCTACTTCAATAAATAATGTTGAATCATCATGATGATTTTCGGAGGTGTGAAAGACAGATGTCTGTTTTACATAAACTATCCTGTATTCAGATAACTCGCTCCAACTTGCCTGTGCATGACACATGTGACTGCAAATTGTCATTAGGTGTACGTCTTGAGAATGTTTGTTTAGTAACATGTAAAATTTTGTTAAACAATTATGTAAAAATGGAAAATAATAAGAGTTGTAAGAAATCTCAGTGTGGGAGAAAGATACAGAAATTGTGTCCAGTATGAATTTTGATAACTTTGTTGTTATGTAATTCATGAAGTGTAAGTGAAAATTTTTATGTATTTATGTCTTGTAACCTACAAGAATTGTCATATTTGTATTGTATTCTACTTTGTTAGTTATTTGTAGTTTTATTAAGGGACTGAATGTTTTTTTTTCGGTTTGTACTTAATTTCTCCCAACATAGAAAGTGGAAATGCGCACATGTATTAGATACAAATTTAGGTTATACATCCAATAATGTATTCTATTTTATGTACAATAAACCTATAAAGTGCAATATTCATAATTGAAGTACAATATTAAATCACAGTATTGAACTACGTGCCCAACAACTTTATAAGAGACTGAGAGAAATTACTTTCAAGATTCTCACATAATGTAAGTAATAACTCTCATCAACTTGTGCATACCCCAGTTTAGTTTATTTAATGTTTAATTTTGAACTGAATGTAAAAGTATTGTTAACTGCAGCACACCTTTTTTATTGATGCATGTATTCTGTTTGTCTCTTTCCATCATAATGTATAGTATTTTGATTTTGGTAGTATCGTTTGAGATGTTTCAGGTATGAATGTTCAGAAAACTACTGTGTAGCCAAATGGTAACTAGTTTGCTTTACTTGCTAACTTTCTCTTTACTTTGGGGTTTTTGAATAATTTTAATATTGAAAATATAATTGTCAGTGGTAATATTATGCAATTCATTTAACATCTTTTGTTATTCTTTTCTGTGGATTTTGAACAAATTTAAATTTCAGAACGAAGTTTCGAGATGTCTCCGATGGCATTCAGTTTGAATTTAATTTATTTTATTTAAATGAGAGTTTTCTCTTCCATTCTGACATCAATATATGTAATGTACAAGGGTTGATCAAATGAAAAGGTACAAAACGACACTGTCGGTGTAAATGAATACTTTATTCAAAGTATCCTCCATAGGCCTGAGCACATTGATCCCATTGATGAACGAGCCGAATGATTCCTTTTTCCCAGAGTTCTTTTGGCCGTGACGCGACCCAGTCCTTCACAGCGTCCTTGAGATCATCGTCCGAGGTGAAGCGCATTCCTTTGAGATGCTTTTTCAGGGGACCAAACACATGGAAGTCACAGGGGGATAAGTCCGGACTGTAGGGCGGATGGTCTAGCTGCTCCCGCTTGAACCTGGCCAGTTCCGCGTGTGTGACCCTGGTCTCGGGTCATCAACCAAACTCTCACGGCCTGCACGAAAACGGGCACTCCATTTCCTCACTGATTTGCCAGGCACACAGTCTTCCCCGTAAACGTTCACCATCCGGCGATGAATATCGGCCGGTTTAACACCTTCCGCTGTCAGAAAACGGATAACGCCTCGCTGCTCCTCAACAGTCGAATTTGCCAATGTTAACGCCATCCTGTCCGAACACGCACTGCCGCGTCACTTTGACGGCGCTCTGTATCGGAGCCTCTGCTCTCTCCTGCGCATGCGCGTTCCCCTGCATGCTCCGTTGCCGCGTGGCGAATCCAATCGCACCCCTACATATCACGCTACGTTCTCCCATCGCGGCATCGGTATTATATAATCGATTCCGTTGTTACGACGTTTCGTACCTTTTCATTTGATCAACCCTTGTATATAGTAATTAAGATGAATATAAAATAATATAATTTTGCATGTTTTCTTTAATGTATTGATACCCTCTTCTACATTCTGTCCAACATTTGAAATCAAGAAAACTCTTGGAAATCATTCATGTCAAGTACATCTGCACTATGTGGAAGTAAAGATGTTATTCACTGGAAGTACATGCTTTCATGAATGTTAATAGTTTTTATTTTAGTGTGTGTACATGTTCAAACCTCAATAAGTTTGTCATTTACCATTTTGTGTATCCCCTCCCTCAAAAGGCCATACATCATTAGGGGTAAAAATTGAACATTTGCAGAATATAATGCCTAGTATTCATTTACATCTAGGTGTAACAACCTTTCTGTTTCAGGTTCTTATAAATTTCAGCCCCTATCAGATTGAAAATATTTTAAGTGAAAATTCACATGTGGCTCTTAGTCTATGAAAATGTTAATATGAAGCCAGAGATGTTGCTATAATCTGTATCAACTATCTCTGGAGCAAGGCTGCACATAGCAGCAGAGAAGGGAGTGAGCAGAGCGAAGCAGTACATGCTGCTGGGAAGCCTCGTAACTGCAGCCACTTTCCCCCCTCCATACAATTCTGTTCCTGTCACATGTTCATTGGTGGAGGCGTCTTGCGCATAAATTTGTTTTTCATTTGCTTGCTCCAGAGATAACTGGGACAGGGTGTAGGTTCAAATATCAGCATGGGTATTCTTTGAGTGTCCCATCATCAAACTCCACATATCACATCGCCATCGACACGATTAGCCAAAAGATACAGGAAAGTTATGCAAAAAATCAATTGTATGGTTTCAATAGTATTTTTTTAAAGTGTACTTTGAAATATTAATCATTCATCCTTAAATTAAATCTCATGCTTTAAAAAAATAACTTTCAAGTAGAATCTCAAATTTAATAGCCTCTTTGCAGTCAGAACTTTGACATGACTGTCTTGAGATGTCCATAATTTCAGCACTTGACTTGAAAATTCTGATTTGTGCGTAGAAAATTCCATTTTTTCCTCAGAGTAGGTAAGTAATTTTGAATTTTACAGATTATATGGAACACTTCCACGACATATTTGCACTTTGATATTTGTATAGATCTTTTACAAGCATATAACTGGCTGGTTCAAAACTACTTTCTATTAATGTTAATTTTCTTCATCATTTGTGAACATGATTATTTTCCACAAGTCATTTTCCCAAGAATGAGTTCTAACTTGCCTGTGTGTACACCCAACAGCGAAAGAAACAGTAGGCAAATTGTTCACCACCATCTTCATTCGGTCTGAATTACACAATATGATGACAATGGATTGAAATAAAGACGTCAATAAACAGAGAACAATGCCTGCTTCGAACCAACATAGTTTCATTCCTTAAAACAACACAGGATGTAGAATAAAAAGTAGCAAAAATAGCGGTGGAAAATTTGCTTATCATTATCTTTGCCGTTGACTGTACCAAAGTGCATAGGCTCAAGTTGCAAGATGCAATTTGTATGTATTTATTTTTACAAGGGACAGCTAGTGCAAGAAATTAGTGTGTATTCCATAGAATGCCGCAGAACTGAATGTAGCTGACAAGCAGGGCTGGTGTTGAAAGGGTAAATTGCAGCCAAAATGACCAAAATTGGGGGGATGGGTTTCACTGCTGGGTCATTCCATGTCCAATCAACCAATGGTCTGAACTTTGACTTCTCAGAAATGGATATTTTTTGGTGCAGTGATAGTACCCGAAAAGTAAAGAAAAACTAAAATTTCAGATTTTTTGGGCTATTAACTTTCAAAAACTCAACAATCGCAAAAATTTAACATTTTGGAATTTTTAAACAGCTGTAGAAAAAAAACTATTTGACCTAGACGGCTCAAATTTATGCCATTCTCTTTTGTTTTAATGAGATTTGACTTGAAATGCAACATGACTGGTATTTGAATTTTGTAGTTTTTCAAAATCTCAAGAACCCCCTTTGAATTTTTTTGAAAAAGGATGGAAGTTTCAAAGATATTAATTGACTGTGTGTAAAATTTTATAATGGGACGGCAATGGGTTTGTATGGAAATTAATTTCATATTGTGTATTAAATTTCCTAAATTGTTGACTTCCAGGTTAAAACTGTTACTTAAGCCGAGACGTTGATGGAAAAGTCTTTATAATAATTAATTAAACAATTTTTGGACTACAAATAACATGAAAATATCTCATATTTATCAATTTTAATGCTTGGTAAGCAAATTGAAAACTGCATATGTGTGTTGATATATTAGAATAGGTTCTCGATGTCTTGCAATTGTTGAGTTTTTGAAAGTCAATACCTCAAAAACCAAGAGCCCCGAAAATCTAATTTTTTATCATTTTGATATGTGTAATGTATAAACAAAAAAATCTTTAAAAATCCGAATACTAAAGGTTCAAAATTATTTTTGTATAGGTTGCTTTGACATGGAATGACCTGCTGACTTCTCATTCATATATTCACACTACCATCTCGATTTCCGAGTGTGTTGCAATGCAATTGGAATGAAAAACTATATCTGAAGTTCTTATATTTTATCCAGCCTGAGTGAATGGATATTTTGACGTTTTCCATGCCCGTTAATAAAGGGTGTACAGAAGAAAATAATGTAATCGTAACGTGGTTTAAAACTGAAAAGTAAATTAATTTTTGAGCATCACATTTAGTCAGTCAACAAGGTCTACAAAGTTCAGGTTTTTACTTTTTAAGAGCACTATTAGTTAGGTTCGTTATCATTGGCGTGTTTTATCGCCAAAAAAACTATTAGAACGTATTTATTTTAACTGACAAAGAATGAAATAATCCTCTCCTTGTGAATTGATTTGTAATTTCGTCCTCCGTTTGCCACTGTCAGTCCCTGAATGAAGAATTTATGTAGCATGTAATAGCACAAGAAGCAATCCTCCCGTCGTCTTGCTTGGGACTCACTTCATGACGTCAGCATCACTGGATGACGTAGCTTCGGGGCCGGTCTTTTACGTCGGCTACGGTTAAAATATTTGAGAAAGCTCTTACATGATTCCGTTTGAGGGTAACTGCCATCTAATTTGTATTTTACGTCCCACGTATGTATTCACAAAAAAATAGTTCTAATTTGTTACATTTAATTTGTGTGTTCAAATCCGGCTCGGGCGTGAACTTCCCCCTCGTTACGTGAATCCTAAATAAATATTGGTAAGGGGCAAAAGCATTCGGCGAACGAAAGAAAAAAAAAACATTTGCGCTTGATTGCTTTGCTTCAGGAGTTGGAAACACTAAACAATGAGATTTATCGAATTTTTCAACCACTCTTGTAATTTATGAAAAAAATCAAACTTTGATTTTAAGATGGAAAAAATAGGACATTTTTTTACAATTTATAGGTATTTTTTAAAAAACAAATTAAGGTCATCAACTTCCGACGTCTAACCATTAAGCTCCTTGCATTACGCAAGGCGACCAGCGTGACTGAGTGGTTAGCACATCTAGTTACGACGCCAGGGGTCTCGGGTTCGAATCCCGGCCTGGGCAAGCGAAGTAAAATAAAGCAAATCAATAAATCAATCTTGTACGCATTATTAATCCTATAAGTTTGTTTTAAAATTTACGTGCGGGTGAAATGTAAGTTTCAGCAGTACTGTAGTGTTATAGAAGGGAGGGAGCGAGGCAGGAGGCTTCGTCGATCTCGTTCGTGCGGTGGGAAAGCTCTAGTCGTCTGAACCGTGACAGTGTAGTGTGAATCGTAATTGTGGCAGAAGAAGCAGGAGGGGTTAAAAGGAGGGCGTCTTCCCCTTCTTAACTCAAGCATATCCCCTACTCCTCTGCTGCTCACTGGCCTTGAGGTGCACTCACTGGCCTTCTATAGTGCGCGTCAAATCTCCTGCATATGGCGATAGCCAATAGCAGCGCACTGCAGCGGTGCCATGTCGAAATCTCACACGGAAAAGAGACAGCGTGGTTGAGCGAAACGCCTTGTCACGGAGATCACGGAACATTAGATAATATAACATATAATAAACTTAATGGAAGAATAGAACATACCTGATTGTGCCAGAGGGACTGCATAATTGTTTCAATATTCTCAAAGTGGAAGTTGTACAGCCTTTGTAAGATATTTTGCCCCGTAAAGAGTACGTTATCCTTTTGGCAGTAGAAAATTCGCCACAATCGTAAATTTCAAAGACGGTTCTACGAACTACGTCTTTTTCAAAGTTATCTAAGTTTGTCGTTCTTTTTTGGTACGTTAATGTGCTTTCTAGGTGATTGAAACATTGGAGCAGGCCCCGATCCACATTGTTTTGCCCCCGAACATATCCGAGAAACGGTAGCTTGATTCACACCACACGCTTGAGCTGTTAGAGCCTGGCACTTCTTAAAGTCAATTTTACTTCTCTCTTCTTCACTTGAACATTTTTTTTTAAAAAAATTGTACACCTGAAAAATCACCCGTCGTGCCTGGCTTCGTACAACACTGTATTGTTCTCTCTTCTCTCGCTATCACTACCACTTGGTTTACTCAACGACATGCTGCACACACACACACACACACACACTAAAAACGTGGGAAAAACGAACAGTGACGGTATCCTCTTCGTCAATTTCTCCTTCTACCATCACTGGGAACGAACCTGCCCTGTTCCCTTCGCTAATCGGAAAGTTTCGGAATGCAACAGGAACGAAGGGAGAACAAAAACGATACAATGCAAATACGTTTATAATGACATTGCTTCTACAGAGGGAACGGTATAAGCTACAATCACGCTTGTTTTTCGTACATACTCGCAAATTCATTATCTTTCCATCTGTTGAACTACTGACACTTGAAATAATATATTTATATCCGAGCGCCAGGTACACGATTTAGTAGCAAGGTGAAACAAATTCTGAACTAGGCAACGCTGCACGTCTGCGATTCGCTGGTGCTGTTCAGCAGTTCAAGGCCATATGCAGGAGATTTGACGCGCACTCTAAGTGCAAGTAAGTTGTTCAAGGCTGGCATAGATAAAGTTTTTAATTCCTTGAGGAAGTGGTATGCCATTTATGTAACTTCCCAGAAACAACTTATATCAGGAAACCTGTAATAAAATTACTTTGAAATGTAACGAGCAGTTTTCTGCAAGTTACCTAATAGGGCGTTACCTTAAAAAAGAAGTATGAAACACTTAGGAAGCAAGACCCATACGTCACACACACACACATACTTGTCTCATCAAGGATTGTTAAAGATCCAGGATCTGATAAATTCTAATGGGTTCTATTGGGTTTCGCTGCATGACCGGAACTATTTTTCTCGCACAATTTAAATTCGGTCCAAGTTGCGTATTGTTACATTGAAAAAAGTTTTCTGGAACGTGTTTTAATTGTTCTTGAAAAAGATTCCTGGATCGTATTTAAATTGATCCGGAAAAAAGGTTCCTGGATCGAATTGAAATTATTTAAATATGAAAAGGTTATACACTGTCTAGAACTCATTTACGTTTTCTGATTTTCTCTCCCAGTCCGGGATTGAATTTATTTACAATTCCTGGGCCATGGTTGACCGATTAAAAGTTGCCTTCTAAAAATGTCCGCGAGTACGTTTTACATTGGAATGTCACGCTGCTGTTGTAGAAAACGTAGCGCAGGGAATAAATCAAAACGCTATTGTTCTCTCGTGGGCCAGGTTCAAAAACTCCCTTGTCGAAGAGTTACTATACAGACGGGATCAAATGAAATGTACACACAAATTCGAAAGAAACGCCCTCCCTTACGGTTATGCAACCCGTAATTTTATATCATCTAGTTTCGCCTGGTAGAGTAGTTCCCGAGAAGAGCAGTGTTTCCAAACCTATAACTGTAGTGTTTCCAACCCTGTATTGGTAAGTTGGTTGTTGATTTGGTGTTTTAAGTCCACAATACACAGTATGACTAATCGGGACTGGACCTACAGTTTAAAGTGGGATCCGAACCCCTTTGTGCCTCCACCGGGACTCCTTGATTACAAGGCGACGACGATACCATTGCGCCATCCAAGCCTGTATTGCTTCGTAGAAGACGAAACCTTCACGTAAACTTCTTCATTCGTGAGTTACATTTGGTTTACAGACTCAATTTGTGAGTTACATTTGGTTTACAGACTCACATTACAGGACACTCTTTTCCTGTATTGCATGTGTTCTGGAGCATTTATTTTTCCTTCTGCGGAGAAAATTCTGTTATTATCTTACATCTTATTTTTCGCAGCTTCTCTACCATTTATCGGCTAATCGCAACAATGAGGATGAATGATGACTCGATGAAATTGATAAGAAGACAGTCATAAAGAAACCATGGGGGCTAGATTCATATTATTATTATTACTAGTATTATCTTTCTTTTTTTACTTTACTTTTGGCTAATCGCAACGATGAGGATTAGTGTATGATAAAATGCATGAAGGAACACTCATAAACAATCATACCCAGGCCGGGACTCCAACCCGGGAATTTCGGCAGCGAGATCAAAAGCCGACGGCTTACCACGCTTGGGCACAGAGGCGGCCAATTATTATTAGTGACATTGTCTTATGTAGTGTATTTTTCCACCATATTCTTTCATACAATCATGAAACTGATGAAAATTAAAATGTTAAAATACCTGCCTACGTTTTTTTTTAAGCTTGCAATATAAACCCCTGCTGCACGAAGCCAAATTGTGGGAATACGAAACAGAACCAAGTTAACATATCTTGACCGTGGAAAGTGTTAATACAACATCTAGAAAAGAGCCATTTAACAGTTGCCTGATTGCTTTTCCATTTGTTGTATGGGAAGAATTGTCTGAAATGTGTGTGTAGTGGCAGGCAAAGGAGAATACAAAGATCGAATAGAGAGGCAACACTGTCACTGTTCTGCACTGCACAGACAACGCGTCTCGTCGAGTGGGCGGGGCACTGTGGGTGCGAGCGAGCTGCTGTTGCTTCTGCAAAAAAGAACACTGACAGACAACTGAATGACGCTCCGCTTAAAATCTAGTCAATCGAGAAAGGATTTGTTGAGGAAGCGAATTGAAATATAAACGCCAGAATTTGGTCTAAGCCTATAATGGTTACTCGCAATAAAAGCTGATCAATTTTTACATGTGGAATTCCGTAATGAAGGAGGCAACAGGCCGCACTCCACACCTTTAGCCTGGTAACACTAATAAATCATTCCATTATATGCGTTCGGTTATGCTGATGGTCATGTTTAATATATTACCTTCAAACATAAACAATATCATGGACTCACTCAGAGGCAGAATTCAATTTTACGCTTTACTTTCCTGAAGATATTTTAGCAATATAATCATTCGCTCCATTTTCGTATTCTCAATTGAACTCGCACTATTTTTTCCAGAAGTTGAGTCCCACCTCCCTTCTCCCACCTTAAAAATTCTTGGGTGAGAGGCTAAAAACTATACTAAAACTGAATTACAGACAATACTTTACGATTCAAAGTGACCTGACCTAGAACGTAGTGAAAAATCACTGGTGCAAAATTCAACGTAATGATGATAAAATGAAGGTAGGAAAATGAATGTGCTAGAAAGTTTTACATACATACATACACACACATAGTTAGTTCCGTGTAGAAGACATTTCTTCACATTTTTCTCACCTTGGCTTCCTTCAATTCACGAAACTGTAAAGCCATGAACTCGTTAACCCCCTATAATCACGGAGTCCCAGGTTCGATTCCTGGTGGAGACACAACTGCCTAGTGGTTCGGATCTCACTTTCAACTGTAGGTCCCACTTCGGGTAGCCTTTCTGAGCATGAAATGGAATTAAAACACGGTAACCCATCACAACACACGCGCAGAGGGCGTTGAACGTCATGACTGACAATTATTACATACATCGAACTTTCAGCGAAGCTGGAATAAGGTCTATTTGCCATGCCAAATAGTGTGAATTTTCAGTCTTCTATACGAAGTGCATGCAAGTTATCTAAAAAAATGCAAATGTGAGGGTGAGTCGAGCTATGTTTCATTCAATAAGATCTTCACTTCAAACATATTTTGCTTTATAGCTGTCGATTTCGAATGGGCATCTAAGACTGGTTGCTTAGCGGACCGGATTTGGAGCAAAATCATGGACTGTCATAGTTCCAATCACACTACAGACATAGCAAAAATTGTTCGCCTGAAGATGAGAGAAGAGGTGATCTCTTGAAATGTCTCGAAATATATAGATAGAATATATGTTCAATCAAAAGGAAAAACAATGGATAATGTCCAATTAAGTAGAAACGTTGTTAGAACCGGTGTTCATTCACAGAGCAAAAGGGTTATTGTGACAAAATCCTGTTTCCCTGCTGGCTGCTTCGGAGAAGAGGGCTTTGTGAAGTTATCGTTTCTTGCCCAAGCGGTAGGCCTAATTGGTTGATTGACCACGAGTTCCTTCGTAGGTAAACGCGGCAACAGAGGATCACTGCCATAAAGGTGGTTCCCGCGTCGGCTGAAAGAGCTACAGGAATTTAAAGAACCATTGTCACTAACTTCAGACAAACATCTAATAATTTCCTTAGGTTTCGAAGCTGATCCGAAGGGACAACAAATACCAAAAAAACGTCATGAATTAAATGATCGATTGGTCCGTCCTTCTGTTGATGGATGGCAATTTATATTAACAATAATAATAATAAGCTTATTATTCAAGAGTCAACAATCAAAGCTAATACGCATCTATAGATCAGAAATTACTAGAGTGTTAAAGTTGTTTTTGTACCTTTTGTTATTTTAAGTCGCTCTTCTGCCACTTTCGGCTAATGAGGATGAGTGACGATTAGATTAAATTGATGCCATGATACCAATACTGAAGCCGTGGCTCAAACCCGGAAATTTCGTGGTATCGGAAGTGGACCACTTAACGCGCTTGGCCACCAAAGAGAACCGGCTCTGCGGCCAAGCGGGGTTAGTGGTGGACTAACGATCCAGACACCGAATGTTTCGGGTTCGAGTCCCGCCCGGATCTTTGTCAATTTCTTAATCGTCAGAAATCCCTTCACAATCTAAGACATACCATTTTATCAAAACTTCATTCCCCTCCCCTCCACCTCAAATTTAATACTCAATCTTCCCAACAAAATTTCCATGCCAATTTTAGACTTCCTGCTGATATTGCTCCCTCCAAAAAAGCAATCTAAGACGTAATAGTAATACACAAGACTTGGGATTCCCTGCCCCCCAAATAATTATCAATCCCGCTACCTTAAAATCTCACTAACTTCATTAATCGCCCACCATAATTTCCCTATCAATCTAAGGCCTAATATGTAAGAGTTGGATATCACCCCCCCCCCCACCAATATTACTTATTACCCGTAACAATTCCCCTGACAATCTACAAATGACTATTTGTATAACAGCAATGGCTAATTGATGACGTAATTCAACTTGTGCCCTGTTTACTCAGTCTAATTTCCATCACAGTCTGCGCCACAATGCCCCTGGACACCCCTGATTTAGAACTGTGGCAACGTGATAGGTGTAATGTAACTAACAGTTAAGTGTTAGGAATGGGTGCATGTGTGCTGCGCATTTGAATTTCATGTGAATCAAATCTGTCAATAATGTGAATATTAATATTATAGAATATAATGGTTCAGGTGTGCGAAAAAGTAACCAAGAGCACCAAGGTATCAATAAGAAAGAATTGGAAAGATAAGTTGCATATGGAGATGTGTGTAATTATTAGTTTTGTTCTGGGATGTAGCAAAGAACATCGGTTAAACAGTGCGGAGTTTCAATACTGTGTTCACCCGCCGTTGGATTCAAGCACATCATCTAGTCGACGAGGCAAGGATTCCACGAGCAGATGTTTGGTCTTCTCCTTAAACTCTCCGAAACATCAAACACGTGAGCCAGTAGAGCTTCCGTTGTTCTCAGTTGTCTAGGTTCCCACTCTCTCACCATCAACGCCCAAATGTTTTCGATTGGAAGACTTCGCTGGCCAATCTACTCTTGAAAGCAGATCCGCCGCACAAGAACATGCGGACTATCTCCTCTCTTGGAAATTCCGAAGTGTAAGGCATGATGAAATGATATCGTAAAGGAACATTCGGACCGAAGGGACATGCTGCACGTGGCACATGCCTCTTGAAAACAGCTTATCATTGGTGCATGTAGACTTTCACGCCCATTCCGGTGCAGAAAGTTTCATTTTATTGGTTCCGTTGCAAGTGACATGCTCAAGGCATAGATACGAGTAAAACTACTGCAGGATCTCGAACGAAGCACCTACCGGGGCTCGAATTAAAGCCAAAGCGTGGTGGCAAAGGCAACCGTGAAGTTACTGCATCTGAGATTTACGTCAAGCAGGGCCTGTGTGGTGTGTGCAAAGAAACTCACGCTTGCTTTAGGAAATAAGGATACTATTGAATCAATGCAATATAAAAGAGTATATACCGTAAAATATACATTATTATTGACTCATGCATTCCATTAAAAAAATGCATTGTTTTCTCGCACATTTCTGCCCGCAATGAATATAAATGTATGATCTATTAAATTAAGCAGGTGCATGCAGATTTAAAAATATTGATAAGATGATTCAATTGAATTGAATTGAATTATTGTTTTTTAAGTTCACTTGTGCACAGAAAGGCTAATTGGGACTGGACCTCCAGTTTATAGTGGGTTCCGAACTACTATGTGCCTCCACCGGGTATCGAACTCGAGACCCCTTGATTAAAATGTGACGACTCTACGATTGTGCCATAGGGGAGGCCCTAGTCCTCTTACGGAGATAATTCGTTCGGAGCAATAGAAATGCCCTATCAAAACAATTGGGGAATATTATTTTCAATGTGGATATTCTTCGGAAAATATGTTTCTAACAACAGTTTACCTAAATAGTGGGGACTTGGGGTGAGAGAGAGGGACGGAGTTGGAAGAGAGAGAGAGAGAGAGAGAGGAAAAGCACACAATTTTCTGTTCAGTGCGAACCTTTGGGATTGCTTTTTCCTAGCGCACCAAAAACACAATACGTATAACCCAAATACAACCCAAACCTTCAATGGCAAAATTGTGAGTCAATCACTCAACTGGAATAAAAAGTACGGATTTAAATCTAGGCCAGAAGATAGTTATTGCGCTACCATGTGCCAAAAAAATCCACTTTGCCCGCGAGAATTGTCATGCCTGAGTGATATGTAGTTTACGTTAGTTGTGAGAGTTGCTTCAATTCCATTGCCTGCCAAGAATAATGATAGCGCTGAAAGCATAAAATACAGAAATGTGCATGTTTGGCGAGCTATGAGAAAAGCAGATCCTTGTGTTTTCTTTTCAAAATTTACTAATTTTATGTCAACTTTTACATATAGCCAATGGCGACAGAGGATGAATGATGCTTCAGGGAAATTGATGATGATTGAAGAAACAACGAAAAAGAAAAACTCATTATCAGAGGCTAGGACCCAAGAACCCTGGCTACGCAGCATGTTATGATATTTAAGTATATCACGGATTGCTGCTAAATCCATTCCTAGATATTTGTAATGAATGAACCCCCGCCCCCGATACGAGAAAAAGAAAGACTATAGGATGTGAAACATTCACAATGTAATAGCATTGCTTTACATCGCTCTTGGCTGTATTCCAAATGTAGTAAGAGATCAGCGATAAGTTGGAGGTTTTTTTTTTTTTGTGCCAAGGTATAAGTGTGTTTGAGCGCAAGGGCTACCTATTTCATCATTTATAAAGAGTTAACTTCGTCGTTACACTAGCACCAGGCACAAATGCATCAATTTCTATTTCGGTTATTTTACATCACTCTTCTGCCTCTTGAGTTAATCGCGATAATACGGATGAATTATCAATTTATAAAATTGTGACGGGACAAACTCAGAGATACATTCATGCCTGACCAGAGTTCGAATCTGGAACATATGACCTCGCTTCGCTAGAAAGGCTGGCAGAAATGTATCGGAAAAGTGTAGGAGCACCAAGAACCGGTTTCACCCAGCACAGACAATGAAATCATTTACAGCGACTCGCTGTGGCAGTGTTGCTCGTCACCCCCTCCCCCTCACTCGCAGATAGCATAGCCTTCTCAGCACCCACCTGCTGATGGAAGAGTGGAACCACAAGCAAAACAACCTGCGCAGACCCACGACTCCTGTGCACCGTACTCCCGCGAGGAGGGGCGGGGGAGAGTGGACCATGCTTCCTTATGGCCCGAACTGAAGGGAAGAAGGGAGATCTGCGCGGGTACTTTTCGTCCCAAGGATTTTTTTCGTTGTGGTCGATCTATACTTTTCGTTTCAGGCATATTCCGACTGGAAGGTTTCTGGCACCCCTCCGCCCCCCCCCCTCCTTCCCACCATGGTTAATAAATGAGACCCCTGCACTTTCAAAACCCTTATCGCAAGAAAAAGCTGGCATCAATTTTACACCACCATACAATAAGATTTACACGGGAAACATTTCCAAACATATTTTCTTGATTCGGACTAAGGGCAAATTAAAAATAGTCAAAGAATTAAATTACTGAAAATATGGAAAAGCGCGATACTGAAATCTATAATGAGTGCGAAGGGAAAATCGAGAAAAGGAAAAAAAATTAAGTATAAAAGTATTCGAATAACCAGATTAAGAGAGAAAGTTATGACGGCTCGAACAATGGAAATGAAAAAAAAACGGGAATACGAATTGAAATATACGACAATCGGAAGTAGGCTGAAGGAATCAAATTCTAATAAACGTGGAAAGAAAACATAATGAAAGGAGCGCTGGTTCGATTCGCGACGGAAGCTCATATTTGTTGTTCGAATCCCACTCTACACTGTATGTCCAGATGGATTTACACTTAAAACAAACTTCGTGGAACTTTTTCCAAATCAGATGTCGCCAAAAATTTAAAAACAAAAAGAATAACTCTGAAGGAAAAATGCCGAAAGCGTTATTGCACAATGAAAAAAAAAAATCTTCACATATTCGTTCGGAAGTGGTAAAAGAATAATAAAATACTCAAGCATAAATGTTAATAACACTTGTTATTATTACCAGAGACATTCTGAAAATAAACTTCTTGTCCGTTAAAATCAAATCAAGAGGAAAGCAAGATCTCCACCCGGTCGCGTGAATCTGTGGCTAGATTCAAGAGTTGGAAACACTACGCTTCTCGCGAGCTGCTATTCCTGGCGAAACTAGATGATATAAAATTCCGGGTTGCATAACCGTAAGGGGGGCGTTTCATTCGATTTCGAGTGTACTTCCCTTTTCCTACGAACTCAGAAGCGAGTTGGAAACTCTTCATTGCTCCTGTATAGATAAGAAAGTGTGGGAGGGCAGTAGCAGACAAGGCCATCACGCAAACTTGTTTCCGGAAAGCTTTCTGTTGGAGTCTTGGCAGTTTGTGGAAGGATTTTGTGTTCCTACCCCCCCCCCCCCCCCGGCCTCTATTTATCTCTTTGGATTGAAAAACAGGGTGCGACGATGAAATACGGTAATATATAACGATATATAACGATGGTAATAATAATAATAACCCGTGGTGCAACAGTCAAACAGTCAACTAATTTGTAGCTCCCCAATTTCCTCACGACGGTGGATAGCCACCGGTCCCATACACAAGACCAGGTGTCCCGGGTTTGAATTCCGGCCTGGGCATGGATGTTTCTGAGTGTCCATTCATCAATTTCCCCATCTTCGCAAATTAGCAAAAAGTGACACAAAAAGCGAAGTAAAATAAAAGCAAATCAATCAATCAATTGTTAGGGCAGAACCATATATCACACAATACAGGTGAAATTGTTGTTGGTTGATGTGAATTTTTAATATGCCTAAACTCTTAAAATACTCTAATATCAGGTATTCTGTTGCAATTATTATTTCAATTTTGAGGGCCTCCGTGACTGAGTGCTTTGCATACTGCTCTATGAAACCGGAGACCTCTGTTCTATTGATTGATTGGTTTGCTTTATTTTAATTCGCTGCTGGTGCCACTTTTGGCTAAACGCGACGATGACGATGGTCGATGAAATGGTGAAATTAATGAAGCGACACTCACAATGAACACCAAATGAGCACAATGCCAAGGCCCGTCATTAAGCAAGCTGTGCTAACCACTCTACCACGGAGACCGGAATCCTTTTTAATGTATAGGAAAAATCGTTTTTTGACATTGAACTAAGAACAATTAATATGCGTCACCTCGGAGTTATTATATTTTAAATTTCGAACAATCAATTGAGATTTATTCTTAACCATTCTTTTGCCTACATCAAAATTTCTACACAATAAGATCAATTAGACTAAGGACAACAGCATTAGAGTCTATGCTTTAAGGAATGATTAATAAGCACACGATGATGACGGAAAATAATTCACATGCTTATAGTGATGCATTACATCAGTGAAACATTCATTTTCGGTCATGGTGATAAATTGAGAAACGCAGGGACGCAATAACCGATTTATTTATTTATTTTATTTCGCTTTGCTTCCACTTTTGGGTAATGAAAGGTGTGTTAAGATGAACTTTGTGAAAGGACAACTACAAACGTAGATGGATAGGACACAGTCCAAACCCCACAGACCATTATACTGACCTTATGTCTAGAAGACGCTAGATCCTTGTTAGTGTGCAAAATGCACTCCATGGTCACAATGACGTAAGCATTCGTAGAATTGATTTGTATATTTTGTTTTTATTATTATTTTTCGAATAACGCCAGCCAAACTATTGCGCATTATGTGATATGCTGATTACTTCTCAGGAACACTCGCGGCCTTCAGCCAGTTTTATCTTTAAACAAAATCATCTCTGGGGAGTAAAAACGGCTGGAGCGTGATGCTGATCATTGACCTCCAAAATGGCCGAACTCGAGAATATGCGGCGCCCTACTGCCACATCCCCTACTAAAAAAAAAAAAATGTGCCTTCATGGCACGGTTCTATACGGACGACGAACTTTACCTTACCTTTACTACTACTAACTACTCATGCCAAGAATTTTTGTATCTTTGAACCTTCATTATGTCTCCGTTGCTATCAACATAAAACTAGATTCTAATATTAATATTTCTTGTATTCATAACTTAGATATAGTACATAACTTTTACAAACTGTTTACTATATTCGATAGTCATTTGTTTCATTTTGAACACGTACGTTCATAAATTCACATTACAAACTCATCATAACTCAACATAACACAACATTGTAACTATTGTGCTCGTCACAATATAATCCCCTCTCTTAGGAAACATTTTCTGCGTGATACAATTATTCAATATACATTAAATTGTCGAACAAGAAGAAAATTTACAATAAAAGGGCACGATTACAAACTGCTTTCTACAAACACTAACGCAATACAATATTTGCGTTCAAGCATGCCATTCATACATAATTTAGGCAATTTTCTTTGTCATATTATCTTTATACAAAGAAGCAAATTTTATGACTTTCATAAATATACACAAATATTTCATTGAGAACACAGAAAATAAACACAACATTATACACAAAAATCATTTCGGTTACACATTGTTTGCTTTCAATAGCACTCTCTTTTCTTCTGGACAATTGAAAAGTTTTGAGGCTTTACCTTAGTTTGCCTAGGTTTGGCAGAAAACAATATTCTGAAACTTATATATAACTTCACAAATATATCATACATTTCATCAGTAGCAATCAACAAACTATTATCAGCTAATGAAGCTTTAAGATCGGTTTCTGATGCTAAGTAGTTTTCATCCTCTTCTTCCTCAAAATTCTTATAAAATGTTACAAAGTTACTTTGAAGAGAACATGAAGGGAATATGTCAGTCGTTTCTAAAACATAATTAGATTGAACTCCCTTATCACTTGATAATGTGATATTTTGCTTCTTGAAATCAATTATTGCTCCGAAGCGCCAAAGAAATGACAATCCTAATATTACTTCAGCATGTAACTGTCTAATAAAATATAACTCTATATGAAAGTGCTCTGAAGCTATTATTAAACTAATATTCTTAGAACCAATAACTCTAAATCTTTTGTCACCAGCAAAAGAAAATAATTTAACATTATCCACTGAATCTAATCTAGCAGTAGGAATAATAGTTTTCAATTTTAACTAAGTTGCATAATCCATTAAATTTGCCAACAATCAATAATACAGTTAATTGTTAAATCACAAATTTGACCTGGCAACACAATAACTCTTCTGTTTGAAACAAGAACACCGTCATCGTTCATTACCCATTCTGGTTCAACTTCATACCAATCGAGTACAAAGTTTATAGTAAGAACTTCCTTTTTCGAATGGTTGGGAACAATAGATGTGTTGCTCTGAAAATTGAGATTATCTTCAATTGATGTTCGAGTATAGTGATGAATATGCTCCTTGTAATTAACTGGACCGAGGAACCGGAGCTCATTACTCTGCCTTACATGTTTAAGGATGAGTGTTCACTTGTATTAGCAGTCGTTCCTGTTAAATTGCACACTCCAATACTCGAAGGTACTTGACGTTGGGTCACGTTAGTGCTAGTCCCGGGTTGTGGTAACAAATTGGAATTATTACCATACCATAAAGAGTTATTCGCTGGATATATACTTGGCTGAGTTACTGTAGTACTGCAAGAAGTAAATGGTGTAGTCCAGGGAGAGAATATCCACGGTTGAGTAGGATATTGCATCATGGAATTTAAATTATTTGCATTCCACTGAGGTAAACGTATAGATGGATTCACCTGCATACTCTGCGAAGATCTTAAGCAAGGTTCAGCTAGAGAAGGTTGAGATTGTTGTTTAGATTGTTCAGTGTTGCTTCGTACTGTGTTCCAATTACATTTACCCCGTTGGTTTCTTACTGGACGTTTATTATAACCACTTTGTGTATTTGGTTGAACACTATTCGGAGATGAAAAGCCTTCATCCGATCGTAAAGTATTTTGAATAGATTGATTTGAGCATGGATTTGACTGCCGAACATTGTTCGAAATTCTTCTTGCACCACCAATTGTTGTAGGTTCGGTATCTTCGGAATATTCAAAATTTCTGGTCTTACGAAAATCTGGCGTTTGACAGAAACTTGTCCAACATTGAATGATTGTTTTGATTTGTTGTTCAGATATTTAGTTGTCTTATTTCTTCTCATAAATTCTTCCTGGTCCTCTGTTTGTTTTTTCCCGAATGAACCAAATCAATTCTGTCCATATTTGGTATGTCATGACATGACACATATTCTGACACATTTCTCGGTATTTGTCGCAACACTAACTGAATCATATCAGATTCAGATGGGTCTTCTTCCAAATTTGAATATGCAGAATAGAGTTTTAATGCAAAAGTAGCTAAGTTTTCATCAACATTAGGATCATATTTTCTTGTTCGTAGAGCTGCCAATTGTGCTTGTACTACTTGTTCAGAAGCATAATGATGCAAAAAATTTCCTACGAAATCCTGAAAACATGAAAATCTCTTCTTATGAGAATTATACCATAACAATGCCTTGCCGTAAAAACACTTATATATACTATTCAGCCTGTATTCCTCCGGAACTCCCATTAGATTGAATGTTGAAATTAACTGATCAATATAGTCTCTAGGAATTTGTTTCTCTAAATTTCCCCCGAACTTTGGGAGTAGGTTCAAGTCACTCACTTTTAATATGCGTTGCATAGTCTCATTACAGCCAGTTGCTATTGCTTGTGAAGGACGGTTATTCAACGAAGCCATCGGATTCTGAAGACGAGGTGTCACTGGGTCAAACGGTACTGTAGTTACTACTGTGCTATCCTGATTATTCGGACTTATGAAGTGTACATTACTTCTGGCAGTACCAAAACCTGATCCGCGATTATATGTAGCATTAATTCGTTCAGAATTATTGTCTAACACACAACTATTTCTGCAAACTGTTAATGGGCAGGAATTGGTATGAATGCTACAGTTAATAGAATCCGTAGTCATAGCATTTGTTGAACAGCCCGAGAAACAAGCATGGACATTGCTAGTACAATTGTCAGGCGAGTTGTGAACAGAACCGGTGTTAAATTGCCCTTGTAACGAATTATCACAACCTCATAAATCTCGTGTGACATATGAATTAGTGAAAGAAGCATTTGCACAGTGTTTAGAATTAATATTATTGATGGCCCGATAACGCTCCCTAACCAATCTGCTTCTCTTCGTTTTCTTGCCCTTGTACATTTGCTTTACATGCGTAGTATTCGAATCTTCACTCCCAAAATCTGTTACATCTGTATCGGATGAAGTTGCGTTTGTATTTTTGCCTTTAAAAGAAACAAATTTCTTCTTTCTCTTAACATGGTTTCTAGTTAAAGCTGTTATTGGAGTAGTTTGTGCAGTTTGAGAATTGACATAGACTTGATTGGCTTCAGACACGTCAGATATTTTATCAACGGTTGGTGCATTATCATTCTCAGGAGCTAACACTTTTGTACTACTAATGTGCCCCATTTTAGTTTTAATATCACCAATCTCATATTCTAAGCGCGAAATAGATACTTGTTCATTTAGTGTAATTTTAACAGCAATTATATTGCAGACTTGTTCTTCCGCTGGTGTCGTTAGTTCGACGAGATGTTCCTGAAGAAAAGACGTCTTTGCAATAAGTGATTCTATATTAGACTGCACACCACTTAATTTCTCTTTAACCTCATTTTTAAGGGCGTTAGTATTTATTTTGCAAGCATCAGCCACCTGTTTTATTTATTCTCGGAGTTCAGCGCGAAAAGTAACAAGAGACTGATTGAAACTCCTGACTTTCAGAAAACTTTTTCATTTGATCAGTGAGTTGCTGTTTCATCTGATCTTGGCTGTCTGTAAGCTGATGTTTCATCTGCGCTTGGCTGTCTGTGAGCTGTTTCATCTGCGCTTGGCTGTCTTTAAGCTGCTGTTTCAACTGCGCTTGGATGTCTGTAAGCTGCTTCATCTGCGCTTGGCTGTTTGTAAGCTGCTGTTTTATCTGCGCTTGGCTGTCTGTAAGCTGCTGTTTTATCTGCGCTTGGCTGTCTGTAAGCTGCTGTTTCATCTGCGCTTGGCTGTCTGTAAGCTGCTGTTTCATCTGCTCTTGACTTTCTGTAAACTGCAACCGAACGTCATCCATTTTATGAATTATTGTCTCCAATAATGCATTAAAATTAGTATCTTTATTGTGTTCAGCCCCATGCTGGCCAAACATCGGATAACCTTCATACTTTGCACAAGTACTGTTCAAACGTATCAGAATTACTGGAATGTAACGCTGCTAACTGTAGACATTTATAGTGATATAACTTTCCACATTTGCGACAAGTTATACACTTAGCATTCTTATCTGGATCCTTACAACAACCCAAATTTTGAATATTGATTTCAGCATTGTCCGAAATCAAGCTTTCATCAATCGTTTGTCCTTTTCGTGTTGATCCTTTCCCCTTATCTGTCATTATTTAACTATATTATTAAGAAAAACGTATATCTAAACACTTACTAATTCGAATCCTGGAAACTGGGTCGCCAAATTATTGAAACCTACACATTTTATCAACATAAAACTAGATTCCAATATTAATATTTCTTGTATTCATAACTTAGATATAGTACATAACTTTTACAAACTGTTTACTATATTCGATAGTCATTTGTTTCATTTTGAACACGTACATTCATAAATTCACATTACAAACTCATCATAACTCAACATAAGACAACACGTACGTTCATAAATTCACATTACAAACTCATCATAACACAACATTGTAACTATTGTGCTCGTCACACACGGTTCTATACGGACGACGAACTTTACCTTACCTTTACTACTACTAACTACTCATGCCAGGAATTTTTGTATCTTTGAACCTTCATTATGTCTCCGTTGCTAACCTGGTTCATACCCAGTCACAACAGCAATTAGTCAATGCAATAAAATACATCAAACTTAAAATAAAACAGGTGTCGGCGCCACACACACATACACATACAAGCACAAGGGGAGAGAGAGAGAGAGAGAGAAAGGCGGGGGGATAGGAACACAAAATCCTTCCACAAACTGCCAAGACTCCAACAGAAAGGTTGCTGGAAACAAGTTTGCGTTCTGGCCTTGTCTGCTACTGCCCTCCCCCACTTTCTTATCTATACAGGAGTAATGAAGAGTTTCCAACTCGCTTCTGAGTTGGTAGGAAAAGGGAAGTACATTTCATTTGATCCCGTCTGTACATAACGCAATGGACTATATTAGTGTGGCCGTCGCGTCACATTGAGTTCAAACAAACCCGTCACGTGTTGCTCCGGCATCCGATCCAGGAACTGCAGCCAATAGGTGTCGTGGATGAGGTAACGTGAGGATGCTGTGTTCCCAGCATATATTACAACAGGCAACGGCAGTGCTGCTACAACCAAGTGAAGGTACGCGCGTGAGAGAATGGGGCTATATGGAGAGCGGTAACGTGACTGCAGCGTTTGCATTTCGCCCATTTTTACCTTTTACCGTAGATTCTGGATACAGCCAGCACATGCTCACAAGTGGATAATTGTTTATCGTCAGGTCCGTGTTCGATCCAAGTCGCGTATTGTTTCATTTCAATACGGAACTTGGACCCTATTTAAACTGATTCGGGATAAAAAGTTCCTGGACCGTATTGAAATTGATCCTGGAATGAAGGTTCCTGGACCGTATTAAGTTTATCGGGGGAAACGTTACTGGACCGAATTGAAATACTTTACACATAAAGACGTTATTTACGGTCCAGAACCCATTTACGCTTGTTGATTTTCTCTCCTGGACCGGAATTAAATTTATTTAAAATTCCTGGACCTTTAACAACCCTGGTCTCATCCTCGGGACGAGTGATTCAGTTAAGACTCTAACCTCCCCTTATGTTATCAAGGGCAAGGTCACCAACAAAGTAATCTACAGGAAGTTGTGGGGGCTTAGTGTAAACAAGACCAGAGCCTTGGCAATGAGTACCTTTGACATGGCCTGCAAGGCCATTTCTACACCAGAATGGACAGTTCACTAAAATAGCCACAAGGCTGGAAGTTCTCTCAGCAGGGCTTAGGATGATGACACGGTCAATGGTAGTATAAATACTCCTGCGAATAGGATTCTTAAGTTCTTTAATTATTGTGTATCTTGAGACGTTGTGAGGCTTCATATTGGAGGTTAAGCCCTCAATTCCCCACGTACAATCTACTTGGGAATTCCAGAAGATGAAGTCACAGATAGTCAGTCAGTTAGGATTAGATTGTAAGTGATATATTTGTTAACCAGACTTAGGAATAATAAACATATCATTTATTGAGCAAGTACATTTATCTAAGAAGGGTATTAACTCAAAGTACCGCTAGTTGACCCCATAACGTTACAGAACTTTTGAACCTCCCCAGGGAGCTCTTGAACGAACAATACCCGATAAATAGCATAAGAGTAAATTTCCGTGGGTTTCTCAGAAAGTAATGTCCCACTATTTTTTTCTCATGCCAGAATGAAGAGAGCAGTGTGAAAATGGAAGGGTAGTAAGTAACATTGAAGTCTAGTAGTGCCCACATGTGTGCAAGTACATTGTCGTCCGACAGATTGCGCCGCGGTAGTGGTCCCTGAAAATTGCGTCTGTGAGTGGCACACGTTACAAACAACGAGCTATAATTTTATTTCTTAGTGACGGAGAAAGAAAGTGTGGAAAACATTCACAAACGAATTGTGCTGTGTATGAAAGTTCTGTGGTCGATAGGAGAGCCGTTGGACGCTGGGTGCATAGAGTTAAGGCTTTAGAAAGTGGAAGAATAGAGCTGCATGACCAACGGCGATCTGGACGTCCTGCCCCAGCCACCAGCCCAGACATGTTGTCCATGACATTTTTCGTGCGGATCGGCGCATTACAAGTCGGCAATGAACCGTATAGCTTTCCGTTATATGGTAATGGTAGTGCAGTGGCAATTATTGACGTTTTGGGGTATTCGAAGATATGCGTAAAATGGGTTCCTCGATGTCTCCGAGCACAAGCTTCCGAACCCAGGAAGCAATCGCCAAAATTTGGTTGTACTGTCCCCACCCTCCCAATAGTCCTGACCTGGCGACATCAGCGTTTCATCTGTGTGGGCCACTGAAGGATTTCCTGCATATGACAAGCTTTGAATATCACGCTAGCGTGATTCGTGCAGTGAGAACATGTCTACGTGAACAGGACACGAGATGAGACAGGGGAAGGAATTCATGCCCTTGTTTCGCGCTGGCCTAACGCCGTAGACGTTGATAGAGGTAATGTGGAAAAATAACCTACGTAAAAAACATTCAGTTATACTGTGAGTGATTTTCATAGATTTGGAATAAATGGTTTCCGAGAAAAAAAAATTGTGGGGCATTACTTTCTGAGCAACCCACGTATATTGCACCTACTAAGCGATCTCCTTTCCCCATTTCCCGTATCTAAAACTGACTAAACCTTGATTGGTGGCAACTGGAAAAAATACAACAACATTAGTTCCCCCCAAGAGAAATAGTCATTAATCCGCCACTGGATGTTCAAATTGGTAATTGTAGTCAATGATTAAGATTAGGACCTATATACGTTCTTGGATATTATGATTTTTATCAAACACTGCAAACTTCTACCCACAACCCTTAATGAAACTATGAAAATGAAGCTAATGGCACAAAAAGTGTTGCGTGAAATCGAAAAATAATGTAGCTTCAAATCGCTCCATGCAGATTGTGGTCTGATGTATGACGTCATTTTTATCGATTTGTCCAATAAGATTATAGTGACAACGAAAATCCATTCTCTCATCACCACATATAGAGGGAAACATGTTTCATAAATGCATTGCCATTGTCGAACTGTTCTACAATGAGACAAAATTCAAATGCTTTAGCCGAATCGTTCGTTAACAAGATCCAAATGCAAACAGGTATAGGTTTCTATGTATGGATAATTCAATACTACAGCCAATTTACAAGATAATAAGCCGTAACGTCCATGTAAAACTAGGAGCTGTAAACAGTTTTGCTTACAATAGCCGGTCTCTATGATGTGGACAGGGATTCAGGATTCGTATCCTGGTAAGGTATAGAACTGTTATTGTGCGTGCCCTACCCTGTAAAAAAATCTGTAAATTTACTGTATTAAGACTGTAAAATTAACTGGTGGTTCACTTTAAGTTAGTTTAACGTCTCTTCATCGTAACACTGAATCCAATTATCATTTGAAAACACACGAAGCAAATAATTAATGATTGTAGAACTGTTGTCAAACGTTTATTGTTATTTTGAGTGGTACAAATTGATACCAAAGTGTAAAATAATTCTAGTAAAAGCAGTTAAAAGTTAATGTTCAAATAACAACCGGTTTATGTTGTTGTATACTGTCACTGGAGAGCGCTGCATGCAAGAAAATGAATTGCAAAGAACTCTTAGGTATTTGCGGTGGTTATAGCATCGTTTTATTAATACTTTTTAGTGTGGTATTGCGGTAATTTTTACGATTACATCAAGTGCAAGTCACAGCAGATTTTACCGTATAATGATAGTCAATTTAACCGCGCGTCATCTACGCATACCCGGAAATAAAGTATACCAATATCGGAACTCTGTTGAGTAAAGTGCAACATGGTAACTGTATCAATCTTCTGTGAATCAACACTCGTCCTTCCTAGCCTAACCATGTATGCATTATTAGAACTAAGCGGATCTGTATGTTAGGTATTATTAAGTTAGATGCTCCAGGTTTAGATCCTTTAGCAATTAGTTTTAGTGAATGTTAGGAGATAGATGTGCCCTTGCCAGATCAGTATCAACGCAGCAACAGCTACTGTACACAGATTTGAACATAAAGAAAACCGTCAGCATACATATTCCTAACATTTTTCATATCGTCCCTGCACGTTTGCAAATATTACCGGAATTCTATTAATACACTGGGCAGCATTTGCATGTGTAGTGAACTTTCGAACATGAATTCCAGAAATATCCTCTACAAAGGGCACCGTTTTGTAGCTCGTGTCTATCCTCAAAGTCCACTTCCGTATGAACGGAGATAATGCTGAACAACAAACTTCTTTTCTCGCTTACTCAAGGCCATTGAGGATTAATTTTCAATATAACTGTTATCTGTAAGAACCAGTGCCACACTGTAGTTGCACTTCCTCGGTTCCCACACAATACCAACAATGTACAGTGTTGCCAACTTTCGGTATATTTTATTTTCGGCCGCACGTACTTTGTTAGTTTATTATTAATCTCCATCGTTGCTTTTAATCCTATGGAAGCAGAAAACTAACAAAATAAACGTAAGATAAAATAATTCTTGGAAATCAGTAGTCGTTATTTCTCCCTACATGTACAGTCACGGACACTGCTGGGTTGTAAAGATTCCATTCAAAGTCAATGTATTCATTACAACCCGGCAGTGTCCGTAACTGTACCATATTGATTTAAGATAATTTCATATGTTTATTAGGCATACTAAGTTTTATGCCATGAAATGTTTATTTGTATATAGCAAGGGTAAAGGTTTAATGGCTAAACAATGATATTCGACCTATTTTTGGAGCAGATAAGACAGTGGCAGTCTAGTCGGTATGACGTCTGACTACCACACGAGGGACCCCCGTTCGATTTCCGGCGTTTTTTTTTTTTTACGGTATCCTAGGCATAACTGGTTCTGGGTCCTACTCCCTCTTATGAATAAGTACTTGGGAAGCAACATCGTAGTGGGGACGGTAAAGGGTGTTGGAGCATTGTGTTGACCACATCATTTCCACTAAGACTGAGATATCTCCTGGCTGTAGCCTGAGTAAGTGATGCTTTTATACTTCAATTTTTTTCCAGTGTGTTTCGGAATATTGCAACGAAACTTAGATTACCTTGATCTTTCTTTACAGGATGTAACGCAATGACCACCGTAGGTGCGACGCTAATTCCAGTGACCTACGTCACAGGTAAGTACAATTGCAAGAACCTTAATCAAACGTTTGAATTTATTCTGCTTGATCTTAGCATCTTTTCAGTGTACAGTATAAAATTCCATTTGATGGAGATAATCTAATTAGTTTTGTGGCGTTTTTTGCCTGAAATTACTTTCTATTCGTTAAAATTACTAAACGCTTGGCTCGGTAATGAACAAAAATTGGTGGACGAAATTTGATATTATTTGTTACGTTAGCTGTAAAGAAAGCAATACAAAACAGTCGTGTGTCTGTCGGTGCAAGTATGAACCTCACAGCACAAAGGTGATGAGAAAGGAATTTCACAGGTAAATCTCCGGTTACTGCCGGAATGAACGTGGTCCAATTTCGAAATACGCACAGAACAAAAAGGGCCGGTTGTGATCGGAAAAGGGTGACATTGCTTTGAGAGGAGAACTGGATTGATTTGATTTGATTTGCATTATTTTACTTCGCTTTTCGTGCCACTTTTTGGCTAATTTGCGACGATGGGGATGAGTGATGATATGACGAAATTGATGAATGGACACTCCAGAACATCCATGGCCAGGCCGGGATTCGAACCCGGGACCCCTAGCGTCGTAGCGTGATGTGCTAAACACTAAAGAGAGATGGAGGTCTAGACAGAGAGAGGGAGAGGGGGGAGAGACTACGTGCGCGAACAGAGTAAGTTCCATCTTCGTGACAATCATTCTCAATCACGACGGTTATGGGCTTTGTTATTTAATCTCGTCATGTTTTTACCTCAAACGCAGTCTTTTGAGGGGGCATGAATAAGCGAGTGCCGAGCCATTAAGGTTTCGACACGCAGTGTAAAAATAACACAAAGATGTGCAGTTTTTATTGCTTTTGGTTCTTTATGTGTACATAATTTGGCCTTCAAAGCCCATATTAAAGTTTCATACTTAAGTCAAACATGATAATATCCCTTGGGTTTGTGAGCAATCATTTCTATGTTTCCTCGTTTCAACAATTGCTCTTCGAAACTATTATTTTATGTATAACAAGAGATTTAAGCGTTTCGTGAAATAAGCTTACAAATAGCAACGCATGGTTAAACTAGATATTACTTTTAAAAAAACGGTTACTGCATACCTGCATACCTGGATCATGGCAGATTCATAGTCGTTCTTGAAGTTCCAGTCTGTTGACTCTGCCTTCATATTTGTCACAGTAATTCGTTATTCGTTAGTCGTTGTCATGGAGGGATAGTCAAGTGTCAGGCGGTTCTTGTCACTTACGGCTGTCGAAAGTGAGGGGTATATATAGAAGGAAAGGCGTTTGTCTAAGGTCAAGGAAAGAGTTGACGAGTGGGTACTTTGAAATGAGGGATGCCCCTGGATGGAAGGGGAGTGGTGGCTGCGTACTGCCATTCACTGTTTGAACTATATAGGAGGAATGTTTCCAATCTCTTGCCTTTATATACCTGCGTTCACAAATCGTGAGACTGTTTCCAACAGAACAAAGAAAGTGTATTCCTAATTTTCTGCCGTTGTTTTTATCCTCTTAATCGCCAAAGATTTGGAGAATTTGGATTGACATGGATCTAAATCATACTAGATTTTATTTCAAAGAAATAACAGTGCCATCTAGGCGCTTTGCTGAAAACTTCATATTTTTGGGACTCGTTATTTAAAAAAAATAAATGCTGTATTTTACGATATAGTATTATTGGGTAAATCACTTCAATTAAATTAACTGCTATAACGAAACACATTTTCACAACTACCTCCCTACCTTAAGAGAAAGACTCTCAGTGATAAATCATAAGCAACAAAATCTAAAAGTTCTAAAATTTGATACAGGAAAGTTTACTGATGAAAGAATTAAGAAAGATTACCAAATTAAACTGTCAAATGGATTTGATGTTTTGCAGGATTTAAATGATGATGAAAATATAAATGAAACAGACGTAAATAAGAATTGGGAGCACATACGTAATGCAATAGAATCAGCAGCTAAAGAAAGTATAGGATACCATAAACCGAGAAAAAGTAAGCCATGGTTTGATAATGAATGTCATAATCTAATAGAAATAAGAAATCAGGCTACACTTAGGTGGTTAAATAACTCTGATGATACAAATCTAAACAATTATAATAGAATAAAGCGAGAAGTTAACCGCACGTTTAGAAGTAAAAAAAGAGATTACTTGAAAAGCAAAATTAACGAAATTGAAACAAACAGCAAAAATAAAAATATCAGAGATTTATATAAAGGTGTAAATGAGTTTAGAAAGGGGTGGCAACCTAAAGTAAACTTGATAAAAGATAAAGACGGTGATTTTCTAGCTGACCCAAGCGATATTCTAAATAGATGGAAGAACTACTTTAATGACCTTTTAAATGTCTATGTAGGAGATAAATCAGAAGTAAATGAAGTACACACAGCAGAACCTTTAGTTCCAGAACCTAACTTGACGGAAGTTAAAGATGCTATTAAAAGGCTAAAGAATAACAAAGCACCTGGCATTGATTTAATACCAGCTGAGTTAATTAAATATGGTGGAAATTCATTAATATGTCAAATTCATAAATTAATTTGTTTAATATGGAGTAAAGAAGAAATCCCTCAACAGTGAAAGAATCCATAATTGTTCCTGTGTTTAAAAAAGGTGATAAAATGAACTGCAATAATTACCGTGGAATTTCTCTAGTCTCAACAACATATAAAATATTATCTAACATTCTTTTAACAAGACTAACCCCATAGGCTAATGAAATTATAGGTGATTATCAATGTGGATTTAAACGTAACAGATCAACTACAGATCAAATTTTTCACATCAGACAGACACTTGAAAAAAATTGGAATATAATCAAAATGTCCATCAGCTATTCATTGATTTCAAAAAAGCATGATTCGGTCAAAAGAGATAAATTATATAATATATTAGTCGAGTTTGGAATACCTAAGAAGCTTGTTAGTATGATAAAAGTATGCACCAGTGAAACAGAAAGTAAAATTCGTGTAGGTATTAATATGTCTGACAAATTTACAATTCATGATGGGTTAAAACAAGGAGATGCATTATCTCCATTGCTCTTTAATTTTGCTTTAGAATATGCTGTTAGGAAGATAAAAGAAACTAAAGAAGGACTAAAATTAAATGGTGTGACTCAGTTGTTAGCATATGCAGATGATGTAGACTTAGTGGGGGATGATGTGAATACAATTAAGAATAATGCTAAAATATTTTTCAAAACTGCTAAAGAGATAGGTTTGGAAGTTAACAAAGAGAAAACTAAATATATGCTTACAGGCCGAAACCAAGTGTTAGGTAATAATCAAAATCTAATTATTGATAACAACTCGTTTGAACCAGTTTCCAAATTCAAATACTTAGGAGTTATATTAACAAATGAAAATTATATTAAAGAGGAAATAAAAAGTAGGCTTAATTCAGGAAATGCATGTTACTTCTCTCTTCATAAACTTTTGAGATCTCGTTTAATATCTAAGAAACTAAAAGTTAAAATATACAAAACAGTAATTTTGCCTGTAGTATTATATGGATGTGAAACTTGGTCCCTTACATTGAAAGAGGAACATAAATTGAGAGTATTTGAAAAGAAGATCCTTAGGAAAATATTGGACCTAAAAGGGATGAGGAGACAGGTGAGTGGAGAAGGTTACATAATTTAGAACTACATAATTTGTATTCATGTCCAGATATTATTAGAATAATTAAATCAAGAAGACTTAGGTGGGCAGGCCATTTGGCACGAATGGGAGAGGAAAGAGGAGTTTACAGAATTCTTCTTGGGAAACCTGATGGTAAGAGACCTGTAGGAAGGCCAAGACGAAGATGGAGGGACAACTTTGAGATGGACCTAAGGGAAATCGGTAGGGATGGAAAAGAGTATATAGAACTTGCTCAAGATAGGGACAGATGGAAGGTCTGTGTTGCTGCAGCCATGAACCTTCGGGCTTAAGAAGGCTAGGGAGTTAGTTAGCTAGTTTACCTCCCTACCAACACAGACTGTTAAAACAAACTCAAACAATATACTTTAACAAAATAGTAAAACATCTATTCACGAGTTATTTTTAAACTTTGCATATTTATATATTTTTATTTATTTTACCTAAAGTTTCAGATACAGTACTGAATGACCATTTTACACTGAAACAGTAACAGCAGGAAAATAACAACAACAACAACAACAACAACAACAACAACAACAACAAAATAGAGTACAAGATTGCACTGAAAACAAATCAAAATTATACATATATCGTTAACAATTTTCTAAAACTTTGTTCTGGCAAGAATATGTCCACATTTGGAGGCAGGTTATTATACGAGTGAGGAAGCCTGTAGAAAAGAGACCGCTGTAGTAGGGAGAGCCTTGTGGTGGGATTGTGAAATAGATTAACGTTGCGGGTTGCCGTGTGGGGACGCAATGAAATTTGTTGAGCAGAAATTCGGATTTAATTTTACCATTCATGATTTTGTGCAAGAATTTCATGTCTGCTAATTCGCGACGAGTGTGTGGTGGTTGCATATTGAAGACAGACATAATATCTGTTTTGTGAAGGTGCCTCAGAGAAGGTATTCTGTGGCGAGCAATGGCGAGGAAAAATTTGAGAACGGAATCAATCCGGGAAAGATTTGTTTTTGAAGCCATGGTCCAGATAGGAGAGCAATATTCAAGACTGGGGGAGATAAGGGATTTTTAAAATATGCTGATTGAAGCAGTTACATACCATATCCTTCTATTTCATCTGTATTGTTTCGAAATCAGCCTTTTTTCATGTCCAATTTTCTTCTTAAGAGCATTAATTATTCTAAATACCCCATAACACAAATTATTTTTACTCGAATCAACGTCAATATCATAAATTTGAAGTCATCAAAGGAGTCATGAAGTTAACAAATAGCTGTTTATCTAAGTTATATTATTTTTTCATTTTTATCAATGTTTTCTTCTATCTTTCGTTGTATTTGTTTGAACATAGGCATTACTGAAAATGTGTAAATTGGAGGAATATCGTTTCGAGGGTTCTGTTCTGTTCTGCCTTTAAACTGTAGGTCAAGTCCCGAGTAGCCTATCTATGCATAAAGTGGCCCTCTAGGTCGAAACACACACACTCACTAGTAAAGACGATTTATTATTATTATTATTATGTACTTCGTATACATTACTGAACTTATCTGAGGATCCATTGTAAGTTTGTTCATTTAATTAGTGGATAAGTAAAATCAGGAGAACAGCTACGAGAAGTCACTTTTTTCTAAAACTTTGGAAACTTCGCAAAGTAATCGAAAGCAGTGGCGTGCCCAGGATTTTCGAAAGAGGAGGGGGTTGCATGTGCGATTTTTTAGTAATCAGCCCTTGTTTTGCCATATTTCTACCTTTTACGTTCTTTTGTTAAGGGATACTGGTCACGCCAATGTTCCGAAGTGGGCCACACTTAACGTTTCAAGACAAAGATTTGTCCGTTTCTGTAAGTTGGCTGGAGGACTCTCTTTTCCGCCAAAGATGCCACCATATTCCACCAAGATCACCAACGTCACGTAACCAATCCATCTTCTTCAAGATGGCCGAATACACAAAGGGTCTTGAGAAAATGGCCGCAGCATCCGCCGCTTTTATCATGCTAAAAGTATCCCTCCCAAAACACTTTACCTCTATGGTCTGCTGAAAGTGAAGAGCGAAAGGATTTCGGAGTGGATGGAAGCATGTTGGGACTCTGGAGATTTTGTTTGAGGGGGGGGATCATTTGGAATACCTTCCACGCCATTATACCAAGGAAGGACGCTGCTAAAGCAAAGTAAAAGATAAGGACTCGCTGGAGAATGAAACGGGGGGCTCTTTCTTTGTTGGCATTATCGATAAGGCTGACTGATTTCAAGCTCTGAGGAACGGAACTTTCTTGGTTTGCAATTTTGAATGGCGTCCATTTATCCACATCTTTGGATCAATTCAACAAAGGTGTGTTCACGCTAATGGCGTACGATGTATTTGGGTAAAGTTTAATCCACCTGAAACGCCTGCGAATAACGTTTGTTGTTTACTTGATAACCGATACGTAGTTTGACTGCCACTCCGTAGTTCCGGGTTCGATTCCTATGGAAGAGTGTGCTGTTGCCGTCGATGATTAATTGATTGATTGATTTCGCGTTTTGTACCTCTTGGCTAATTTGCGAAGATGGGGATGAGTGACGAAATGATGAAATTGATTAACCCGGGACCCTTGGCGTCGCAGAGCGATGTGCTAACCACTCGGCCACAGGGTCCGGCCCGTCGATGATTAATTATGCGTGTACTGTTATTAACTGAAGAATGCCCTCCCAGATGGCGCAGTGGTAGCGTCGTTGTCTTGTAATCAAGGGTTCCCGGGCTCGATACCCGGTGGAGGCACATAGTGGTTCGGATCCCACTTTAAACTGTAGGTCCAGTCCCGATTAGCCTTTCTGTTCTTAAAGTGCACTTAAAACACTAAATCAATCAATCAATCAATAACTGAAGAATATTTGTTTCTAGAATTTGCGAAGGTGAAGCTAAACTTCTATGGACTGCTTACACATCTAACTTTGAAATTAACTTGAATATTATTTCTATGAATGAAAACGCAGCAAATCACTTTTTGATAGAAACTTTTATCATAAACCTTCCCAACTGTTATTTCTGTTTCTATGGCTACGTCAATGTTGCCAAGTACATAAACGTTATACAATTTAACATAAATAGGAAACAAACGTTATTAAACAGCAAATTGAACATTAAGTTTTGAATGTTAAAACTCATAATTATAATAGTACATTTAAACATGAACATAAGAAAAAGTTCAATTGTTTTGTAATAGAGATCAGGCACAACAGATGGCGGTCGGATAGTGTTGCTGAGAGCCCGGATGTTAAGGCATTAATGTTGGTTAAAATAGCCAGGCGAAAAGGCATTTATAATGTGGATAACCAAAAGCAAAAACAATAGGCACAATAAACCGAGAAAAGTTGCAAATTCCAACTCACTTAAGTCTATAATGTCATTAAAAAAGTTAAAAACTACTTGGAAATAACATTTTTACTTTCTTTGTCGTCTTGATTGCACGTGACCACTGCGTGTTTATTTCAGCATTCATAGATGTCAACACTATCAGAAAGAATACTTCTTCATAACAGAAAATGATCTCTCTACTTCCATAAACGTAATTACAGCATACTTGAAACAGTCTATTGTAGCCGGATTCACGCCGTCAAGAATTGATTTTCCACCTTTAAGGGTATCACAAATTATTTACAATTTTTCGAATTCCACATTGGTAGTCATTACACGTTTGCACTTTTCTGCAACAGCTAACTTCGTTCGAACACTTCAGTCAGCTGTTTCTTGCAAGGATTCATCGCAGATGAAGTAATAGTCTCTGGCAACATCATAATGTGCTATAGGTATTTTCTACTATTACGGCGAGCGCTCTATATGCTGGCAAGGGAAGTTGGGAGCGGGGAAGCGACCAATCCAGCACGATAAGAAACGCGGCAGCCTGTAGAACGAGGTGCACGTAGTACTTCCTACCGCCGCGTCGTAACTCTCGGCGCCACCGCTGTTGTCTGATTGATCTGCGGTGTAATCCCCGCTCCTCACTTTCCTTGCCAGCATGAGGACGGGCCGCCTTAACAGTAGAAAATACCTTTAATAGATAACATTTCTGAAATAATAATAAGTTACATACAATTTCTTTAAGAAACATTCTAAAATTTCACTGAAAATGGCAAAAAAAAAAGGGCATTAACATTAAAAAAAAGGCAGTAGGGTATAAAATAGGCAAAATGAAAAAGCTTGTAAGATATTATGCTGATAGCTTGCTAAACTATCGGCTGACCTACATAGATAGCTACATCTGTCCACCAATTGTGTTCGGGGGTGTGTGGTTCCATGCATAGGCGCGCGCATGGGAGGGTGGCAAGGAGGGTAGTTGCCCCCTCTAATCATGGACGTCCGCATTTTTTTTTCCACGGAGGAACAAGCAAAGTATTTTTCCATGGGGCATATTACCTCGATAATAGTGTTGCCCCCTCAAAAACCACCACTTGAATTTGAAATTAATGTAAATTACTATGACTGAAATCATATTATACGTGTGAAATATATACCTTTAGTTTGACATTCGATTTCTAAGGAGGAGGTGTGGCCATTCTTGCCCCCCCCCCCTTCCAGACGTCTATGTATCTACATTATTATACTTTCACCTAGAAATTTAGTGCAGAGGAATCTTTTCGACGTTATTAAACGATATTATACTTTTATTGTCCCTCCCCAACCTTGGAGGGAGTCAATTCCAGGGGAGCAAGGGGGTTAAACATTGAGGTAAAAGAAAGCAAGGCTAGTAGAATCTAAGCGTAGCAGGATAGAAATGTACTCAATATGAAATTCGTTTTCACATCTTTCTTACATTATTTCTTCCAGACGGCTAAGAGCACCTGAAGGGGGCACAGGGGCAATTGCCCCCCTTGATATCAAATTCTGTACAAATAAAAATACATTTCGTAAAATTTCTTCCTCGCTTCGCTCGCAATGTCTACTTTTCATACAGTCTTATCAAGTCCAGAGCCGTAGCTAGGGGCGGCGGGAGTTGGTCCTAAGCGCCGAAATGAAAAAAATGTAAAATAACGACACGGCGGCCCATAAATGCCATATTAAATCAATATTGTTTTCAGTTAGCAAAAATTTAGATCTAAAAATTTTCTTGCTCGCTTCGCACGCAATGTTTCTTGTTTCCTGTAATTCATTGTAAATTGCAACAGAGAGAGAAGTTATAACTACCAAATACCACAGGCTCTTGCTACTAAACAGTTTTGTCTTAAATGCATAAACACAATTGTTTGGAGTAAAAGGAGCGCAGCACATTTCAGAGACAATATATTTATTCATTATGGTGCCTCTATGTTGCTACATGATATATATAGCTTGACACAACGATATATCTCGAAAAGTACGCATCTGATCAAAACAAATTTCTGAATGAAATTTGTTCGTCTCGAAGGGGCTCACCCAAACTCCACCCCCAAATCAGGATACAAGACGTAAAGGTTTGTAAGATAAAACACGCGGTCCTGAAACATGCTCAGCAATCTGTTAAGAAACGAGGTTAACTAATTATAAAACTGTAAAACGTTGAAGAAAGGGAATGTAGAGGAAAGATGGGTAAAGATGTTAAACAAAATGGAAGAAGATAAAACAAATAGGCTTTAATGTAACGAAAGAAATAGCACGAGCGTTCATGATGATAGAGGAGTTCCAAGGCGGAGGGATGACGTAATAATTCAGGAGTAGCGGGAAAAGAAGGGGGAGGGAGGAAGCAAGTGGGCGGGGCCAGTACCAGCTATCGGCAGCACATCATCAGCACAACGTTAGCTGTGAAGACGACTAACTCGACGATCCATTCCGCGGAAGTGAGATTGTTTATTTTCACATGGTAAAAGGTTTTTACGGAGCTTTGAAATCTTCAACGTTTTACAGTTTTACGTATAAGTGGTTAACAACGTTTTGAACAGATTGCCGATCATGTTTCAAGACCGCATGTTTTCTCCTGAAGACCATTTGATCTTGTTTCCTAGTCAAACAGACAAGGCATGATCTGCCACGAAGCCTTAAGAAGAGGACGGAAGTAGTGTTTTTCTTCCTTGACACCATTAGTGGTTATAATGCAGGCTATAACGGTGCAAGAGAAAATTGAAATGGTGTACATTTATGGAGAAAGTAGCAGGAATATCAATGATGCTGTGATTCTTTATGCTCAACGTTTTCCAGACCGGGTGCGATCGCACGCTTCTTTTCGCAGCTTTTTCAACAGTTCTCCACCCAGGAAAAAAAAGGAATCGCGAAGAAAAATTGCTGAAATGAAATTGCGGTATTAGCTGCAGTGGCTCATAACCCCCACGTTAGTACTCAACAAATAAGTCGTGAATCGGGAATTTCACAGACTACTGTGTGCCAAATACTGAAGCGTAGAAAATATCATGCGTTTCATTTTTCGTTGCATCAAGAACTTCATGGCGATGATTTTCAGAACCGAGTGACATTCTGTCAATGGGCGCTTCAGCAAATACGTACAAGGAGACCCCAATTTCTTTACTCGAGTTTTGTTCTCTTACGAGTCGACTTTTACAAACCACGGTACGAGTAATCGACACAACATTCATTATTGGAGTGTCGAAAACCCGCATTGGTTACGCCAAGTTGAACATCAGCGCCCTTGGAATGTAAATGTTTGGTGTGGAATAATTGGCGATAAACCTATTGGTCCATATTTTATCGATGGGAACTTAAATGGTGAGAATATCGAAACTTCTTGCAGAACGAACTTCCAGTATTGCTTGCAGACCTACCCTTAGACGTGCGACAAACAATGTGGTTTCAACATGACGGTTGTCCAGCACATTATTCCGTTGCAGCACGGGAAGTATTAGATCGCGTGTACAACCGTCGGTGGATCGGAAGAGGTGGTCCAGTGTCTTGGCCTGCAAGATCGCCAGATCTTACTTCGCTTGACTTTTGTTTGTGGGGCTACGTGAAGAGGGAAGTTTATCGTGAACTGCCAACAACGCGTGAGAACATGATTGAGCGAATCACGGATGCATGTCTAAAGATTACACCGGGCACGCTTCTCAGTTGTGTCCAATCATATCGAAGTGGGTGGTGACATTTTCAAGCACTTATTGTAAAATGATTATTACAAACAAGCACCCCGATGGTGAGAAGCGACGGGACTCACCTTACAAAAGCACCCCGATGGGGACAAAATACTGCTACGTCCACGTCTTTGTTCCTGAGTTATACTAAATGCAGTTTCTCATAAAAATTCAACATGCCTCACGTCATTAAATGTGCATGTTTTACCATTTCCGCAATATTTCATTTTTGCGATTACAGCGCCATCTATCACAAATCGAAAAAAAGTTTCAGACAAAACCTACGTATTTTTGTCCGGAGAATCCGAATCTGCAATAAAAAATGGGGGTTCCCCATTTGAGATTTGAAAGTTGTCCCTCGCCCTACTTCCAGGAGGTGGGGTGGTGGGTGGAGTTTGGCATCATTGGATGAGCCCCTTCGAGACGAACAAATTTCATTCAGAACTTGCGAAGTATACAACATGCTGTGTATCCGACTCTCACATGTTTCGCCCGCCAGAAACCTTCGGTTCCTTGTGACTCGAAAATACACGATGTCAGTAGAAGAGAATTCAAGTGATCGCTGATTCGTTATTTCTCAGTCGCCAGCTGGAAGTGTGAGCAGTATAGCAACTTAAAAAAAATGTATACCAAGTAAACTTTTAGCAGTAAACGCAGCAGGAAAAGAAGACATTTGGCCAAACTTTCGGGCTCTACTGATTATAAGTACATCACCACCTCTATGACAAGGAGAATGTGTGAAATCTATTTTGGAACTCACTGTGTCCCTTCATGAAGAGAAATTTCTTTTGTTATCTTATAAATGTTCTGAAGTGAAAGTGTGTAATGCAGTTTATGTATCACTCGGGTGTGGAAATATATAAAAATTACACCAAAGAAAATTTTACCAGCCGGTTTGTTTGCATAAGGAACTTAAGTGGTCGATTTTCGGTCTCGACACCGGAGTCGAGTCTCGTCCTGTTCATCTTACTCATTCTCATCGAGGCGATTAGCCAAAAGTGGCAGAAATTCAAGTTAAATTAGCGAAAATACGAAAACAACTTTTTTACCATCTCACTCACAGATGAAATTTATCCGATACCCGCTTAAATTTTAAACCGAATTGGTCATCCCTAGTGTTAATCTACCAAGCTATTACTTATATGGATTATGATTGTTAGAGAAAGTCCATCAAATCATATATTATACATTACAGATCATATATTACACCTCATAGAGATGTGGTACCAACCTAATCTTTTATATTATTTTTTATGTATATAAAAATGTATGTGTGTATGTTTGTTCCGGCATAACTCTCGAACGCCTGGAGCGATTTCAACCAAACTTGGTACACGTATCACTTGTAATATGGAAAGAAATACTGTGGGGGTAAGACACCCCTGGCATCCGTAGGGGTGGGGTGGGAAGGGGGTTACATGTAAAACGACCGATATTAGTGTGGAATCCATAGTTTTTGGTGTCACTAAGATAAATAGTGACACTCCCTATGCCCTTCAACTCCAAGACACCCCTGGCACCCCTAGGGGAGGGTTTGGGAAGGAGGGTGACATGTAAAACAACCGATTTTAGTATGGAAACCATAGTTTTCGGGGTCGCTAAGATGAATAGTTACACTCCCAATGCCGTACAACTCCAAGTTCATTTTACGCTATAGTTAGAATTCATTATTTTCCTGTCTAATAGAAGATTGGGATAAATAAATACCCGGGCAACGCCGGCTAATCAACTAGTTGGATATAAGAAATGCTAACGACTCTTTATGCTTTGAAAACCAGGAAATTGGTCGCTGTCTCAGGAAAGGAAGAAAAAGTACAGACGCGTTTCCATGGAACTTGGTTTGCGACCAATCTGAAGACAGCAAATCGGTTGCCAGGAAAAGAAAAAGACAGAAGAAAACAAAGGAACACCATTAGAGACATTCACGGATACTTAGTTACATTATGGCAACCGGTTTGCCAAATGGAGTGTTTGATATGATTCGCGAAGGTTGAACCGAAGCTGATTAAAATAACTTCCATTGCAGAGTCTGTTAAATTAGCTTCTTCTCTCTTTTTCTCAGTTTCCGTTCTCTTTCTCTCTTCCTGTCGATATTCTCTTCCCTCCCTTTCCTTCACCTGTTTCTCTGTATCTTTCTGTCACCTTCTCTCTCTTTTCCCCTCATGCATTCCTTTGCTTCTTAACTCTCTTTTCTATCTTCCATATTTTTATCTTTCTCTCTGTTCTTCCTTTTTCTGTCACTATTTTTTCTCTGTCTTTCTCTTTCTATTGCTCTCTTTCTTTCGATGTTCTAATCGTTTCTTGATCTCTCTGTCCTTCTTCTTCTTTCTCTCCCTCTCTTTGTACCTTTCTTAACTCTTATCCTATCTCCTGTTTCCCGCTTCTCTTTCCACTGTTTCTATTCCATATCTATTCCATTTCTTCTTCCTGTCACCCTCTCTCTTCTTCTCTCACATTCTTCCATTTGTTTCTCCATCTTTATCCTTCTCTTCTTCCCTTTCTATCTCTGTTTCTCTGTGTGTATGATTCTTACTCTACTCACAAATGATTCTGGTTCGCATGAGTAATAGGTAAGCTCAGAATATTTCACGGTGCTCCAGAGCACGCCCTTGACCACTCGGCGTGACACCTCTGACAATTTCCAAAAATTATATACAACCGCCAATTAAGTTATTTTGATTTTATCGTTATACGTCCCCTGTAATGTTATTACACCTTCAAAGTGGAAAATTCCTTGTAACACTCGAGAACAAGATAAAATACTTGATTAAAGCTCTAATTTACATCATGGTCACAGTATTATTTGACCCTCCCCTCTTTCCCGTGCCTCTCGTGAGCCTTGTACTAAATTTCCAAGATTTTATCTCTCAGTTGTAGTCTTGTAGAATACCCAAAAAAATGCTTTACGTTTTGTTTGTTTATCCCTTGAAATGTACTACAGTTGTACCAAGATGAGAAAAACCCCGGCAAACTCTATCAACAACGTTAAATGTTATGTCTCTACACTCGCTTTGTCTGGTTGTTCTCCTAATGGTGACACGAAAACTTGGCTCTGGAGAAACGTGACAACGTTGTGTTGAAGAACGCCATTTTGGCAACGCAGGGGCAGGCTAACAAGGCAAGCACCTGATTGCATTGCCACCGCTTCATTTCTCGCTTAGGGTTCGAAAATTCGACTACAGCGCCACAGAGATACTACTATCTTGGACAAGCTATACAGATAGAGATATGAAAATATGTGCAGAATTAGAGTGTCAGGAATAACGAAATTCTATTTTCTTGTCCGCCATCTTGAAAATAGTTAATCGAATTTACTCATATATAATAATGCGTGACCAATTAAAGTTACCCTATTCGAAGCCCGTTTTAACCATCAGTTTTTAAAAAGAATATTTCAAATTTTTAACACCAGGTTGAAATGTGGCGCTGAAATCTGATGCACAGTAAACATCCTGGTACAAACGCTTCGTGAAACTACTGATACGATGTCTTACGCTTCCAAATCTTCATTCACGTTGCTTAACACTTCTGTACCGACAAAAACTCAAATTACTACTGGTTGCAGGTACTGCAGCGCCTCAGTGCCACCTGGTGGTGAAAATTTGAACAATTTTTTTCGTCAGCTTTCGCTTCCCCATGGTCTCCATAGTCTCTATACTAAGTTTCACCGCAATCTGTTCCTTCGATCGGGATGCAGAAGACTCCGAGTAGGGGCATTTTAATTCGAAGCGCCATATTTCCACCTGGTGGTGAAAATTTGAACTATTTTTTTTCGTCAGCATTCGCTTCCCCATGGTCTTCATAGCCTCTATACCAAGTTTCACTGCAATCCGTTGCTTCGAACGGGCTCCAAAGGGCTCCTAGTAGGGGAATTTTAATTCCTAGCTCCATATTTCCACCTGGTGGTGAAAATTTAAACTGTTTTTTCGTCAGCATTCGCTTCCCCATGGTCTCCATAGCCTCTATACCAAGTTTCACCGCAATCAGTTGCTTCGAACGGGCTCCAAAGGGCTCCTAGTAGGGGAGTTTTAATTCGAAGCGCCATATTTCCACCTGGTGGTGAAAATTTGAATTATTTTTTTCGTCAGCATTCGCTTCCCCATGGTCTCCATAGCCTCTATACCAATTTTCACCTCAATCCGTTGCTTCGAATGGGCTCCAAAGGGCTCCGAGTAGGGGAATTTTAATTCCAAGCGCCATATTTCCACCTGGTGGTGAAAATTTGAACTTTTTTTCGTTAGCATTCGTTTCCCCATAGCCTTCATACCCTCTCTACGACGTTTCACCGCAATTTGATACTTGAAAATAATTTCAGATGGCTCTGAATAGGGCTACTTTAATTGTGCTCACCCAGTACCATGTCAGCCATCCGAAGTCTGTATCTTCAATGGCAATTTCAGCTGAAGACCTCTCAAGTTTATACCACCATTATTGTGGTCCTAAAATTGATTACTTGTTCCTTTGTTTCTAATACACCTGGGAAAGCACACACTGTACTTCAAAGATTTTATTGCCGTATGATAGGCCAGGTGATGTTCTATGGCCAATAAGCAGCAACTAATGCCCCATAGTTGATTTATTGCTCCAAGAACAGGGCTCAATCTCTTGTAACAGATCATTCAAGAACATTACGAAGCTTAATTGACCCGTTGGAAATTTGATGAACAATTAACCCAGACCCTCGGTCACGATTGAGTGTGTGCTTATCGCGTAATTATCATGTGTAGATCCTTATTGTTTGGCGCAAAGCATTGTTGACGCCAACAATACTCTCCAACTGATCGTGAGGGTTGCTAATTACATCGAACCTTAAACTGCCTCTCTTTCTAGAATATTATCCTCGCATACAGGGTGTTTCTTACAAGCTGGCGAGGCATGGCGACACCAATGACATCTAGGAAATATAGACTCGCCGATGTCGTGGTTGTTACGTCATCACCTTGTAATCAGGGTATATCTGGTGGAGGCGCTTAGTGGTTCGGATCCTAATTTAAACTGGTCAGTACCGATTAGCCTATACGTGCATAAAGTTGACTTAAAAACTCAGAACTAGAAGAAAGTTTGCAGGCTTCTATGGCGAAATGATTAGCATTGGTAGTTCATATTTGGATACCACTGTGAAATTCCTCACAGAATTTTCTATTTGTAACTCTAATAAGAATGATATCAGCTGTGAATACTTTACAACAATACACGCCCACGGAGCAGCTCTGGGGTTCACCCATCCTCTAATAAGTTAGTACCTGGGAGGAACCCTAAGGAGTAAAAGCGGCCGGAGTATGGTGCTGACCACATCACCTCCACCAAATGGCTGCGATCGTTAACGTGTGGGGTCTACCATTACTTTTTCATGTATGCCTGATGTTTAGTCCCCCCCTGTAAGTTTTGTTCTCCAAGCTCCAATAGTATATATTCGCGTTTCATACCTATAGGTACATGCACAAAATATGATATGGAGCTCAGACATGGTTTTCCAAATATTCCCAATTGGTGAAAAGCTGCACTGAAAGAAAACAAATATGTGCAGCTTTGACATTTACTAACCACGAGAAGAGAAAAACCATCCCAAACTTTCAGAGAATTTTGTCGAGGCTGGAAGAAATATTTAAAGGTGGACCCTGCTTCCACGGTTGTCATGGATGTTCCCTCTCCCTCTAACCTTATATGTCTCTCTCTCTCTCTCTCTCTCTCTCTCTCTCACACACACACACACACACACACTCTCTCTCTTTCGTTATCTCTCATAGTCTGTCTCTCTTTCAATGTTTCGCATTGTCATTCTTTTCTTGTCTATCTCTCTTCCTGCCTCTCTCGTTCTCTCTTTTCTTACTTACTCTATCATTCCCTCTTTTTCATTGTTTCTCATTCTCTTTACTTTCTCTCTCTTCCTCTCTTGTTCTCCTTTTCTTCCTTACAGTCTCCCTTTTCTCGCGCCTTCTTCTTTTCCCTCTCTATTTGATTGTTTCTTATTCCGTTTCTTTTCTATTCTCTCTTGTTTTCTCTTTTCTTCCATCTTCTCTATATTTTCTCTCGCCCTCTTTCTCTTTCCCTATCACTCTCTTTCTACATTCTCTCCTCTGTCTCTTAATGCCTTTATTCCTTCTCTGATCTGTCCATTTAATCATCTTATCTATTTTCTTTTCTTTTCTCCTCTCTTTTCTATCTACTGTTTCTCTCTCTATTTCTTCCTCTGTCTTTCTTACCTCCCATCTCCTTTGAGCCTTCAATCGATTTTTTATCAGTAATACACGCTTGATTGTTTCTTGGAAACCATAAACCAGACAATTCGCAGCTTTCCATTAAATGTGATAATTATGACGATTTGTTTTCGTAACTGGTGATCAATCTTTGTTTCTTACCTGTTCGGGTTATACCAAGGAAACTTTTCTCCATGTATCTGTCTCTTACTTATTCCTTCTTCTTGCATTGATCTTTCTTTCGTTTCTGCTTTTCTTCTCTCTTTCCTTTTTCTCCCGTCTGTTTCTATCAATTTCTCTCTCGTTATTTCTCTCGCTGCTCCTCTGTCTGTACAGTCACGGCCACTTCTGGGTTGTGAAGCTCCCATTGAAATCCAATGGGGGTTGTTACAACCCAGACATGTCCATGACTGTACAGTCACCTGCAATAAAAATGGAACAGGTACTGAAATGCTCGCTTCCCTGCAAGGCGTTATGTGATGTGTGTTGCATAACTCAACGGCAATAAGTGGATTTCAATAGCAAATTTTCAGTGGCAACTTTTACCAAACCGACCTCCGTTGCGGAGTGTTGTCAGACCGCGCTACGATGCCAGGGTTTCGGGTTCGATTCCCGGCCTGGGCATAGGTGTTCTTTTTCAGTGTCCCTTCATCAATTTCATCACTCATCATCAGTAGGTGGAACCCAACGTTCTGGACACGTCCTTTGACCTACTTTTTATTTTACGACGTTTTACGGACTAAACTAACCTACAATGAGAGAAAAATGGACAGAAAAAGCTCTGGCATCACTTTTTAAGCTATTTTTTACCTCCTGCAAATTTTGCTCTTATGCTAACTCGTCCTTTGACCTACTTTTCGCCTTACGACATTTTACTATAAGGCTGTCTCCTCTTACGATATTTTTCTGTAAGGCGTAGTAGGTTGAATGCTACGTTCTGGGCCTGTCCTTTGACCTACTTTTCGCGCGCAGTGTTGCCAGCTCCTCACTCGAAAAAATCACCAAGGTTTTTGTTTTTGGGTCTAACCTAACCTAAAGCAAGGAGCTGGCAACCTTGCTTGAGGTATTTTCTCGCAGTGTTGCCAACTCCTCACTCGAAAAAATCACCAAGGTTTTTTTTTTGGGTCTAACCTAGCCTAAAGCAAGGAGCTGACAACCTTGCTTGATGCTTGCCTTACAGTGCATAAAGCAAGGTTGCCAACCCACTGGTACTTTTGCCATAGCCTTTTACAAGAAAAAAAAAAGAGAAAGGGAAGAGTTAAACAACCGACAGCTTACCCACAGCCTTTTTTGCTCTAACCTAAAGCAAGGAGCTGGCAACTTTGCTTGTGCAATCAACCCGGTTGACCGCCCTCAAGTGGAGATCAGCGTTGCCAACTCCTCACTCGAAAAAAAATCACCAAGATTTTTTTTTGGTCTAACCTAACCTAAAGCAAGGAGCTGGCAATTTTGCTTGTGCAATCAACCCGGTTGACCGCCCTCAAGTGGAGATCAGCGTTGCCAACTCCTCACTCGAAAAAAAATCACCAAGATTTTTTTTTTGTCTAACCTAACCTAAAGCAAGGAGCTGGCAACTTTGCTTGAGGCTTGCCTTACAGCGCATAAAGCAATTTTTGCCAACCTGCACACACTGGGCAAGGAGAGCCGGCACTGCTGTAAAAGAGAGAGAGATGGGTGGATGGCAACGCAGTATGTGTGTGCGTGTGTGTGTATAATATGTAGCATTATTAACTAGAGTGTGTTGGAAACCCACTTACAACTAAAAAAAAATAGAGATGCCAACGTTGGTGTAAGATGAAGAGAGAGAGAGAGAGAGACCCATGGCTGGCAACAGTGGTGAGCGAATGCGCCATATCGTAATTTTCCAACTCCGTATATCGTGACCTTTGTAAACCTCTCTCGGGGGAACGTTGTGCCACACACACGCGCGCACACACCTGTATTGTGACGCAAGCAAACAAACAAAATAATAATTGTTGTTTTTTTAGGATACCTGGCCCCTATAACCTCGCGAGGGTGCGTGGTGCCCAACACAGTTCTAATGGCCACGGCTAACAAAGTCATGCCTCTGTAGAGTTTCACGTGTTTTTTTTTTCTCAAACTTCTATGAAACTCTACAGAGGACCTCCGTAATGCATGCAACGTGTACTAACAACTCTAGTGTTATTTGATGTTGTGATATTTTTGGATATAGAGTTTTATTGTGAGATATAGATAAAAATAATTATGTTTATTATAATATTTTCTTGATGAAGATGGAGAATATGTGTGTGTTACAAATAAAGTTGCATGCTTTTTTTTTCTAGTGTGTGTATGTGTTTTTGATGTTTCGACAGCATCTGAAACGATAAAAAAAGAAATTTTATTGTTAATTTTCACGTGTAAAAACAACAACAAATTTTGTGCAAATTCTGATTGTCTCGTGCTATAGTGCAAAAAAAGATATTGTAACTGATAACTAATGAAATTGACATTTGTAACTGATCTGAACTAGTGAAATTTGTATTGTGCTATTGTAACTGATTGTGCTAGTCCAAAAAATTACTTATTGTGCAAGAAAAGATGTAAAAAACTTGTTAAAACTGCTCTGTGACCCTCTCGTTCTTCACGTCGTAGGCGAAGGACTTCTCTGCAATCAGGATGACACTGCATAGGGTATCCTCGGGCAAGGCATCGTGGAACTCGCAGACGACCTTGATGTTGGTTCGATCGTTGACCACAACCTTCTTCCTCTTAGATGTGTTGATGACGGTCATGGGTCTCCGTGCTTTGAACTCGCTGGGCGTGTAGTACATGTCCACGCTTCCCTCGGTCACGCGTTTGTAAGCCGAAAACGCTTCGTAAAGTTTGAGGTAATCGTTTTTGGTCACGTCGAGGTTGTAATTCTCGCGCGGGAACACTTCGTTGCGTCCATTCTTCAGATAAACGTTCTTGATCTTGCAGTCGTCGAACTTGCTGGATTCTTGTCCCTCCCGGTCTGAAAAAGCACCACGACGAAATCTGGCATGTCGAACTGTATGTTGTTGAACTGCGTCGTCACGTCGAATTACATGTGACTCCCCGACGCCATCTTCTGCACGCACTGGTAACCGTGAAAGTGAATCGGCACCTGCGGACTTTTCAAGATCTCTGCTTTGTACTTGAGGGCGTAGTTCGTTTCGTATTCCACCACCGGCATTCTCAATTCCATGCTCCGGATGACGCACTTGGCTGCTTCGGGTAAAGTGTTGGCTATCGGCGTGGTGCCGTCCGGACCCAAAGTAGCGTATCGCATCAGTGCGTCGTTGTCGTTGGCCGCTCTTCGAAACGTAACGCGCAGTCCTCCCTTCCACATGATCTCCTTGTTGTCCGAGAAGAAACCCGGCAGCAGACGCATGGGAAAGAGCACCGTGTGACTTGTCGTCGATATTTTGGTTCCCGCTTCGAATCCCCCGGCCTGGTAGTACGCCGCGTCTGTTTTGGATAATTTCAACGTTCCCACTGCCGTCGACGTGATGCCTGGATAATCTATTCTGTCTATGACGGTGTTGTGTTTCCTCACCTCCACCTGCGAGAACAGGTGAGGCACGAAGTTGTCCACGAGTATCAAGTTTGCTGCTGCGGGAAACGCGTCTCCGCTTTCTTTCTTCACCACGTCGAATTGAAGGTAGAGGTCCGCTCTGTGAGGATGAACGAACCCATCGCCTACGTCCACGTCGTATTCGATCTCCCTGTTCGCCTCGTTGAGATTGGCGAACGTGCGACGGTTGGGAGGGAAAGATTGCAATTCGTAACTTTCGATTTGCTCCATTTTACATGTATGGTTATTTATTATATGTCGATCTCCACGATGGCCGTCGTAGTGGCACCTGCGAAATCCACCACGTCTCCTTTCTCGTTCGTCACCACCAACTCTATGTCGTCTATGCGGTTGCGACATACTGGAAAATAGATCGGCGAAGAGGGTGTGTAGATGATCGGTTCCATGAACTCGGAACTTGGTTTGAACGTGGCTATGATTCCCGTCTGCTTGTGACTTCCTAACAATCCGTCCGAAGATTTCGTGGTCATGCCTTCGGCCACGTTACAGTGTACGTTCAGAGTCTCTATGGCCAAGAATTTAGGAATATTGACTGCTGTGTGCTTGATGCCAGCTTCGAGTTTGGTGTTGTTCTCGAAACCTAAAAGTTCTCCCATGGTGCCCAGGTCTACGGTCTCCGTCGCGGATAGGATTTCCACTCTGTGCGTGACCGAATTTTGAGAAAGGTATGTGCCTTTGGGTAACTGAGCTTGTAAAGTGGAAAGATTGTATTGTCCTGGCGTGACGACGATGTGTTCGCTTCCGACGCTAATTTTGTTGTTGTGCTGCGTAACGTTAGGTATGAGGTACATGCTGTAGAATGCACGCAGAGCCACGGATTTAGGATAGACGATGTCGTCGTGCAGCGTGAGTTTCAAGATCGAAGATTCGCTCGTGAGATGGAACACGCCCATCCTAGTGATGCTGTTTGAGGTTCCACAATGCTTTCTGGAAATCCTCGATCGTAGGGTTATTTATTTTAGAGAGAAACGCGAGCACGGAGAGGCAGAGATGACCGCAGTTCACGTCTCCGAAATCTTGAATGCGTTCGTCGTTGTAGTATATAGAGGTTTTGTTTGTTTTCAGATAATAAATTAAATTTGTAGGTGGAACACCTCCGAAAGAATCGAAAACGAATGCTTTGTTATTGTCATCGTTTTTGTGGTAACATATCCAATGCGTGCCTGGATTTTCTTGACCGTCCAAGTTGACTACTCCACATTCTCTTCTTTTGACGGTTGAAGGTAACGAGTCGGACATGAAAACTCCTCTGAAGTGTTTGATTCGTAACGGTCCGATCAGAGATTCAATGTCTCGGTTGGTGAGTGCTGCTGTTTCTTTTTTTTAAACTTTTTCATCACGCCCTTTCCTCCTTTCTTCTCCATGGCCAGGTTGTGACGTTTCTGTTCTTCCAACTCGGCCTTGTTCTTCTTCGAGTCGATGACGGTTTTCGCGATGGCGGCACTTCCACCGGCCAAACTTCCAACGGCCCCCAATGCTGCCAGGATGGCCGGGATGCTGAATATGAAACCTCCGATCTTTTGCTGTTTCCGCGAACGCTGCAATCTTTTCAATTGAGGTGTGCTGAGCAGCAATTTCATTCCGTGTCCTTTCGACAAGCAAGAACGTTTCTTCTCGCGTTGTTTCTTGGTGAGTAACCCATCGAGGGCACCTAGATTTTTTAGATTCGAATATGGTATCTGGTACACGACACCCTTGGGCTTCATGTTGATGCTCTATGTGTTATTTTTTCACGGTATGTTATTTATATATAAATGTTCTGAGATTTTTTTTCAATGGATGTTATTTTATATATACTCCGCGTAGCCCCGTTACACAAATTCTATTACATGCTTTGTTTTCTTACCAAGAAGTTCTTTTGTTTTTTTGTACACGATTCGAGTTTTGTTCTCGATTAAGATAGCTAGCTTCTCGTCGGATAACATGATAGGGTATCGATCTGGTAAAAATAGACTGTATTGTCCGTTGAGCAACAGGCACACCTTGGGACCATACTGGGTAGAAACGATTGAACCGGAAGTTATCGTGTAAGGTTTGTCGACTTCCAATTCCTGAATTTTTACATACTCGACTGACAAATTTAGCATTTGTTTTAATGCTTGGAGGTCACTTATTTTTTCAGTTGTCATATCGAAGAAGAGAAATTTTCAGTGTGTGTGTTAGAGAAATTTAATTTTTTTTTCGCGATGTGTGTTATTTATATATACCGAAGATTATTTTTTTTCACGATGTGTGTTATTTATATATATTTTTTTTCACGATTTGTATCGAAGATTTTTTTAACAGAGGAAGAAAGTTCGTGCTTCGGAGAACGCGATGATGTGCGTGATGATTTCTTCAGTTTCCTTTTTGGACTTTCTCCAATCATCAGTATATCGTCTTCTTCCCTGCCTCGCCTCGTGCAGTTCGTCCAACCTCTCATTCAATTTCTCCCCAGCGGCCGACAGAAGAGTGTCGAGATCACCGCACCTCATTCCACTGATCTCCCGAAGACGGTCCTTGAGAACTATTTCGCATCCCATGCGAAATGCCGGCGTCGTTTTAGCTATGATCACAAGTTTATTAACATCTTTGTTAACTACTTTTTTGAATATTTTAGATAGTAGTTCGTGCGGCAAATCAGTTATGCAAGCCATGTTGTTTTTTTACTGTATGTTATTTATATACCCCACCCCAATTTTTGTTTTGTGTTCATGGCGATGGTGGTACCCAGTGCGGCGACCCGTTCACCCAGCGATGCGTCTCTGCTCACGAACCTTTCGAAAGCTGCATGTTCCAATTTTTTGTCTGCTTCGTGACGTGCGTCCAGATCCGTCTGCGTGGTGTTGTAGGCGATGTCGTGATCTTTGCATGCCGCGTCCAACGGATTCACACCCTTGTCTCCTCTCTCCAATCTTTTCTCGAGTTTGGTACCCGGTCCGCAGTACTGGTAGCCAGGTAGATGCATCTCGAAAGGTAACTTGTTGATGATGTCGTTCACGAGTCCCTTTCCTTCGGCCACGTTCCAAAATTTCGGAGGCAGCGTGTTGATGATTTTGATCAGGTAACCTATGCCCTTGTCGTCGTTCACGATGAAGTTGGAAAGTTTCGTGCTGATCATGTCCACGATGCCAACCTTCTCGTTGTAGAAATTACGGTTGCCTGCATTCTCTTCGCCGGCTATCACCAACAATCGGTCCACGAGTTTCCTAACGTCGTCCACCCAAACGAATTCTTTGGGTAACGTGTTGTAGCCTTTGACGCCGCTGCCTGTTTTGACCTGGTTCCAAATCGGTTTGATGAGATTCCTGTACTTCTCGCCGCTGCTCGATTTCACCCTATTCTGCGAGGCGTCGTTGTTTTGGTACAAGGCATCCGTCATGATCAAAATTTCCTTGTAACTCTGGTAATCTTCGTCGGTGTAATCTTTCGGCTGCTTTTTGGCAACGAGTTCCCACAGTCCCACCGTACCCGGATACCTGTTCCAACTATCCTTGTCGCCTAAATTAACTTTAATATCGTTGCCTTCGAAGGTCACCTTCGATTTCCCAATCTTCCACACCACACCACCGCCTTCGTTGGTTTCCATGCTAGGATACAATCCGAACACTTCATCCTTGTCGAATTTCCCCGTACTCAGGTAGTCTCGCGCCAAAGGCCCCAACTCGATTTTATCCAAAGAGGACGTGCTACCAATGGCTCGACGTCGTGCCGGTGCATCCTTCAGTTCGAACGGCGTCGAAGGAATGCTCGAAATGGGCGTGGGTACGGCGTAACTTTTAGCTGCGAGCGGCACGAGTTCGTTGATCAAATTTTTATTTTGTTCCGTGACACTTTTAATTTCTTTACCTAGACCGCTGATGGCATCGATCACAGGTTGATCCTGACGTTTCTTCTCTTCGTAGAATCCGCGATTCTCGGATTTCCAACCTTTGAAGCGTTTCGCGAGGTAATCGCGAAGCTTGAGATTTTCCTCTTCGATTTTCCGTTTCGTCATGACGTTATTTATACACGTCGTTTCTCACAACGTTGCAACGTTTAGAAAATCGTTGATTTTGTTTCTGTATTTTCCGTCGTTGGGTTTCCTCGTCATGTCGATCGTCGCGAATCCGAAATCGTCACCGTTCCAGCAAGTAGAGCAGCAGCCTTCCGAAAATTGATTGTAGTTCATGTCTCCGCCTACGTAGTCATCGTACGCGTGCTTGAGGTTGGTGTGATCTTGACGAAACAAACATATGAAATTAGCGTTGTCGCGTACTAACTGTTTTGGAATTTTGGAAAACGTTTGAGCTAGGTAAAAGCAATCTATTCCTTTGTGACGACCTTGCGTGAAAAAGTTGCGAATTTCATTTTGATTTTCCAGGATGGCGTCGTCGAACACGACGACTGAATTTTCACGACAATCGTCGAGTGGTTTTATTTCCGAGGCGAACGTTGCAATGTCCAGACCATCGTACACTTTCATCAGTTGCTGGTATTTGGATTGCTCCAAACTTTTCGAGAACACGTACAGGTGCCTGTTCTTCCAATCTAACCAATTCGGTGCCAGGAGAAAATTGTCCACGAGCAGTGTCGTTTTCCCACACCCCGAAGGACCTACGATCAGACAGCGGATGCTGTCGGGAAGCAACTCGCCGTTCTTTTTTTTTTCTCGTTTGACTTTCCGGATCCGGTAGACGCTTCACCACGTTCCACGTACTCACAAGATCACTTCGTCCGCGTCGATCCAACTCTTTTCCGGAAGTCCCAGCCATTTGACAAACAGTTTGTCACCTTTCCTACGCAATATTTTCTCGATGAGGTACGTGTCGGGGTGTTACGTTTTAGAGAGTTCCTCTTCGTAAAATCTTCCTTTCAAAATCTCGCCGCTACTATCTTTTATTATATACGTGTGTCGGTTTCTAGGTAAAACTCGAACCACCGTAAAGAGTTCCATGCTCCAATTTTTTGTGAAACCCCTGTCGAACGTTCGCTTCAATTTACTGACCCTCACCTGGTCTCCAATTTTGTATTTAGCTTTTTTTGTCGCGGGAGTGTACTTTGGACAGTAAACTGTAGAAATTAAACGCTGCTCGTCAGATTTCGTAACGTCAGCTGGCTTCATGCCTATCGTTCTGTGTGCCGTATCATTATAGGTGTCGACGAGTTCCGGCAGGATGTCGACCCATTTGTAATTTCCCCGAAGCGTGAATCGTTTCCACATGTGTGTTTTCAAGGTTCGATTAAATCTTTCCACGATGCTGGCTTTGATGTGACTGAAGCTCGAATAATGTCGAATGCCATGTTTTTGAATAAATTTTTGGAATACGGAGTTGTAAAATTCTTTACCGTTGTCCGTTTGCAGAAACCGTGGTCGTCTGCCGCCGCTTTCGCGAAAAATTGTCTTGAATGCTTCCGTGACGCACGTTCCCGTTTTCTCCTTCAAAGGTAGAGCCCATGCGAATTTCGAAAACGTGTCTATGACGGTGAGAAGGTACTTGTTGCCCTTGTTCAATTTATGCACGTTTTTCAAATTGCCGCTACTCATCTCCACGAGGTCACTTTGCCAGAGGTCGTCGATGCCCTTGGTTACCACAGCCAAACGTTCGTAGTTGCGGCGTGCAGGTTTATGCAATTCTTCGACGATGGCTTGCCTAGACATTTTTTTAGAGATTACGTTTCAAGAGAAGCACAAGCGTGATGGGATTCAAAGAGGGTGGCACCTCGCTCGTGTTTTGAATGATCAGCTTATCGCCGGCACTCACGTCGAAAACGGTAAGATCTTCGTCTTCGTGTATTTCATATATGTTGCGCGTTTCGTTCCAACGTGCCAGAGGAATGTTTCCTGCTTTCTGGACACCACGATTCGATATCAAGGTCATGGTGGGAACGCTAGCTTTTCTGCCGTGAGACCAGTACGAAAATTCGTTTATCTGAATCGTGCCATCGAGGAGAAACTTGTAGTACGGATGATAAGGATGCAACATGTACAGTTTGTTACCTTCGACGAACGTGGAGATTCTCTTTTGATTGGGTACGCTGTTGATTTCGATGGCTTGCAAGGTGAACAATTTAGCGAATTTAGTGTCGACGCTAACGAGGTTGCTGTGAAGCTGTCCCAGTGTATTTTGTACGGGCAACAAATATTCGACTATGGTATCCGTTACTGTAGAAAATGACGGTTTGATTTTCACTTCCACGTTCAACTGCTTGTAGTTTTCGTTGAGTTCTTGCAGCTTGGCACCGAAAGAGGCCAGCGTCGATTCCTGCGTGGATTCCAGCACTCCAACTTGATTTTTGATGTTGACGACAATACTCTGAAGGTTCTCGACTTGATTCAATTTCGAACTTTTCTCGGTAAGATCGTTCACGATGCTTCGCATCTCGGTAAACTGCATGTGAAGATCGGCGACGCTCTGCGAAGTGGGCAGCGTCGACACCAGCGAAGCAAGTTCGTCTCGAATCTGTTCCACGTTCGCCGTTTCCGTTTCCAATCGTTTCAGCATTCGAGATATGTTCCTTTTCAAAGCATGTAATTCTTTGGAGGTGGGGAGATTGGCCACCCTACTCTCGAGATCGCTCAACGAACTTTTGATGTCGCTCGATTCGGATAGTGCCGTCACGGCCGTTTTCAATTTTTCCAAATCTTCGCTCGAAGGTACGCTCGTCCGTAACGATTCCAAATCACCCTGATTCAACGTTCAAATTTTCTAAATATTCGATCTTCTGCTGAACCGTGATTAACGTGTCCTGAATGCTCGTCAACGCGCTCGCTTCAGCGTGAATATTTTTAATTTCTTCGTTGATCAACTCCAGAGACGCCTGAAGCGTAGCGATGGTGGTTTGAATGTGTTCGAAATCTTGATAAGCCTCCAATTGAATTTTTATGTTCGCAACGCTCTTGCCGATGACCTGCAGTTCGTCTGACGATGGTAGGTTCGTCATGGTATCTTCCAAAGTCTGTAATTTGGATTTAATTTCTTCCAACGTGCTGGCGAATTCTTCTTGTAATTTGGAAACGACGACGTGCAAGCGTTCTACATCAATATCCTTCACGACGGTTTGAAGTTCAGAGAAATTTTTTTCAATTGCGGAAGTTCGTTCTTCGATTTCGAGTTTCAATTTTTCCAAATCTTCATTTTTCGATTGAAATTGCTGTAATTTGGCCAAATCATTTTGAAGCGAATCCACGCTCAACTGTATATTTTGAACGCTGTCATAAGAAGGTACGTCGACATAATTTTTTATGAGCGTTTTCAGTTCGGAATCGATTTTCAGAATGGGGTCGAGACATTGCGTTTGGAGCGTAGCGATTTCCGACTCTAAACTTTTGTTTAAGGTTTCCTGCAAAGCGATCAAATCGGTCCTCAACTTTTTAATTCGGACGTCCAACATGAGAATCTCTTCTGCGTGGTCTACACGCTTGGTGTTGCCGAAAATGTCGTTAGGCATTTTTGTTTAACGGTTATTTATAATAGGATAGACGATACGTAATTCTACGAAGAGAGGAATGAGTTTATCGTAATCTCCGAGGAGTTCCATGTAAAGGTAATCTCCTGCAGAAACATCGTATGCCATGTTAGAAAGCATTTTGTCGTGCTTGATTCGAAAAATGTTCTTGCCGCTAGATATTTTGATTTCGCCTACGTTCTCCGGATTCACGGTGATTTGAAGTTTCCCACCGATCGGAATTTCGTAGAAATGTAAATTGTTATTAAAAACATAAAATATCTTGCCCACGTCCTCATCCAATTTCGTCCAAATGCTGTTGAGGTGAATGATCAACAGACCGTTGAGTTTAGTTAATACGGAAGGTAGAAATTCATGATCTGTCGTCGTGCGGTGTACAGTCTCCATTGTTTGCTTTCGGAAACCAAAGAGATTCATGTTGGTTATTTAAGAAAAAATTGAGAACGTATCTAATATAAATAACACCACAAAAAAATGTGCAATTTTTAGTAACCATCTTTTTTTTTCTTAGCAAAAAATGGAGAAGAAGGAAGCGAAACGTGCATGCGACCAATGTGGGATATATATATCTATTTCTAACTTGAGTAGACATCGGAAGAATATGCATGGCGAAGGATCAAGTAAGAGAGAGCTCGATGTTGACGATCAAGCGCCACGAAAAAATCAGAAAAGTGCCGGCGAAAATATTAGAAATATTTTAACCAAGGAGACTTTCCAATCTGAAGAAACATCTGATCTAAACAACTTTTTTCATTCGGTCAAAACCAAGTTAATTTCGTCTATCACCGAAGCTTTGTTGCAATGCTCGTTGAAAATCCACCTCATCGTTTCCGTCATTTACGAAAACGTAAAAAAAGAGCGAGAAACTTTCCATCATTACACTGGTGTAAAGAGTCTCCACGCCGCCGACGTCGATGAGGTGGATGCCATTTGCAACCAGATGTTTGACGCTTTGTTGAACAAGCACGAGACTTTCCAAGAACGCGGATCGGGTTGGACACTTTGCGGTTCGTCTCACACTTTAACTTTGAAGGTGGCACGATACAACCCGATGGGAACATCCAGCTACATCAATTTGCCCCCGGAAATAGCCAGTAAGAAAGCCATCATCAACATTCAAAATGAAGATAACAGATGCTTTTTGTGGTGCATCATTGCCGATCATCACCCAGCCGATAATAAGAAACATCGTTTATACCACTACAACAAGCCAGAATATCTCTCAGAATTTGAAAAACCTATGGCTGGCATTAATTACCCTGTAAATCTACGAGACATTAGTAAATTTGAGGCACAGTACAAGACAGATAAAAACGAAAATATAGCAGTACACATCTTCGGATTAGACAAAAACAACACCATCTACGTTCTCAGACACAGCAACATTAAAAGTAATCGCGTCATCAGATTACTCCTGATCGAAGATGATGATAATTATCATTACTGTCTAATCCAGAATCTTCCAAAATTAACAAGAAGTCAAATTACCACAGATCACCATAAAATTGGAGTATGCGACAGATGCCTGAGTATATTCTACGGTCAAGGAAAAAAAATGCTGATGAAGAACTCCGAGATCATCATGAAATGTGCAGTAAACATTCGGCTACGACTATCAAAATGCCCTCTCGAGACATGACATTTTCCAACTACAAGGCGTTACTCTGGCATCCCGTGGTGATATGCGCCGACTTTGAAAGTTTCCAACTTCCACTCGCCACAAGCGAACCGAATCCCAGCGTATCGAGCACCACCGAAATTCTACATCACGAAGCCTGCGCTTTTGGATTGATGGTCAACAACACAGGCAATGTTATTTTATATCACGGCAATGATGCTCCACAAAAATTTGTTCAAACCTTGAAACGGGTGGCCATACAATTCGCTCCTCTACTAAGAGAAAACAAAGCAATGGAGCCTCTTACCCAGGAAGAGAAGGAAGCATACGACCTTGCCTCTCAGTGTGATGTGTGCGAAAGTAACTTCACCCTCGAAAATGTCAAAGTTCGCCACCACAATCATCACACGGGAAAATATGTGGCCGCCCTGTGTAACAACTGTAATCTTCAAGTCAAGAAAGCGAATTTTATTCCAGTATTCATTCACAATTTGGAGGGCTACGACGCCAAAATCTTCATAAAGGAGATGGGATGCGACGCTCAACCCATTAGCGTCATAGCTCGCACCAACGAGAAATTCATTTCATTCAGCAAGAAGGTGGACGTTGCAAATAGCAATCACATAGAAATTCGCTTCTTGGACTCCTACAATTTTCTGTCTTCGAGTTTGGCGACACTGGCATCTCAACTCACCGACGATGATTTGGTCGCCACCAGGAAATGTTTTGGCGACCAACATTTAGCACTGTTGAGACGCAAGGGTGTTTACCCCTACGAATATATGACGGATGCTTCCAAATTCTCAGAAACATCGTTACCACCGAGAGAAGCATTCTACAGTCGTCTTAGCGACACCTGTTGCAGCGAAGAGGACCACCATCATGCTCAGCTCGTCTGGTCTACATTATCTTGTCAAACCATGGCCGACTATCACGATCTGTATCTGAAACTGGATGTTACGCTATTGAGCGACCGTTTTCATCTCCATCGCTCGAGAGGAATGGCAGCATATGGTTTGGACCCCGCTTTCAGCTACACCACACCGGGTTATTCTTGGCAGGCGATGTTAAAATCCACGAAGGTGAAGATAGAACTCATCAAAAACATCAATCAATTTTTGTTTGTCGAAGAGGCAAAACGCGGTGGAATCGTCCAGTGCCCCCTTCGATACGTCAAGGCCAACAATCTATATGTTGGCGATTTCGATGCAGGGAAACCGACAAACTTCTTGGCATACTGGGACATGAACAACCTGTATGGTTATGCCATGTCCGAGCCTCTGCCCATCGGAGAATACGAATGGATGAGCGAGCAGGAACTTCAAGATTGTTTGGAATGGAGCGAAGATCATGAAAATGGATGTTTCCTGAAAGTAGATTTGGAATATCCTGCATCGCTTCATCAAGAACACCATGGATTTGCGATGGCACCTGTGATGGAAACGGCTCCGGAGAAAAAGCTGATGCTCACCTTCAAGAGCAAAAAGAATTACGTGGTGCATTATCGTCTCCTACAATTCTACCTCCAGCATGGATTGGTTTTGAAGCGCGTGCACTCGGGATTGAAGTTTAGACAGACCAGGTGGCTAGCACCCTATATCGACGGCAACACTCAACGTCGAGCATCAGCTTCTTCTTCCGCAGACAAAGACCTATACAAATTAATGAACAACAGCATCTACGGCAAGAGCATGGAAGATGCGAGGAAAAGAAGAAATATCAACTTGGTCTCCGACCCGAAGAAAATAAACAAGCTCGTCGCTCGGCCCACGTACAAGAACTTCACGATACTGAGCGACACGTTGGTATTGATCGAACGTACTCTCCGCCACATAACATTCGACAAACCAATCGCCGTGGGAGTCGCGATCCTCGAGTTGTCGAAGCTGGCCATGTACAAGTTTCACTACGACATCATGAAACCACGCTATGGAGAGGCGATCGAGGTGGCGTACACCGACACGGACAGCTTCGTGTACAACATCCACACCGATGATCTATACGAAGATCTGAAAAACATGAGCCAGCATTTCGACTTCTCTAATTATCCCAAAGATCACGCTCTCTTCGACAACAGCCAGAAAATGACGATCGGGAAGATGAAGGATGAAGTCAACGGCCGCATCATCACAGAGTTTGCGGGTCTTCGAGCGAAAATGTATGCCGTGAAAATCCAGGACGAGACCGAAATAAAAAAAGCAAAAGGGGTGGGGCGTTCGAGCACAAACAAACTGACCGTAGAACATTACAAGTCGTGCTTGTTCGACAAAAAAATCAAACGCATGACCGAACATCGGATCACGAGCACCATCGACCAGTTGCGTACATCCACGATCAACAAAGTGGCGCTTGATCCCCACGACACCAAATTGAGGCTACTCGACTGCAACATCCACACCCGAGAATGGGGATGTCATGACGAGGAAGAAACCTGCTCGCACCATTAGACTTCTTCATCAAAAAAAGTATGTATTATTTCTTGCACCACTTTTTTTAAAAAAAAAACAATTATTCAGACTAATTTTTGCATTCACATTTTTTTTATATTTTTCTATCATTTTTTTTAAAGAAAAACAATCATTCACACTTTTTTTATATTTTTCTATCGTTTTTTTTAAAAAAAACAATCATTCACACTAATTTTTGCATTCACATTTTTTTTTATATTTTTCTATCATATTATGTACACTATTTTGAGGATATTTTTTTTCTTTCAGATGCAGCACCCTACGGAAACTTTTTTACTTCTTACACTTTCTATTCTTAACCAAAATTTTTTCTTCTCTTCAATCATAAAACACACACATTACACACGGAGGTCCTCTGTAGGGAGTTATGGGGGGGTTAAAAAAAAAAACACGTGAAACTCTACAGAGGCATGACTTTGTTAGCCGTGGCCATTAGAACTGTGTTGGGCACCACGCACCCTCGCGAGGTTATAGGGGCCAGGTATCCTAAAAAAACAACAATTATTATTTTGTTTGTTTGCTTGCGTCACAATACAGGTGTGTGCGCGCGTGTGTGTGGCACATCGTTCCCCCGAGAGAGGTTTACAAAGGTCACGATATACGGAGTTGGAAAATTACGATATGGCGCATTCGCTCACCACTGTTGCCAGCCATGGGTCTCTCTCTCTCTCTCTCTTCATCTTACACCAACGTTGGCATCTCTATTTTTTTTTAGTTGTAAGTGGGTTTCCAACACACTCTAGTTAATAATGCTACATATTATACACACACACGCACACACATACTGCGTTGCCATCCACCCATCTCTCTCTCTTTTACAGCAGTGCCGGCTCTCCTTGCCCAGTGTGTGCAGGTTGGCAAAAATTGCTTTATGCGCTGTAAGGCAAGCCTCAAGCAAAGTTGCCAGCTCCTTGCTTTAGGTTAGGTTAGACAAAAAAAAAATCTTGGTGATTTTTTTTCGAGTGAGGAGTTGGCAACGCTGATCTCCACTTGAGGGCGGTCAACCGGGTTGATTGCACAAGCAAAATTGCCAGCTCCTTGCTTTAGGTTAGGTTAGACCAAAAAAAAATCTTGGTGATTTTTTTTCGAGTGAGGAGTTGGCAACGCTGATCTCCACTTGAGGGCGGTCAACCGGGTTGATTGCACAAGCAAAGTTGCCAGCTCCTTGCTTTAGGTTAGAGCAAAAAAGGCTGTGGGTAAGCTGTCGGTTGTTTAACTCTTCCCTTTCTCTTTTTTTTTTCTTGTAAAAGGCTATGGCAAAAGTACCAGTGGGTTGGCAACCTTGCTTTATGCACTGTAAGGCAAGCCTCAAGCAAGGTTGTCAGCTCCTTGCTTTAGGCTAGGTTAGACCCAAAAAAAAACCTTGGTGATTTTTTCGAGTGAGGAGTTGGCAACACTGCGAGAAAATACCTCAAGCAAGGTTGCCAGCTCCTTGCTTTAGGTTAGGTTAGACCCAAAAACAAAAACCTTGGTGATTTTTTCGAGTGAGGAGCTGGCAACACTGCGCGCGAAAAGTAGGTCAAAGGACAGGCCCAGAACGTAGCATTCAACCTACTACGCCTTACAGAAAAATATCGTAAGAGGAGACAGCCTTATAGTAAAATGTCGTAAGGCGAAAAGTAGGTCAAAGGACGAGTTAGCATAAGAGCAAAATTTGCAGGAGGTAAAAAATAGCTTAAAAAGTGATGCCAGAGCTTTTTCTGTCCATTTTTCTCTCATTGTAGGTTAGTTTAGTCCGTAAAACGTCGTAAAATAAAAAGTAGGTCAAAGGACGTGTCCAGAACGTTGGGTTCCACCTACTATCATCATCTTCGCGACTAGCCAAATGTGGCAGAAAAGCGATGTATAATAAACCAAAGCAATCAATTAATCTTTCCCTAGATTCTGATTTTTTCTCACTTATACTCAGTGTTGTAGTCACAAAATCTTCACAAGGCATAGGCCAAGATACGGGAAACAAACGTTTGCATTAATTTTGGATTATGTTTCCATTTAATATATTGATGAAAGCATTTAATTTCTACAAAAAGTGTCAAAAGATGACCCATAAAATAACCTTAAAATTATTACAAAATGTGACTTAAAGATTGTATAGAAATATATATTTTTCCCCCTCATAAAATCAAAGCTTCATTTGTTTTTATACATTACAAGAGTAGTTGAAAAATTCGATAAAACCCATTGTTTGGTGCGTGTCCGACCGTTTCTAAGGCGAAACGGGATATCCCATTTCGCCTTATCCTGTTTCGCCTTACACACAAAAAAATTCCCACCTGGGAATATTATCGACTTGAAGGGTAATTTATAATAGGTTAGGTTAGGTTAGCTTAGCATGGTGTTTTATTACATTAATAATAATGACCCTTCATGTCGATAATATTCCCTGGTGGGAATTTTTTTGTGTGTAAGGCGAAATAGGATAAGGCGAAATGGAATGTCCCGTTTCGCCTTAGAAAGTTTGTGTCGCATAAATCACGCGAAATTGTATTGGGTGGGGTGAAAACGTAATAAGGAGAAACGGGATAAGACGAAATGGGATGTTCCGTTTCGCCTTAGAAAGTTAGTGTCGCATACTTAACGCGAAATTGTATTGGGTGGGGTGAAAACGTAATAAGGCGAAATGGGATAAGACGAAATGGGATGTCCCGTTTCGGCTTAGAAAGTTTGTGTCGCATAAATCACGCGAAATTTTATTGGGTGGGGTGAAAACTTAATAAGGCGAAACGGGATAAGACGAAATGGGATGTCCCGTTTCGGCTTAGAAAGTTAGTGTCGCATAAATCACGCGAAATTGTATTGGGTGGGGTGAAAACGTAATAAGGCGAAACGGGATAAGACGAAATGGGATGTACCGTTTCGCCTTAGAAAGTTAGTGTCGCATAAATCACGCGAAATTTTATTGGATGGGGTGAAAACGTAATAAGGCGAAACGGGATAAGACGAAATGGGATGTACCGTTTCGCCTTAGAAAGTTAGTGTCGCATAAATCACGCGAAATTTTATTGGATGGGGTGAAAACGTAATAAGGCGAAACGGGATAAGACGAAATGGGATGTCCCGTTTCGCCTTAGAAAGTTAGTGTCGCATAAATCACGCGAAAATGTATTGCGGGAGTGAAAACGTAATAAGGCGAAACGGGATAATGCGTCATGGGCCGTAATCGTTTGGTGATTCCAACCCCTGAAGCAAAGCAATCAAGCAATTTTGCTTCAAAATACACCGCAACGTTTTTTTGTATAAACCATTCACCTCCTTTCAGAGTGTCCCTTGCACGATAAAGAAGTCGGTTTTTCTTTAAATATTGTGACTAGTTTTACTTTAAAAGTACAGATGAGAGCGACAATAGTGACCAGCAAGGGAACCTCAAGGTAGGCTTCACCCAATAAATTTACCACAATGAATTATTTACTCCATTGTCAAACATATCAGTTAAAGAAAATAATATTGTGCTTTTGCATTGACCATATTTTCGATAAATGGCGAACTTGCTAAAAAGACTATGTCAGGAATTTTAAATATGTAAGTTACGCCAGTAACTGCATTTAAACGGTGGAACAGAAAAATGAACCTAAAATAAAGAAAAATGCAACAAAAACGTTAAAAAGTACTGAAAAATGACCTGAAGGCAAGAAATTACGAAAGATGCAAAATGAAAACAGTGTTTTCTTTTGTAACTGAAGGACGAATGACTGATATCAAGTTTAGCATTGTCTTAAAGGCTCAGAAATAAATATGATATTTCATCAACTTCCCCCCCCCCAAAATTGTAATCGGGGGTTATTTTAAGGCGGTGTTTCACACGAGTTCTTTAATGCTTTCATTCATTTTTTTTTGTTTTCTCACAATTTCAGGAGGGGCTGCAGCCACATCAGCTCCCCTTCTCTACTACAGCCCTGTGTAGGCTATCGGAGTGAGTAGATGTGTTGAACAAGGCTATCTCACGGTGGGCTACAGCCCCCCTGGTCCACCCACTGGCAACGCCTCTGTATGGTTTATCTCTCACGTGAATCCAAACCTGCGACTTGCCAACCGACTGGCTTCTCTTTAAGGGTGCTAAAAGAAACTGCCTCCAGAAAAGTCGCAGAGTTTGAATAAAACATGCTTTACCTTTTACCAGACCAGTGTAAACAAATTCCTGTATTATACAGACAAAGACTTGTATTCCGTGTTTCCTGCATTCTTTTCCTCCACTCCTGAGGACACCGAGTTCCCCGGAAATGTTCATGTAATCAAATTCCAACTTCCGGAACCCGGATGTCTTCCAAACATTCTCCTTCTCTATCTTTCTTCTTATTCCTCAATTCGGTGTTTCCATGGATGCCGAAAAGAAACAAACTCTTGAAAAGTTTTTATTCCCTTCTAAATATTTTGTTAAAGAAACACTAGATGGCAGTAACGTCTTGATAAGTAAATAGCAATATCAGATAGAGTCGTTTTTCAACAAACGCACTAGTTTCTATTCGACAGAAGCTTTTTAAAAAGGCCTTGAGTCTTCTTTATTTATACTTCTCGCAATTGTGCCAAACATTTGTGTCTAACATAGCTCTTTGCAGTTGTCAGTACTATTAAATAACGAAAAGATATTAGTTACCAAAGATGTGGATGATAGCAACAAGCGTTAATCAATTTCGATCATCCTTTCGGTCATTCCTATCCCCTTTGGCAATTTCAGCTCAAGAACTCTTAAGATTGCGACCTGCAGAGGCGATTTGGTGTCAAATCTAGGAGGGAAGGACAGTTTACTTTCTCTTGGTGTACGCCGTGGTGGGATGGGGGGCCAAACCCTCCCCACGCTCTACCTAATCGCCGCCACTGGTTATGACTATTATTGCTGTCCTTGCCTCCTTCTTTTTCAATAAACCTGTTAAACCACGCACGATATTTCAAACATGTCATTACCAAATGCTAGCCCAGGTTCTATTTTCAATAAGCAGCAGCAACTAATACCCTATAGCAGAGTGGGAAAAAATTATGATATTTTAATTTAAATCGATTTTTTAATTTTTTAAAGAAACACGGTTTAAATTGCCTGCATGGTTTTTGGTACCATACATATAGATATATGTTTTTACAGAAAGGCTTTTTTTCTAGTAAACGTCCCTGTAAAATATTTGAACAGTTTGATGAAAGTAAATAAATTATTACATGTAAATATAAATTTTTCTGTTCCTGCTACTGTATATATGAACCTACTATGGAAAGGTTTGTCTATAATTATTTCAGTAACTTTTCTTTCGTTGAAAATAAAACATTGTGTATTTATTCTATAATTATAACTTAAAATATTTTTACAGTCTTTGTAGCTGAATTTTGGCAATTTTTTAAATTATAGTTTGCAAAATATCAGCTGCCATATTTATTTACAGTTTAATGATATTGACACTATTTATGTTTAACATGACTAGTATTTTGTATAATTTTCTTCACGAAATGTTTGCTATTTTTGCCTCTAAAAATTATTGAATTTTGAATCAAGAGAAATTAAATGTGCTCATAGTTAATACATTACATTTCCTTTCTTATGAGCTTCACCCATCAGTACATATATTTTGTTTCCTTTCTTCTCCTGTCTTAGAGCCTAATAAACGCCATTAATTGTTTACAAGATTAATGTACTTTAACTAAAAGTGATTCTGATATCTGCAAATTCCTTACGTATATTATTATATAAATTATTTATTTAAAGTGATTTAAATTAATGATTTAAAAAAATCACCTGATTTAAATTAACCCACCTTGCCCTAATGTTACTGAATTCACACTTTATGTCAATAGATGGTACAGGGGAATAAGAAAATTTGTAATAGCCTTATTTGTAATGAAACTGAGGTAAGAATGAAGAATACAGAGAATGTATCCAATTTCGTTAATATTTGGTATACTAACTAATTTTGGCCTTCTAATCACGAATCTGTTGTTAAAATGCGGGGGTCACGTGTAGAAATTGTACATTATGCACAGGTAGCCCCACGCACCATGCACGGGTAGCCCCACAAACCATTCACGGAAAGCCACACGAACCATTTCCGGTAAGGTTAGGTTAGGTTAGGTTAGGCAAGCTTAGTTAACATTTTGTTCGTAAAAGAATGCGATACAGCTCTAAAAAAATTCCACTTATATCGGCTTTTTTTTCCAATTTCCAGACGTGACCCCCGCATTTCAACAACAGATTCGTGATTAGAAGGCCAAATTTAGTTAGTATACCAAACACCAAATATTAACGAAATTGGAGACATTCTCTATATTGTAAATTCGCTCCGAAACTGACATCATTATTCATCCTCATCGTCACGATTAGCCTAAAAGTAAAAGAAATGTTTTTAGAAATCACGTTTCTCTTTCTTACGCAAATGTTTATTTTACAATCTTATTCTAATGAAGTTATTCTTATTATTCTATGAGGCAGATTAGACATTAGCGATGAAAAAGCATGTCCTCGTTTAACAATGTGAATTTTGAATGTGAGTTGCTGTTTTAAGTCCACTTTGTGCATAGTAAGGCTAATCGGGACTGAACCTACAGTTTAATATGTGATCCGAACCACTATGTGCCTCCACCGAACAATGTGAATTTATGTCATAGCGAAAGACTTACCAAGTACGAAAATTCAATAATCAAAATATAATTGTTTAGCATTTGTTACATAATCGATGGTTATTTTTCCCGCTATCTTATTGGAAGGCAAGAGATCATATGGCATTGAAGGATAGTTCCAAAGATATGCATAAAATGTTAATCAGGAACTTTACTTCTCGCGGATTGGATCTAACTCCCTTTCTTCTTATTAAAAAAATCAATTCTTTATCTATTTGACATTAATTTCCTTGCCAGGGCAGTTGTTTTATACACATTTTGATAAGCTAGATAATGAATACGTGCTGTTGTATCTCTATTCTTTTACCATCTTTTTTACATGTTCATGTAATAATAATAATACAATATTAATTAATTTACATATTTAATTTTAATTATTATTATTATTATTGAGACACTTCTTTGGACCCCATCGGCCGGTATGTCGATTCCCCACCCCCTCAAGTTAGTAAAAAGCATGCATTATTGTTATTGTTATTTTTATTGTTAATAACAGTAATAAAGTTCAGTTTGTTAGTATTAAACAGAATAACCAAAGTTAGAAACTGCCTTGGATTGAAAAAAATAAGTATGCAGTAACCAGGTTACCTTTGTTTTTCTTCTTTTCTTTTTTTCATATTCTACCATTTAATCCTACAACTGAATGGTTCCATAGTTTTCAAAGTTCCAAAAAATAGGGTTTTATGTGAGAGGATCATACATATAGGTAAAAATTTCTCCATAATATTTTGTAGCTTTTCTTGAACAGAATGCATTTCAGTACACTAACTGTGTGGAATGTAATGAGATAATGAAAAGCAGTTGTTTTGGATTTTTAGAACAGTCACTCCAAGGATACTACTACTACTATTACTACCACTATTAATAAATAAACCTGGTTTATTGATTGCGTATCACGCCCCGAAGGCGTGACCCAAACCCGGCACTCCTGGCGTCATAACTCGATAGACTAATCTCTTCGCCAAGAGCTCCGGTTGAAGCTCTGGAAGCAGCTTCTTACAAGCACATAACACCGGCGATCTTCAGCGGATCTTGAAACCTCGCTGACACGGGATTCTACCGGAAATCGTACGAAAATAAGCAACGTAAGCCTTATCCAAGAAAAGACAGTTAACGACAAAACGGAACTCGCCAACGGCTTTAACGATCAGAAATTTGAATCTCCCATAAATAGTTCGAGAGACCATTTCTCGCTCCAGTTGTAATCAGAAAGTTATCGCGTGAACAGTTCTTGCTTCCACTTTATGGGCGGATTATCAAAGGAGTTACCGCGGGGAGTGGTGCGCTATCGAAATTTCATTTCAGGGACAGTGTCTTATCATCCGTTTCACCCCTAGATCTACAGGTAATCGAACATTCCTTTATTCCTTTTCTATGATTCTCACGACCCTGCCAGACCAGTCAATCGAAGTGTTAAATCGAATATTTAAGTGTTGTTCTTATTTCACAGGGGGAGCTCCCTCTCCTTGTTTACGTGTTACCGTTGTTTCTCCGGGGTGTTACCTCTACCAAACGAAGCGAGTAGCTTTAGGCTGGCATAGCCTAGGTTCGATCCCAAAACCCGAGAGGTTTATGCGATTGATTTCATTTATTGTACGTTGCTTTCCTGCCTCTTGTGGCTAATTGCGAAGAGGAGGATGAATGCAGATAAGATCAAGAGATGAAGGGACAATCACAAACACATATGGACAGCACACAGCACAAGTCCCATAGATATAATCATACTGATCATTGGTCCAGACACCAGTACCTCGTTAGTCAAAATTCAGTCAAGCGATGTGAGCTTGGCATTTGAGTGTCTTGAGGAAGGTTCACCTCAAATTGGTTTATTAGATTATGATAGCTATTGCTCTCTCCACGAAAATAGACCAGTCAAGGTCACGCGCACATTTCTTCTAAGCTGCTAAGTCGACACTTCGCGTGTTTGTACGTATGCGGTTGATTTCGTCGGTTGAGACTGTTGTTTATTGGCAGCACTGTAGGTTTTCGGCGTGACCTTGACTGGACTATTTTCATGACTTTAGCTTTAATAATAATCATAAGCATGATAATACTAATTCTTATTATTTCTACTATTCATATTTCGTCAATACCTGACAACCCCTACAAAAATATCTGGCGACACCATAACGTTGCGAGCTAAGGTTCCTGTCTCAGGGTTGGTCCCTGGAGACACAATTGGGGGGCGTTAAAAACTTTGTCGTACCGGATTTCACCCTCTGTTTAGAGGGTAGGACCCGTTGACCAACGGGCAACGAGTCAGAGGTTGAGCAGTTAAGTTAAAGAATCACTAATTGAATAGTTACGTGACTGAGTTTTATTTGGCAAGAACTCCAATAGATTATTAAGAGGGAGAAGTTAGGGGAGAAGGATTAGCACCATAAAGGGGCACATACATATCTCCGGATCGCCAGGACGGTGGTCCCGCTGGCTGTCCTGAGGCGTCTCGCCTCTGGACAGGCCTCGGTTTGGGCCCCACGGCTTGTGGCCGGCCCTGTAGACGATTCCCCGTCCGACACTGTCGCGCTCCTCGCGACCCGATCTCGATCCTTGGCGTGTACGTTGGCTTCTCCTCCTGAGACAGGTTGTTAACCCCATTCATAGGGCTCTCGGGAGTTGGGAAATGCTTAGGATAGGTATGGCCGGTAACGATAAAAAGGCTCTATCAGCTTGCTAGAAAGCCAAGTGAGCAGCGCCGGGAGCGACATAGACAGACGATTCCTGAGAAGTAGATAAAGGGGCATTTCTCAATGTTTCTCCAACAATCCCATCACATATAGAGCTTCCTTGAACGCACCTGCTCCAATCGTAAATATCCACCTTTGTTGCTCACCTCAGCAACAAAAGACAGAGGGATAGAACTGAGGAAGAAAAACCTAACAAGGACAGCGCGACGGGGATTTCCCTCATCCTCCTGTTTCTCCCATGAGGCCAAGCTTGAAAAAAAAAGAGACTCGCGAGTCTTTTTCCGTCTGCTTGGCCTGTTACTGAATATCAATGCCGCTTACCAGGAAATTGTCTTAAGGGAGGAACGTGTTTTGTTTGAGAACATTGATCCCGCACCCCCTCCCCACCCTTTCCCTCTTCTGTTTCCATTATCTTCGTCTCGTTCGCTTAAATTAGCGAACGGTACTTCGCTTTAAGAGGAATGATGGGTGAGAAGTCGTTTTATTTCTTCAAGAACAGTCTTCCATCCAGGTCTGTAGCTAGAATTGCTTTCTGTAGGTGACGCTAAGTAGTCGATTTTCGATCTGGCCACCGAAGTACCCGGGTTTGAATCCCGGCCTGGACACATGTACTCTCTGTGAGTGTTGCTTCATCAATGTTATCTAATAGTTACTCATCCTCATCGTGGCGATTAACCAGAAGTGGCAGAAAAGCGATGAAAGATAACAAAACATAGGAATTACATCATATTGATTGATTTGGTTTATTTTACTTAGCCCTTCTGCAGCTTTTGGCTAATCACAAATAAAAGTGATGATTTGATGAAACAGCATGACGTAATATGCTAATTTTTCAAGAAACAACACCAGACACACGGTGTTAATGGGTACCCATTATTCACTTATCAACTTCTTTGTAAGTCCACTCAGGCTAAATGAGGCTGGGTCTACAGTTGAAAGCTGAAACTAAATGTACATTTACATAGAATGTAACCCGAGAGCCCGTGAATTTCAATGCGACAGCGTTATCCACTTCGCTGCCGGTAAAACACAATCAAAATCACTTCTAACACCTCACCTATACAACTCCGGAGACGGTAGAACCTTGGCTATGATACATACGCAAGGTTGCGGGGTCTTGCCACTAGATGTCACGAGAATACTTGTTAATCATTTTTATAGCCACATTTTCGAAGCTTCACGGTTTATGAGCATAGTAGAGCATATCTATTGATAATTTGTTACACAGAATATTGACAATTGCTGGAAACTAAGATAGTTGATCTTTCTAAAGCTTATCGCTTCAAACCCCAGTCATTACATATCATTTGTTAACAGTATGACTAAATACTGGGTGGCTCAATAAGTCACATATCACCCCCAGTACAAGGCCACTGCAGCGCGCAACATGGAAATGGTGATGACCAATCGTTATCAGGCCAAGGGGGAACCACATTGACGCCACCCACACGGTCGGCGGCCATCTTGATATCCGCCATCTTGAATTCAACTTCAGAATTTTAAATGGGAAGGGGGTCGTGCGACATATCTAAATGGGCTAGAATTTCACGACAAATGAGTAGTAGTATTGGTGGTACGGACAGGACGAGAAAGGAAGAGCATCCCCTCAAGCAGATTTGCTACACTTAAAACAAGCTTAACATGGCCATATGAGCTTTTTGCTCAAGTGTGGAACCCTTGCTTAATCCAAGATTTTTGTAAAAATGCCCTCGGGAATTTTTCAGAAAAGAAGAGCTCTTCAGATTGATGAGGTTACACTTATAAAAGGCACTTCTGTGAGATTGTTGTCCATAAATTTGTTAAAAATATGCCCCTCTTTGGCCACACTTAAAACTAGGCTACCCACACCTATACACACCTATACCCACACATATACACACACACACACATACACATACATACACACATACACACACATATTTATTTCTGGTTTAAGTTCAATTGGGCACCAGGCTCAATTTGTTTATCTAATATTAAAACAATGTAATTCTTCTAGAATTGCTCCGTGACTCTCTCATTTCTTACATCATAAACATATGATTTTTCACCTATGAGAATGACACTACATATGGTGTCGTCGGGTAATGCCTCGTGGAATTCACAGATAATTTTAATGTTTGTCCTGTCATTAACCACAACTTGTTTCCTTTTTGAAGTGTTAATTACAAACATGGGTCTCCGTGCTTTGAATTCATCTGGTGCGTAATACAGGTCAGTACTGCCAGTAGTGACGCGCTTGAAAGCCGAAAAAGCTTCATATAATTTGAGAAAATCATCCTTGGAAATGTCTAAATTGTAATTTTCTCTAGGAAAGACTTCATTTCTGCCATTTTTAAGATATATGTTCTTGATGTTGCAATTATCAAATCTACTTGAATTTTTTTCCTGATTATTGTGTCTCCCAGTCTGAAACAGTACCACCACAAAATCGGGCATGTCAAATTGAATACTGGAGAATGAATTTGTGGCATCAAATTCATAATAAGTACCAGAGGCAACCTTCTGTACGCATTGATATGTATAAAATTGCAGAGGAATCTGGGGATTTTTTACTATATCTGCTTTGTATTTAAGAGCGTAACTGGCTTCATATTCAACAACTGGAATTCTTAGCTCCATAGTCTGAATAATGCACTTGCCCTCATCAGGTAGGGTATTAGGCATAGCTTCCCCTGTAGGGTTTAATGTGCTGTACCTCATCAAAGCATTGTTATCATTTGCAGCTCTTCTAAATGTAATTCTTAAACCGCCCTTCCACATAATATCTTTGTAATCTGAGAAGAATCCTGGCAACAGGCGCATGGGGAACAGCACTGTATGGCTCTTGGTTAATATTTTATCACCAGCCTCAAATCCACCTATTTGGTAGTATGAAGCCTCGGTTTTGGATAATTTTAGTGTGGCCAAAGCTGTGGAGGTAATGCCGGGATAATCCACTCTGTTTATAACAACACCATGCTTTCTGATCTCAATTTCAGAGAACAGATGCGGCACAAAATTGTCTACCAATCTTATGTTTGAATTTGCCGGATAATCTGTTCCATCGAGCTTTACAACATCAAATTTGATGTATAGATCTGCTCTGTGGGGGTGTATAAAGCCGTCCCCTACATCAAGATCAACCTCTATTTCCGTGTTGGGTTGATTTAAATTTGCAAATGTCCTCCTGTTTGGAGGGAATGATTGTAGCTCATAACTCTCAATATTTTCCATTGTATGTATTTTTATTTAAATGTTAATCTCTATGATTGCAGTTGTTGTGGCTCCAGCAAAATCAACCAATTCTTCTTTTTCATTAGTGACCATCAACTCAATGTAATCTATTCTGTTGTGGCACACAGGAAAATATAATGTTGGTGATGGATTGTAGATGATGGGCTCCATGAATTCGGAATTAGGTTTGAATGTTGCAATGATGCCGGTTTGTTTGTGAGTACCTATGCCATTTGATTTGGTGATCATACCCTCGGCCACATTACAGTGAATATTCAGAGTCTCTATGGCCAAGAATTTGGGTATGTTCATAGCAGTGTGTTTGATGGCCGGTTCAAGTTTTGTGTTGTTCTCAAAGCCTAACAGCTCTCCTATAGTACCCAGATCCACTGTTTCTGTAGCAGATACAATCTCTACTCTGTGAGTGACAGAATTTTGACTTAACACTACACCTCTGGGTAATTGAGCATTTAGAGTGGATAGATTATATTGCCCTGGAGTGATGACAATTTTTTGATCCCCTACTGCAATTGTATTGTTGTGGTGCGTAATATTAGGGATCAGGTACATGCCGTAAAATGCTCTGAGAGCTATTGTTTTGGGATACACTATGTCATCATGCAATTTGAGTTTCAATATTGAATTTTGGCTGGTGAGATGGAATACTCCCATGATGTTTCAGATACCACAGGGCCTTTTGAAAATTTTCAATTGATGGTTTATTTATTTGAGACATATATCTAAGAACAGATAAACACAAATGTCCACAATTAACATCTTTGAAGTTTTGAACACGGGCATTATTGTAATAAAGATTAGCTGATTTTAGATATTGTACTAAATTTTCAGGTGGAACACCTCCAAATGAATCAAACACAAATGCCTCATTTTTTAAATATTTAAGATAACAAATCCAGTGAGTGCCCTGATTTTTGTACTCATCCAAATTAACAATGCCACACTCTTTGTTGAGTGGTTGTTCTGGTAAAGAATCAGACATGTACACACCCCTAAAATGTTTGATGCCCAGTGGCTTGATTAAAGCTTCAATATCTTGGTTTGTAAGCGGCTCTTGTTTTTTTTAAACTTACTCATGGCTCTCTTAACACCTTTACCTTTTTTCTCCATGGCCAGGTTATGGCGCCTCTGCTCATCTAATTCTGCCCTATTTTTCTTGGCATCTATTACTGTTTTTGCTATGGCGGCTGATCCCCCAGCCAAGCTCCCAACAGCCCCGAGTGCAGCTAAGATGGCCGGGATAGTAAATATGAAACCCCCCACATGTGATTTTTTTCTAGATTGTTGTAATTTTTTTAATTGGGGGGTACTAAGCAACAATTTCATACCATGTCCCTTTGCAAGACAAGAGCTTTTTTTCTTCCGCTGCTTTTTGGTTAAAAGGCTATCAATAGTTTTAAGAGATTTAAGACCTGCATAAGGTATTTGATACATAACACCCTTGGCCTTCATTCTAGGTTTATTATATATATATTCACAACCCCCACCCCAGTTTTTGTTTGGTGCTCATAGCTATGGTGGTTCCCAATGCTGCTATTCTCTCACTCAAAGAAGCATCTTTGCTTACAAATCTACCAAATGCAGCCTCTTCTAATTTCTTGTCTGCAACATGTCTCTTGTCAAGATCAGAATGTGTGTTGTATGCTATGTCATGGTCTCTACAAGCAGCATCTAGGGGATTTACACCAGGATCCCCTCTGTTTAATCTATGATCCAATTTTGTGCCTGGACCACAATACTGATAGCCTGGAATATGTAGTTCAAATGGCAGCTTGTTAATGATGTCATTAACCAACCCCCGACCCTCAGAAACATTCCAAAATTTAGGTGGTAGAGTATTAATAATTTTTATGAGATATCCAATCCCCTTAGGGTCATTCACTATAAAATTAGACAATTTTGTGCTTATCATGTCCATAATTCCAACCTTTTCATTGTAAAAATTGTGGTTCCCAGCATTTTCCTCCCCAGCTATCACCAGCAACCTATCCACAAGTTTCCTGACATCATCAACCCACACAAATTCTTTAGGCAGGGTGTTGTATTGTTTGATCCCACTGCCAGTCTTGATCTGTGACCATATGGGCTTGATTAAATTATTGTATTTTGCCCCACTGCTCGACTTGACTCTTTTTTGTGTGGGATCATTGTTCTGGTATAGAGCATCTGATTTTATTAATATTTCTTTGTAATGCTCATAATCTTGATCTGTATAGCTGCCAGGCCTTTTCCTAGTCATCAATTCCCACAACCCAGGTGTTCCGGGGTACTTAACAAAAGCACCTTTTTCTCCGAGACGAGATTCTGAATAAACAATTATATCATCTCCCATAAATGTTACTCTGAAATTGCCAATTCTATGAATGATGCTCCCATCAAGCTCTGTGTCAGCATATAAGCCAAACACCTCATCTTTGTTGTCTTTAGGTGTGGTTAAATATTTTTGAGCAAGAAGACCCAATTCAATAGGATCCTGAGTAGCTTCAATTCTTCTAGGAGCAACAGGACTAGGTGTATGAATACTGGAAAGTGGGGTGAATGGATAATCTAATATGTTCCTTGCAGCTACAGGTACAAGCTCCGTGATCAAATCTTGATTCTGCTCTGTAACAGTTTTGATATTCTTACCTAAATTATTAATAGCATCAATTACAGGCTGTTCTGTTTGCTTGTGTTTTTCATAAATTCCTCGGTTCTCTGATTTCCATCCCTTAAATCTTTTTACAAGATAATCTCTTAACTTAAGATCATCAATGACTGGTCGTTTCATGGTTATTTATATATGTTTCAACGTCTAGAAAATCGTTGATTTTATTTCTGTATTTTCCAGTATTAGGTGTTCTTGTCATATCAATAGTGACAAACCCATAACTGTCCTGGTTCCAGCACCTGCTGCAAAATTTAGAAAAATCATTGTAGCTCAAGTCCCCACCTACATATTCATCATGTATGTGTTTGAGGTTGGTATGATCTTGATGAAACACACATATAAAATTGCTGTTGTCTCGGATCAGCTGCTTGGGTATTTTTGAAAAAGTCTGTGCCAGGTAGAAGCAATCAATGTTTTTGTGCCGCCCCTGTGTAAAAAAATTCCTAACCTTGTTTTGATTATCCAGTATAATGTCATCAAACACAACAACAGAATTATCGAGACATTCGTGAAGTGGCTTAACATCTGGTTCAAAAGTGGCAATATCCAATCCATCATATAGCTTCATCAGCTGCTGATATTTTAATTGTTCCAAGCTCTTAGAGAAAACATACAAGTGCCTGTTTTTCCAGTCTAACCAGTTGGGGGCCAATAAAAAATTATCAATCATTAGTGTAGTTTTACCACAAGCAGATGGCCCAACAATAAGACACCTAATATTATCAGGCAGCAACTTGCCATTTCTCTTATTCTGCTGTTCAGGTTCTGGCAGCCTTTTTATAACATCCCAGGTGCTCATATTATCACTTTGTCTGCATCGATCCAGCTGTTTTCCGGATGACCCAGCCATTTGACAAATAACTTGTTGCCTTTTCTGCGGATTATTTTTTCTATGAGATATGTGTCAGGCTGTTTAGTTTTGCTGAGCTCTTGTTCATAGAACCTGCCTTTGAGAATTTCTCCTCGGTGATCTTTTATTATATATGTGTTAAGGGTCCCGGGTTTAACTTGAACCACTGTAAATAATTCGGTGCTCCAGTTTCTTGTAAAGCCTCTTTTGAATAAGTGCTTATATTTGCTGATTCTTACTTGATCCCCCACCCTGTATTTGGCCTTTCTTGTTGTTGGCTGATATCTAGGATAATAAACAGTCCTGATCAATTTTTGCTCATCAGATGAAGTTACTTCAGAGGGTTTCATGTTGATTGTGGAATGGATCGAGTTGTTATATTTATGTAGAAGTTCCGGAAGAATATTAATCCATTTATAATTACCTTGGAGGGTAAATTGTTTATACATAAGATTTTTTAAGGTTCTGTTGAATCTCTCTACAATTGAGGCCTTGAGGTCACTGTAACTCGAGTAATGTTGTATTGCCTGGCTTTTAATAAATTGTTGAAACACTGAATTATAAAATTCTTTGCCATTATCTGTTTGCAAATGGTGATCTTCCTGAATGATTGATGATTGTCCTGATGGCTTCTGTAACACATGTTCCAGTCTTGGATTTGAGTGGCAGAGCCCAGGCAAATTTTGAAAATGTGTCTATGACAGTGAGTAGATACTTGTAGCCCTTGTTGATTTTGTCTAAGTTTTTCAACTGTCCACTTGACAACTCAATCAAGTCGCTCTGCCATAAATCATCTATGCCCTTTGTGACTACTGGGAGTCTCTTATAATTATGTCTGGCTTGTCTGTGTAATTCATCAACGATAATTTGTCTAGACATAATATGTAAACAAGAATATTGCAACTATAGGGTGTTCAGCAGCTGAGACTGCAGGATTTTCTAAATATAATTTGTCTCCAATATGTATTTTAAATTCCAGAGAGCCATCATCTTCAACATATGCTGTTTCTAATGTATTGGGGTCTGTAAAATCCTCTAACTCTACACTGGTGATTTTCACTTTGTTGTCAGCATTTGTTATTGATAAGGTGGGGTAGTGGTGTGCCTGTGGTTGATGCCAATATTTGATCTTGATTGGTCTCAATGTGCCCCCAACAAAAAACTGGTAATAAAATTGTACAGGGGACAGCATATATATTTTGCCACCTGGTGTAAATGGTGAATCATATTCTTTGTTGGGGATGCTGTACAATTCAAGAATTACTGAATGTTTTGGATTCTCGATTATGCCTGTTATTTCTTTTTCTGCTGTAAGCAATCTGCTTGTTACAGATTCAAGGTGCTCATTGATGGTCCTAACAACATCATCATGGCCTGGCTTGATTTTTATGTCCACAATAAGTTTCTTGTATTGTTGCACAATATCTTGAAGCTGGGTGGCAAAAACAGACAGAGCATTTGCTTGATTGGATTCCATGGTCCCTAGCTGTTGCTTGATATTAGCTACAATTTGTTGCAAATTTTCAACAACTGCCAATTTTGAATTTTGAGCAGTAAGATCATGGACTTGTCTTCTGATATCCTCAAACAGGGCATGCAGTTCATTAATATGTTGATTGGTTGGTAGAGTGGCAACTGTCTGAGTGAGATGTTTGATCTCTGTCTGGATATTCTTGATATCTTCTGATTTCAATATCCTATTCACTGCCCTCTTAATATTTTTAAGTTCCTGTGATGTGGGAAGATTTGATACTGTATTTTGCAAATATTCAAGTGCCAATTTCACATTATTTAATTCAGAAGCATCAGCCACATTTTGCATAGCATTTTGGAGCAGGGCTATATCTGCCTGAGAGGGTGTTGATTGTTGTAAAATTTCAAGTTTTGTTTGGATATCATCGATCAAGTGATGAAAATGAGATAGCTCAGATTCAGTGTTGAGGTTTTCAAGCTTTGTGATTTGGTGCTGGACACTGACAAGTGTATCTACAATCCCAGGCAGGCGAGATTCTTGTACATTTGCCAAATCACTTTGCACTGCTGCTATTGTACCTTCAAGATGGGTTATGGTACTTTGAATTTTTCCAAAATCTTCATATGTTTCGAGTTGCAGCTTAATGTTTGCAACACTCCGAGTTATTGCATTCAAAGCATCAGAAGATGGCAAATTGTTCATAAAATTTTCAAGTGTCTCAATTTTTTCTTTAACCTCGGCTATGGCATTGTGCAGAGGGTCCAGATTAGGTATCTGGAGTGACTGAATCTGATCCTTTAGAGTGGAAATGACTAGATCAAAATCTTCTTGTGATTTTATGCTTTTGACAATTGTTTGGAGCTGTGCCTGGACATTATTTATCTGCTCTTCCAATTGTTGTTTCAATTGCTCGGAGTTGGTGGCCTGGGTCTTAAATTTGGCTTGAAGAGCTGCTACAGCCTCTTCTAAACTTTGAAAATTATCCAATGTGGCCAAATCAGTATATTTCTGAAGCAACAATTTGAGTTCTGAGTCAATTTTAAGAAGAGGGTCCATGCATTGTGATTGTAAATTTGTAATTTCTAATTGAAGACTGGCATTGAGTGTGGTTTGTAAAGCTTGTAAATCACTTCTTAATTTCTTGACTCTGACATCAAGCATCAGAATCTCATCACTGTGATCTTCATGTCTTGTATGGCCAAATATATCATTAGGCATTTTGTTTTAGTGGTTATTTATTATAGAGTATCTGATTCTTAATTCTATAAAAAAGGGTATAAGCTTGTCATAAGATCCAGGGACCTCAATATATAAGCAGTCACCAGCAGAAACAGTATAAACAGTGCCAGAAATCATGTTTGAGTGCTTAATTCTATAAATATTTCTCCCTACTGAAATCTTGACATCACCCTCAGGGGTTGTAATAAATTGCAATTGCCCACCTACTGGTAATTGGTAATGATTTAAATTATTGTTAAATATGTACAATGTTTTGCCTGTTTCATCATCATTATCTGTAAATATGCTGTTCAGATGAATAATTAACAAGCCACTCAGTTTAGACAGCATATCAGGAGAGGGTTGTGGTGTGGGCAGGTCCATAATAGCCTGTTTCTTGAACCCAAATAAGTTCATAGGCATGTTTATTTATTTCAAATCATGCTCTGTAATTGGGCATTGTTTCCCACTTTTCAAATCACAATGCCCCCAAGGTAAAGTATGTATGTCACATGATAAAATGCATCTCTTGTCATCATGTGGGTCCAGGGCCACTTTTCTTACAATATTTGAAGTCAACAAGTGATCCTCACTCTGAATTCTATTTTCTGATGTTCTGATTGAATTCTGGGACTTGATGCAATTTTTATAATCTTCAAATTCAAGATCTTTTTCCACAGTAACTCTGCCAACGCCCTTGGCCTTTTTGACAACAGCACTACATGTTTTAAAACTGTACACCTTGGCACTTAACCCAGCAAATTCCACAATAACATCACCAAGTGTCTCATCTTTTAACTTGCCAGGCACCTTTTTGTTGTGGGGTTGAACTAATGTATGTTCACTGGTGTCAAAGTATTGAAACAATTCAGGCTGTGACATATCTTGATAAACATCTTCTGTTTGAATATCAAGAATAAAACTATCCGTGTCCATGTACAATAATTTTACACGATCACCATAAAAAGGTTTCAGCACATCATAATATAATATTAACATATGTAATTTGGACAATTCCAATATCACAGCCCCTACATAAATAGGTTTATCAAATTTGATCTTTGTTTTCATCATGTTAAAAAGTGCCATGTGCTCATCATAAATTCTTCTGTAATTGAAGTTGGGCTTTGCAACCAATTTTTTGCTCCGGTTGGGGTCAGTAATTATTTTAACATCGGTATGTTTTCTGACATTTTCAATAGTTTTGCCATACACAGAATTAACCATCAATTTAAACAAGCCCTTATCAAATTGGCTCTTTGCAGATGTTCGAAGCTCTGTATTTGTATCAATATATGGTTTCAACCATTCTGAGTGCCTGAACCTTAAGACTTTTCCAACTTTGGTCACTTGAACACCATGTTTCATCAGGAACTGGAGGTTTTTATAATATATGACATAACCCTGTTTCGGCTCCAGAGTCATCATGAGCTTCCTCTGTTTAGAACCAGGTGAGCACTTAACCTCGGGAATTGGGGACAGATCAGAAAATTTGTTGTGCAAATGATCTGGAATTATCAGATCAACCTCTAAGAAGAGGCCACAGTCACTATCATCAAAATCCTTAAGATCCTCAATATTAAAATCTTCAACCCACTCAAGCCCTGCATATGGCAATTTATCCATCATAGCATAACCATACAGGTTGTTTGCATCTACATACAGTATATAATTTGATGGCCGTGCTGGATCATAATTGGGAATATGCTTGTTATTTGCTCTGGCATATCTCTGAGAACATTGCACCATGCCTCCTCTTATACATTGTTCCATAAACAGATACATATCTTGATCGTGGATCAGATCCAATTGCATTTTGGTGTTGAAAAACGTTGCGGCCCATGCTAGGCCCGGGGCACTGAAAAAATACACTGGGTCCAGTCCATAATTTTGCATGGAAGATTTTCTGAATGCTTGCAATATATCAGCTAAGAGAGTAACATCAAGTTTCAAATAAGCCATGTGATAATCACCAAATGTCTGGCATTTTAAATTTTTCCACATCAACTTAGCATGGTGATAATCTTCATCAGTAATTCCAGATCCTCTGATTCTGCTGTAAAATGCTTGTTGTGGTGGCAGGGAACACTCATCAAATTTAGAAAAATCTGTGACATAGTCATATGGATATACACCCTTCCGCCTAATTAATTTCAGGTCCTGATTTGGAAACAATGCACGTGTGATTTTCAAGTCATCATCAGATAATTGAGAGGCCAGTGTAGCCAGGCTAGCAGGTAAAAATCTGTAAGAATCAAGAAATCTTAATTGAAAAGAAACACCATGAACTTTAATTATTTTGCTAATAGATATATATTTTTCATCATTTTCAGCTAAAATATTTAAATTCTGCTTGTCAAACCCCTCGTATCTGATCAGATGATGGAAATCATAATTGGATGCTCCATGGCAAAATATGGGGATAAATCTTGGTCTCTTGATCTTAATATTACAGCTATTACACAGGGCCTGTTTATATCGACCATCTGTATGAGAATGGTGATGAACCTTGATATTTGTATCTGAAAATTCAGAATCACATACCGGGCATTTTTCTGCATTGTTGAAATCTTCAATCTGTTTCTCTGTTAAAGGCAACATAGGCTTTGATATTAATAAGATGTTAGATGCTATGTCACGGCACACATTTTCTATTATATGTACAAATATTTTGATGGCATTTGGTCCCTTGTATGAATCTTTTTTAGTAACAACACCATTCTGTACAACCACATAACAAAAGCTGGAAGGTTCATGTTGCTGGTACGGTGTAATTGATGATTCTTCTGGATCTGGGCTACAGAATGCAAGAGATTTGAGATTCGATTCAAAATCACAGACAATATATGCTGGGTGTTCCAACAAGGCCTCATACTTTTTGAATTTGCAATTTTCACTTGGATTGGGCATTACCATATGAACAGGTTTATGATTGCCACAGTATTTCAGATGCTCAATTAACTTGTTTTTGGCAATTTCTGCACTCTCTTCCCGAACCCCCTTCACCATTTTTCTACCATCAAATACAGTTAAGCATCTTCTGCACAACTTGAATATTGTATGAGTTTTGTCTAGTTGTGTTCTCACTAAAGCTTCAAGATTATGTATCAGAGTGTAATGGTATGTGCCATCCCCTTCAATTAGGAGCAGATCAATCAGAATTGCAGCTTCATCATCAAGTGTACTGATTCTGAGAGGTGCTATCGGGCAATTGCCAGTGGAACAAATAAATACATTAATAGATAATTGTTTGCCATTGATGTGCCTGGCCCTTTTTTCAAATTTATCAATATTCTGAACTGATAGTGGATATTCTAAACCCTCCATTGCCTCATCAAAAATATGTTCATGCTGTTTGTAATAAGTTATTCTCTCAGGATGGCTTGAAACTGGATACAAAGCAGCTAATATACACCACAAAAAGCATTTCTGGTCGGTATTTTTTATATTGACCACGGCTCTTTTGTTTTTGATATTGGCTGGTAATGGCAGATATGTAGATCCTTGTAATGGGCTGAATTCAGAAATATTAACATAGAGCTTGTGTGATGAACCGCATAGGCTCCATCCGGACTCTTTTGCCGCAAATTCAGAGTGTTTGATGTTCAGTTGATTTATCAAATTGCCTATTATTGTGTCTGAATTTGCATTTGAATATACAGGTATGGTTTCTGTTATGTGGGGCTGTGTAAATTTTGTGCCGTTTGGTTTCTTATATTGTACAAACAATTTGAGGGAGAGCTTATAAGAGCCATTTTGTGCATTAAGAATTGCCTGCAGATCAGAATTTATACTGTTCAAGAAATTCTCAATGCCACATCTTGGCTCTGATACAAACTGGTCATCCCTTAATTGGCCGTTAAAACTGCTACGGATAGGTTCATGGCGTGGCTGTTTTGCTGCTCTGGCATTAAGAGGTGCTTCGTGCTTTCTTTTCAGACCAGAAGTAGATGGTTGAGAGGGCAATGTTGATGACTGTACAGAGCAAGTATCTTTATGTTTATATGTGAAATATTCCATGTTATATTTTCTATTGCATTTGGGGCAAATTATTGTGGGAGTTTTGTATTTGTCTGGGTTACAAATTTTTTGGTGTCTGGCCCAATTAGAGCTAAATATATTTTTATTGCATTGGTCGCAATATTTTTGATTCGGCATTTTTACTGTTGTTTATTATATACAATTTCCTGGGTTTCAATTCAAAACTTTATACTGAATAAAAAATATCAATTGGGTTCAGCACTGTGCTTTGTATGTATGTATGTATATATGTGTATATACACTTAATATTTTTGGCTTTGGTATTTATATACAATTTCTTGGGATTCAATTCAAAACTCTATGCTGGATCAGTTGAGTTCAGCACTGTGCTTTGTGTGTGTGTATATGTGTGTATGTGTATTAATATTTTTTGGCTTTGGTATTTATATACAATTTCTTGGGGTTCAAATCAAAACTCTATACTGGATCAGTTGAGTTCAGTGCAGACAAAAAAACTGCATAGCTCTATGTCAATTAGTTCTTGAGTTTTGTATTTAGGAACCACTTTGGCCCCCCTGCCAAAAATTGGCTTTTATTGTATCAGTGTATATTGTCTCTATGACCTTACTTGGGTTATTCCGCCAAATTATATGCTTCAAGTCTCCTATACTTTGGTGGAGCCTGTTCAGGTTCTGCCCCCCCCCCCCACTTGATGCACAACATGATGCAATAGAAGTGGACCGGGAAGTAAATATGTATGGATGTGGGTAGGTGCATATGGGGGTGGGTGGAGGTGTATTCAGAAACATGAGCTCTTCTCTAACATTTTTGCCGAAGTACTTTCTTCTGAGTATATCCCGTTTTTCTGCTGAGCGTACATGCAATCCAGACTGCAGCGCCTCCCCAGCGAGGCGAGCGGAATTGTCTGGAACTAATCAATTTTGTAAAGGATCGCTGCTCCAAATATTGATCGACACGCCGGTGCTGGGCTCGAAATGAACTGATCGCAGTGCTGTTGCTTCAAGTGCCGCTCCGCGGAAATCTGAGAAACTCCCCCGAATATTGATCCGTGTAGAGGAGCTGCGCCATGGCCAATTCCTCTACACGGAAAATGCAAAATATCCCAGTTTCAATTCAATCCATTTATCTGAATTGAAGAAACCAACAATTCACATATCCCCATACCGCCGTATCTTGCCCTATTGGTACCTCTTTTGCTGGTGTGCAATTTTCTTGAAGAGGCAATTTTATTGAACAAACCTAATAGAACAAGATACGGCGGTATGAGAAATATGTAAATTAAAGATATTTTAGTAATATACGACGTCTTAAGAAAGGCATTTTCAGCTCCAAAGTACTTTGTTTATTGCTTATTACCACTCCCTATTACTGGCAAAATAGGTTAAAAATATTGACATAATGAAAAAAATGGACTTGTTCCCAAGTGTTCACCGAGTTCAGACATTTGCACATAGATGGCCCCTGTTGTTGTTGCTTATCAAATATATATATTGAAAAAAATTGACTTGTTCCCAAGTATTCACCGAGTTCAGACATTTGCACATAGATGGGCCTGTTGTTGTTGCTTATCAAATATATATTACATTGTTATAAGAATTACATTGTTTTAATATTAGATAAACAAATTGAGGCTGGTGCTCAATTGAACTTAAACCAAAAGTAAATATGTGTGTGTGTGTGTGTGTGTGTGTGTGTGTGTGTGTGTGTGTATATGTGTGGGTAGCCTAGTTTTAAGTGTGGCCAAAGAGGGGCATATTTTTAACAAATTTATGGACAACAATCTCACAGAAGTGCCTTTTATAAGTGTAACCTCATCAATCTGAAGAGCTCTTCTTTTCTGAAAAATTCCCGAGGGCATTTTTACAAAAATCTTGGATTAAGCAAGGGTTCCACACTTGAGCAAAAAGCTCATATGGCCATGTTAAGCTTGTTTTAAGTGTAGCAAATCTGCTTGAGGGGATGCTCTTCCTTTCTCGTCCTGTCCGTACCACCAATACTACTACTCAAATGCAATGGTGAAGGTTTTTTCGACGTATCTTTAACCAGTAAAAAGTTATGACTGAATTATTGTACCAATTTGCTCCTTTTCGAGGTGTTAGAAAAATGCCTTAAAATTTGTTTAGCGCTTCGGTAATGCATCGAGATCAAAGTGACGTCTATGGAGAGACGTTCGCATGCCATTGCACATTATTTTAATCGGATACATCCATGAAGAGCTGCGCATTATGAATGGTTGTCGCGAACAATTTACAGTGTGACGCTTCCATTGAATTAAAAGTCCTTCACAGTGACAAGGCTAATGTTTATGTTCATAAGGAAGTTTATAAACAGAATATTCGATGATTTTTATCTGATAACCCATTTTTGACAGATCAAAGCTGAATGGTTAGTGCTGGTAAGTTAATGGTGTGGCGTGCTGTGTGGAACACGATTGGTTAGTCAATTTTCCATCAACGGAACCTTAAATGCTTAAAGTAAGAATCACGAACCTTCCGACCCTCTGTAAACAACCGTATCACTTCGAGTAACGTATCACTCCGCGTCAGCTGTTCGTGAATGGTGCGGCCATGATATGCTGCTCACTCGCAACTTTTAATTTTACGTAACATGGAAAAACGACACATTGAAGTATAATAAATTTTCTACAAGTGATTAAATACGTGTTCTTGTTCAAGGATGAACATATTTTTCTACGCCAAAAGTCCCATTTATCTGACACTGGGTTAACAGATCCCCCCTTCCCCCCTTCTCTCTCAGTATGACAGCGCCAAAGTTATACAAGAGAGTGAGAGATTCGTTTCAGTAAATTCAAGCCTTTATTGCCCAACATTGTTGACATGTAGAGTATTGTTTTCTCCTTTGTGCAACAAATATACCGCCAGTTTTAGCAGAAGCTAAACAAAGATAAGCCGGGGAATAAAAAGAGATTGTTTATCTTTCTCTCTGTTTCTCGTGCACAAGAAGGCGATAATAAGCGCATTATTTACGCACGTCTCCTGCAAGTAACGTATTTTCTTACCTTGATTCAGCAGTTCCTTTTTGAACTTGAGGCATTTTCGGCGCTAGACATCATCCTGTCAGAGTACGGTCTGTCAAATTTGCTTCCCAAAAAGGAACTCAACGTGGCACAAGAGGCGATTTAACGCCGACTGCTAAAATTGGGAAGATCGTCATCAATCATCACTATCAACATCTTCCCCACAGTGCACAGAACGGCTGTTTGATTGAAAGAATTTTTCTAACACCTCGAAAAGGAGCAAATTGGTACAAGAATTCAGTCATAACTTTTTACTGGTTAAAGATACGTCGAAAAAACCTTCACCATTGCATTTCTCGTGAAATTCTAGCCCATTTTGATATGTCGCACGACCCCTTCCCATTTAAAATTCTGAAGTTGAATTCAAGATGGCGAACATCAAGATGGCCGCCGATCGTGTGGGTGGCGTCAATGTGGTTCCCCCTTGGCCTGATAAAGATTGGTCATGGCCAATTTCAAATTCCATGCCGCAGTGGCCTTGTACTGAGGGTGTTAAGTGACTTATTGAGCCACCGTGTATATTGTTTCAAATACTTGTTGGTAGGTACCGGGTGGCCAGAATTAAAGTTACCCAACTCAGCCTGTTTGAGGCATCGTAGAACTGAAATTTGATGAATCCACTATGCAGACCCTGGGGAAGAGGATGGCGATAAAAAAAATAGTTCAATTTTCCGCCACCAGGTGGAAATGTGGCGCTGTAATAATGCACACGGAAGCAACACTTTGGAAAATGAAGCTTTGCACACATGGCCTTGGTGCACTATTACTACCGTTCTGATAAAACAACTTTACCAGCAATTCACATTCTTTCTTATTTAATGCCATGGTGATCACTTCCGAACTTTTGTTCAGCACTCACGTCAAGTGATTTAGCTGAGTTATTAATTAGAAAGACATTTGTTAGTGGCTGGAAGTTGCGAGAAAATAATCTCTCGTTCATTGCAAGATGATTGCATGGTAAAGGCAAATCCATAACCAATTGGAGCAATTTACATCATTATTACAACCCATCATGGAAGTACAGCGCACATTTCAACCTGGTGGCGGAAAATTGAACTATTTTTTATCGCCATCCTCTTCCCCATGGTCTGCATAGTGGATTCACCAAATTTCAGAGTTCTACGATGCCTCAAACAGGCTACAGAGGGTTCTGAGTTGGGTAACTTTAATTCTGGCCACCCGGGAATGTAGGAAGGTTTCAAATTTATGGATTCATCACCTATGTGAACCGAAGCCAGTAGTAAAGACATTTTTTTCCGTGAGGTTTCACGTCATCGGGTTCGTCTGTCCCTTTCCTTTTGACGTGACAAATATTTTGTCATTTCATTTACCACGCTTTTAACGATTGGTGTAAACCACTTTGTCTACGTCACAAGTTTCCCCCGCTCCGTATCAATCTTCTTTAATTATTATCGATGTACTTTCAACGTCACGCAACACACCCATCAATCATCTACGAGTTAGCTAATGAGATAAGGCAGGAAAACACCTCTCTGCAACGTTCTTTCTTTCTGGAAACGTAATTAATTTCTATGTTTCTTGAATTAACTCACGTATTCCCTCCTAGGAACAATCTATGCCGTATTAATAGGAATATATCCCAATTTTGTTTCTCCTGCAAGGGTACATTTAGAACGAATGTGACCATAAATTGGGCCTTTGTGAACAATTTTTAATGGGCGCTGAGGGTATTTTGATGTATAGATAAATAATTTCTTGCTAGAGTATTCTTGTTAGAATACAAGGGTAATATAGTTTTTTGGCTACTTCTCTTCTGTATGAACTCTTCTCTTTTACTTTCATTGATGCTATGAGCCCACTCATGAGATGTGTCGAGTTTCCTGCCTCCTAAGGTTGTCTCTTGTGCTGATAATTGTAGTGTATGTACATGTCACCATATACACTACAGAAAGATATAATGCATCGTCTTTAGTTTATTTGCTGTCTTTCAATTTAAGAAGAAAAAAACAGGAATAGAGTGATAGAAAGAGACAAGAGATAAAAAGCAGGAGAAAACAAAGAGAAGAACGATATATAAATAATTTGAAACAATAGAAGAGAAGGAACAGAAAAAGTGAGGGGAAAAAGAAATGAGAATGATATGTAAATAATACAGCAAGAGAGCATGAGAGAGAGAAGGAAGAAACAGAAAAAGAAGGGAAGAAATACATATTTATTAATGGTATATAAATTATACAGGAACGGAGGGAACAGAGGAAAAAAGATAGAAAATAGAGAGATTTATGACACATATATTATAACTAAATAGAGCACATGAGAGAGAGAGAGAGAGAGAGAGAGAGAAACACACACGCTTGGAGAAAGAAAGAAAGTACAGACAAAGAACTATGGAGAAACTATGCAGAAACAGCAGGAGAGAAAGAGAGAAGGAGCAGAGAAAGAAGGGTACAAATGCAGAAAGAATAAAATATGCAGAAATAGAGCACAAGAGAGAGAGGAAGAAAAACAGATAGAAGGGCAGAAAACAAAGAAGGAGAGAGAAGAAAGTGAAAACAGAAGAAGAATGGTATATTAATTAAACAGAAACAGAGCTTGGGAGAGAGCGAGAGATAAAAAAGATCGGAAACAGAATGAAGAATCATATATTAATTACACAGGAACAGAGAGAAGGAAGGAACAAGAGAGCGAGAAACGCAAAGAAGAGTGATCAGGAGAGAGAGAAAGAAGGAAGGAGCAAAGAAAGAGACAAGTGAGAGACATACACTGTACGCAGTAACAAGAAAAAGGGAGGGAGCGAGAAGTGTGTGTGTGTGTATGTGGGTGTGTGTGTGTGGGGGGGGGTGTGCACAGAAAGGAATAAGCAAAATCCCTACACTCAGATGGGATTCGAAATCAGCATGTGCCTGTAATAAATCTAAGTCGAGCCCCTTAGAAGAACGGCTTAAGCTTGTGGGATGCGTAAAATACCGCCTTCACATTCCGTGGACACTTTGGCAATGGGCGATTGCCGACGTGGCACAGGTGGTTCTGTTCATGACAGCTTCCCACCCGATAATTCTCATGAGTCCCAGGCTTTCCAGTGAGTGACGCAACACCCAATTTAATCTCCCTGTTCCCTAATTGGGGCGTAATCCTTTGATGTTATTCACCTAGCGCTGCCTCCACATTCATCTGTCTTCTAGAGCATTTTTCCCATGCAATTATCATTTTAATGTAGTTTCTTATTTGTCATTTTATTTGTTTGTTCTATTCTGCTTTTTCACAAAATCAAACACTAAAGTACAAACATTTTGTTATATTTTGGTACAATTTTGTGCAACAAATCAAAACGTTTGTACGAGTCATAACGGATATGAATCCAAATCAAAATTGCCGACACGTTAGCACACTTCGAGGGTTCCGGGTTCGAATCCCGGCCTAGGAATGGTGTTCTTTGTGAGCGTCCCTTCACCAATTTCATCATCATCATCATGCCGGCCCCCGTGGCAGAGTGGTTAGCACATCGCGCTACGACGCCAGGAGTCCCGGATTGGAATTCTGGCCTGGGCATAGATGTTTGTGAGTGTTCATTCATCAATTTCATCATATCATCACTCATCCTCATCTTCACAAATTAGCCAAAAGTGGCACAAGAAGCGAAGTAAAATAAAGCAATTCAATCAATCAATCAATTTCATCACATCAATCCTCATCGTCGCGATTAGCCAAAAGTCGTGGAAAAGTGACGTAAAATAACCTAATTTAACCAATCAATCAACTAGTTCAAAAGTTTTGAGCAGTCATTGGCTTATTTAGCGGGAGGGGCATGGGGCGTGGAGCATGTGCCCATCCCAAAAGGGATGACTAACGTACGTAATGTATAATATTGATAGTATTATATTAAGAAAACAAAAAAAGGCTCAAGAAACTCTCTTCCATACAGTAAAATAATAAACAAAAATTTAGCGCAAATACGTAAATAGAGACGAAACACTTAAGTCGACACCGAAAATCGAATCCGTGTTACAAGACAATAACGTTAACTGGTGGGCGGGCACAAAGCTAGAGCATTCTACGTAGATCAAATATTTCCCATGCTGTTGACGGTCTCGGCTGAGGAAATGAATTCTCAGACTAATCTCATCTGTAACCATTGTTAACCCTTAGAGGACCGCTTTTCACCTAGAGGTGACAGCCGGTATTTACGCCGAGGACCGCTTGTCACCTATAGGTGACGAGATGTTTTGCGTGTAGTATCTGGCTTTTTGGACACCCTGTCACTCTGATTATGTTTGGATATACATGTTTTGAGTTCTGCATGAGTCTAGAGGTATGTGATGAACAATGAGCAAGGTTTAATATCATTTTGGTTATATAGGGGAAGGGTGTCAGCCCCCGAATATCACGTTCTTGTTGTTTTTTTTGTTGTTTTTTTCAGCTATTTTCTCATTTCTGAGATATGCATAGGCATAGCAAGGAAATGAACCCACGAAAATATTTTTTTGGCTTTCCTTTCCACATGTCAGTGGTAATGAGCTGTCATCCAAGTCGCACGCGGGAGAACGGGGTTCAAGGTCGCTGAGAGGAGTCACGTCGCAGGCACAAAATATTTCGCAATACCTTTGTTCATTCCCAAGCAGGGCTCAACTTGTTGAATGAGTGTTTTCGTCTTCCCTCAGCCAAGCTATGCTATTTTTGACTTCATTTATGTCTTTGTCCAGGCCAGGGAGGAGAAATGAGGGGGGAGGGTGGTGGCTTTTTTTTAGGAAGACGTTTGGAAGGGCGAATTCATTGTTACAGCTGCGTTTAGAAGTGGTCGGGCGTGTCTGCTTTACCGCGAACTGTTTCGTCTAATTGTGAGTGATTTTGATCAGTGGCGGACTGTGCCCTATTGTGTACTTGTTTTATACAGATCAGTGGCGGACTGTGTGTGTACTTTTGCTTCGGCAGTCTAAAGATCAGTGTTTCAATATTGCATTTATTTCCCCTCCAATAAGAGTACAGGCGTGTAAGATGGCAAGAAGACCCGGTTTATCACTATGTGATATTGATGACGAGTTGCGTGCATTAGATACGGATTCAGAACCAGACTGAGCCAAAAAAAATTAATTTACGTGCGCTGAATTTCAAATTTGCCGCTGGAAAAAAAACTCGGATGCTTTGCATTGGAAAATATTTTTTTTTCTTGGAAACTATCTTGAATATTTGCGTGATTTTTTGTACGATAATGCCAAACATATCAGGCAATACGCAGGAATAATTTTACATATTTACGTCGCGGCGCTACCGAATGGGGAGCTCGCGATTTTCAAATTTGGTAAAAAAAAAATCATATTTCTTTCATCTTCTTCTTCTTCTAACCAATAACGGAAAATTCTGTTTTTATGCCATAGGTTTATAGCCCCATGTGTACTGAACAAAACGAGCTATAACTTGTAACTCCAATGTTCTTAGTTCCTGAACTAAAAGAAAATTAATGTACGTGCGCCGAATTTCAAATTTCCCGCTGGAAAAAACTTAAGTGCTTCGCATTGGAAAATATTTTTTTTCTTGGAAACTATCTTAAATATTTCCATAAGTTTTTGCACAATAATGCCATGCATATCAGGCAATATGTAGGTACAATTGTACACGTTAACGTAACGGCGCTGCCGAATGGGGAGCTCGCGTGTTTCAAATTTGGTAAAAAAAAATATTTCTTCTTCTTCTTCTAACCGATAACGGAAAATTCTGCTTTTATGCCATACTCTTATAGCCCATTGTTTATTGAACAAAACGAGCTATAATTTGTAACTCGAGCGTTCTTAGTTCCAGAGGTATAAAAATTTACGTAAAAGCATGCGGAAATTTGAAATTCCCGCTGAAAACGCTTCGATCCTTAAGGCATTTACCGACAAAACACGTTCGGTCGTCTAAGGGTTAATACAAATAAATTAAAACTACTTCTATTTAAAAAAAACACTAATGCTATCATTTTGTAGTCTAAGGGTCTTAGGTTCATTTCCTGGTGGAGATACATTGCATAATAGCTTGGATTCAGCTTTGAAGTTCCAGTTGTTACGTACCCAGTAGGACCAAGTAATGTAAATAGTTTGCCAAAGACGAATAGAGATGGCAGCACCAGGCGTGCAAGGTTAAGAATTGGCATAATATATGTGAATAATTTTATAAATAAGAACAAAGCAAATTGGAAAGATGAAAAACAATAGAATATATTATAAGAAGACAAAGAATAAATATGAAAGAAGTAAATTAATATATATATTTTATAAATCAAATCAGTGATCACATGTAAGTTAATATGAAAATTAAGGAAGTCAAAGCACTGATACAAGTTTGTGTCTTTGAACAGATATTGCATCTGTATGATTGATTTACCATTCCTATAGGGGAAATTTTGTTTACATCAGTGGCGAGCGCGTTCTGATCGACGCCCCACAGCACTTTTTGGTTGCGCAGTTTAACTGTAGCACCTACTTGGATACGCGTGTAAATAGTTTGCACCAAGTATACACTCTGTTGGACCTAGTTAGTGGTGGCGCGTTCCAATTGCAGCCCCAAGGGAGGATATTAGTATTATTCCCAAAGCTTAAAGGGAAATGTTGGAAAAGGATAAAGGAATTCGAGAAGGAAGTCCAGATCCAGAACGTCCATTAAGAGGGAAGTCTAGATCCTCCATATTGAGAAGGAAGTCCAGATCCTACATATTGAGAAGGAAGTCCAGATCCAGACCGTCCATTGAGAAGGAAGTCCCGATCCAGATATGTCCATTAAGAAGGAAGTCCAGATCCAGATTTGTCCATTGAGAAGGAAGTCCAGATAGAAGAATATACAAATAGAGAAAATAAAATAATACAAAGCATAGAAGAAAGTAGCTTATCATGTAAATATTCTTACTCCATGTATCATGTGTTTAAATAATATATTCGTTTAAACGTCTCCATTGGAAGGCATCCTGTCTGGTTTCGTTGTCTACAAAGAACCCTACCCTGTAGATAAGCTTGCTGAGTTGTAAGATTAAGGTTTATGTACCTTTGCACCAAATGAAGGTAGCACAGTCCAGACCAATCTCAACACAAATTGGACCCGGACCCTTATAATTTCTTGAATTATGAAGGCCTATGGATAAATGTATATTTTCAATATGTTGTAAATTATACACATAATATTTCCAATGTTAAATCTAATATACGTACAGCCTATTCTATGCCCCACCCAGAAAAATATTCTAAACGCACCTATATTTACTATAATACCTTTGCACAATCAAATACAAGGATAATAAACCTTAGAATATTGTATGAAGTATACACTATTTATGAGCAATTTTGTGTACAACGGATAAAAAATTTTGCACAGTCCAATAAGGAAAAATAAAAATCAGTAGTTCATCTCCACTTTTTTGGCCCAGTTATTTAGAAGTCAAAAAATGACGGTAAAATCAAGAGGGAGACTACAACAAAATGCCCTGGTACCACTTTGAAAAATTGAACAACAAGTAGTGACATCTTGTGATAAAAGACAGGATAAGAATGAAAGAGAGAGAGAGAGATAGTTAATTGTAGAAGGAAAATAAGGAAGGAAGAGCATAGCCTATCATAAAGAGAAAGTATACGGGAGATGATAGCGAGATACACAAATTGAAGGAGAAAGAGAGGTAGGGAGAAAAGTGACAAAGAGGGAGGATAGAGAAGCAAAAATTGAAGAAGAAAAAGAGGCTGCAAGAAAGAGATGGGAAAGGGGAGAGACAAAGATAGGGAAACGAAGAAGTGAGACATGTGGAACAGGTATAGAGGGGATGAACAAACACAGAGAGAGAAAAAAGAGAAGCTGGACATACGAAAGGATATTGTGCAAAGGATTCTCATTGGTTTGATTTATTACACTTCGCATTTGTGCCAGTTTCCGCTAATCGCGACAATAGGATGAATGATGAGAAGATGAGATGGATGAAAGGACAATCACAAACATACATGCCACTTTAAACTGTAGGTCCAGTCCCGATTAGCCTTACTGTGCATAATCTGAAAATCAATGTCCAGGGTATACTACGTGGAAGTGTGTTTGGATTTTTTGTATCTTCGGAAATGGCAACCCCTTGCATCCAGTAGAAAGGATAAAAACAATCTCACACACACAGAGTGAGGTGGGCAAACCAAAATATACGTATTGGCCGCATCTAGTTCGCTAAACGTCTTGACACTAGGTGTAGTAAAGGTATATTCCAGTGTCAGGCTTATGCAAAGATGTCGTGTTCAACCAAGTAGGCGCTGTGCCCAAGAATGGTGATATTGAAGTCCAGAAGATTCAACAAATGCCTACATGCTGTTTTCAGCGTTCAATGATTGTTTATCATTACACCTGGGATTTTTAGGTTCTAGAAAGTGTGCCATTAAATTTATACATGTTTATAAATGCCCTGAGGCAAGTTTCTCTCAGTTTAGCATTTTTTAGGAAGAAAATGGAAAATAAAACTAGATTTTCTCAATCCGTTAACATTGTTAGTGTCTTTTGCAGAACAATCTATCTGACAGACGGAAGATTATTACAAAATAATATATCTTGAAGTTGATTAGGTAAACTTTTTGGTACATTGAAATCATACAAACCGTTTATATTGTCAATAATTTTGTGTGTGGAAGGGAGGGTTGAGAGTCGGTATAAGATTGGAATAGAGAAAACATCTGCTTGTATCCTTGAATTTTTTAAAAGTTCGCCTTGAAAACCAGGAATTATACCAGTGACCACCATGAATCTTTTTGCGTTATCCACACTCAAACTCCGCCTTTTGTCTGTGAGGGTCATTTCATGTGCTGAAAGTTATCTTTCAACAGAAACATAGTCAGTAGTGCAAATTTGAATGCTGAAACATTTCTTCGCAAGGCGTGAATGCCAAGAAGGACCAAACTGACACGAGAGTGGGCACAGATCAGAAGTTTGCTCTTGGGACTTTGCAGGCAGTAGAGACGATTGGGTGGCAAAACTGAGAATGGGGAGGGGCAAGGACAGTTTACTTTATCTTAGTAGGCAAGGCTTAGAATTAAAAGTCTATAGTGCAGGGGTAAAAAGTATGGAAGAACTTTCGTCTTTCTGACGTCACTGTTACCTGCAGATAACAATGGCGTCAGACATTTTTTGTTTTCTTTAATGCTTTGATAAAGATCATATACTTGGAGGGAGGGAAATCTACAGAAAACATGTTTCAAACACGCCAGTCATTGAATTATTTCACCACCAAACCTAGTAAATACCTCTGTGAGACATAAACATTTTGTAAAACATAAAATAATATGAAAGCCTAAAAAAAAAGTTTAATTTAGGCACATAAACCTAACATAGGTTCTGACAAGCAAAATAGGTTATTTTAGGCACTATAAAACTTCGTCAGTTGTTTCATTTTTTAATGAAACGCTGATATAACTTGTTATTTCTTATTTACCTGCAAAGGAAACAATAGCTGAAAAAAACTAAAATCCGAGGTCTATATTCCTTTCCCGGATTCTCTGGAGTAAGAAAACGCGAACGCGTTCTGTGCGCATGTTGAAGGGTGTGCGCCTCGTCCAATGAACGCGCGGAGGGGAGGGGCATCCACGGGAGGGGGCTCATTCACGGTCCAGTAGTTCCGTAGTAAACATGTCAGCTCGCAAGTCTAGGGGAACTCTGCATTCAGGAGAGCGCCTCATAGTGTCGAATGTGTTCGAGAACAACTTGTTTGAAAAGTTTAAAACACATGGCTTTGTTTCTTTTTTTACAAATGTTTGAAACAAAGTGTTTGAAACATGTTTTTCAGACTTGTTTAAAACACATTTTGATACATGATGTTTCATAGTTTGTGGTTATTTGCATGTTTTTTGAAAATGTATGTTTAAATTTGTTTTAATTTTTTTCTGTTCTTCGTAGCATCAAAAGACAAATAAACATGCAATATTATTGTTATTTGTGTAAAACAATACACTGGCCATTGTTAAGAATAAAATATGAAATTGGCAGCAGAAAGCGTTTTGCTTTACGGCCGTTACACCGCGCAGCACTTCGTTGCTTTCATCAGGCACCCTTCCCCACCTAGTCTGGCCCCGCCCACAAGCTTTCCCCTCTGCACGTCACTACTCCAGAGAATCCGGAAAAGCAGTATAGTTATCATGTATTACGTTATCATACATCACACTGTTCGCCGCTAGAGAACGTAGCGCAAGCGGTGCAGACATCAAATACACTACCTGACACCAAATCAACGAAGTAGAGGACTCATTCTTGCACATTGTAACCAGACACTTGAGTGCAAAGAGAGTGAAGAAAAATGCAGCGAACTAAAGACTGTTCGGCGAAAGAATAAACTTCAAAATTATATTTTTGTATTTCCCGTCGATAGCCAGAGAGGGTCGCATGAACCGCTCAATCAATCGGCTTTGTCCAGTTGTCGTGGTGAGGGGAAATTCTCATGGTATAGGTGGGTTTCTTGTGACGTCAGGATTCGCACCGTCGTCGCCATGTTCGCGGCCAAATTGTTTGTCGTCTGCAAGGAAATACCCACCATGTAGCGTTCGTTACACCTGCGCCAACTGTACGTTTGTTAGTACTGTGTAAAATGTCGGTGCATGACAATGTCGTGCCGTCTAGAAATAGCGGTAATTTTTCATATGTTCAAACTCTTTGCGCAGTCGACAAAGAAAGATATGAAGAAAAAGCGAAGTTTTGCAGTGTAGATCCACGGATTTACTCCCGGTCCATCGCTTTCGAAAATAAGGAAATGAACACTCACAGAATGTATTCAGGCTAGAGGGTTGGGCACAATTCAAGCGCGTGAGAGAGGACGGGAGTGCAGAATTTCAAGTGTGTGGAGAAGACGAGACGAAATTCCACATTCTCCTCCAGTGCAAAGAAACAGCAGAGGCTAGACAGAAATACATAAGGGATATGAAGGAATCAAAAATGGAGGGGCTAATGAGGGCCATTACGGGGAGGGAAATGACGGGAAGGAACGAAAATCAAATAAGGGACCGGGGAATCTTCCTACATTACGTCTGCACAAAGAGAGCGAATAAGTTGAGGGACGGGAGTGAAAGTGCCTGAGAGCGGTGTGCAGAAAGCTTCTTTTTGACAATATGATAACTAGTGCTATTAGTGTAAAATTATGAGAAAAATAAAACAGATTGATAGACTGTAGTGAGAGAAGAACTTACAATAAGTATGAAAGGTAAAGTTGAACATGTGAGGGCATAAAGAGAGTGGTTGGGGGGGGAGAAGAAGGAAAACATATTCATTGATGTATGGAAATGTGTGTACAGCCGCAAAGCCTCATACTGAAATAAACCTATATTCTATTCTATTCTATATAAAAATCTGTGTCACACGCACAAACAAAACTAACAAATGTTGTTACACACATAAATATGTAAAAAGAAGTAAATAAACAACTGAGTATTTCATAAACAAACAACATAAACTAACCTACCCTAACCTGCATACAACTGAAGCTTCTGGGGTGATGGATCGGGAACACCTGACTCGGAAAATCCACTTTCGTTATCAGGAGCGATGAATCAGGACAAACCACGCCCACTTTTCGAGAAGCGATGGAACGGGAATACACCGATCCGCATGAACTGGACGATAACGAAATGAACAGGGGGGGGGGGGGTCTAAACCTTTGGCCAACTGTAGTTGACGTGCGTTTATTTACTTTAACCAGCTACCTGGAATCAATTTGTTTTCGTATTTATTAGTGGCTCGGATTCTGCTTGAAATATTTACATCCAATACAGATAAAACTGTAAATTCCAAGGCTCTGCCATTATAGTCTCTCTCTTCTTTTAAGGTTTGTTAAAGCGCTGTATTTTAAAATGTTGAGGTGCTCGAAAACAGTAATTTCACTCCTGCTTTAACAATTTCGGATATACCGGCCTCCGTAGCAGAGTGGTTAACACAGCGCGCTACGATTCCAGGGGTTCCGGGTTCGAATCCCAATCTGAGCATGGGTGTTCTTTGTGAGTTTCGCTTTATCAGTTTCATCATATCATCACTCAGCCTCGTCATCACGATCAGCCAAAACTGGCATAAAAGCGAAGTGAAATAAACCAAATCAATCAATCAGTTTGGGATCCTTTGATAACAGTGGGTCTTTTTTTTCTGACAGTACGCAATGCCTACAACCTGCACCTTTTTTCTCATGAGTCGAATAACAATTAATAACAGTTTGTGTTAACGAACGAAATATAATAAATAATCAAGTGCAAACGTAGGCTACAATTATCAAGATGAATTAAACTTTGAGGATCATCATTTTTATCGCCAAACTTAACGGAAGTGTCAGCACCATTCTATCAAAAAACAAGGAAACACTATTGCAAGTATGATTAAACACACCAATTCCATCCATTTGTACTAAAAGTCACAGAGAAAGGTGTCATATGAACTTTCCTGAGAGGAAATGTTCACTGTACACTCTGTAATGTTTGCTTTGTTCATTAATGTTGGCACGATTTACTTTTGCCAACCAGACGACGCGGTATCTTCTCATCAACAATTATCGGGTCTCGTGCCGCACTGTTAGAAGTTACCGTGAAATTTACAATATCCTACCGTTAAAATTTTACGGACTCGACCGTGGATTCGGAAAATACTTCCATACCGTTTTAGACCAAGCCGCGCATGCGCATTTGTGTCGCTCGTCAACTTTCACAGGCCAACATGGGCGAAGCGTATGTTTTTGTTGCTGTGTTGTGCTTGTTTATCGATGGTTGTGCTACGAATGCCTGCATGGAAAGTAAATCTACATAACTCAAGGTACGTATAATGTTTTTATTTTTTAACATAATGGAATGAAAATTCATTGTAGTACAGTTTATTACGTGCTATATTATTATTATTGTACTGCTGTACTATGCAACGAAGCCAATAACCATGTGCATTTATTCACTTTGCCTGTGTAGTGGAAGATATAAATTCATCGATGTCTCTATGACATGTACCTCATAGCAAATACCGGTCACTTTCATTAGGTAGTATACAAACGATATATGAAGTGCGTGTCTGTTGTTTACAAGTAGTTCTCAGAAATTTTTGAAAGTAGAAACTTGCAATTGACGAGTTACGGGTGGTAGAAATGTTTAGTAACACAGACTCTGAGGTACAATTTTTTCTTACTTGACAGGTTTTGATGTTTTATGTAACATAGAATGTGCTTCAAAGCGCGGAGAGCACAAACAAGCGCGATATTTGATCCCAAAGCACAGCTCACGTAAATTAAAAACCTCCTATCTCGGAGTACTTTCGCCACTTTTTGTTGGTCAAAATTGGTGTATGCACATTCAAATAGCGTAAAATACGTGCAAATGATAACGTCACGAAACTTAGCACTCCTAACAATAGTTACACTTCTATTTTGGTTTTGTGAGTTTTCAGTGCTTCGTGTTTTATTTACTTTATTTTACAATACATTTAAACTGTAAAATTAATATTTATTTTCAATTATTGACTTTTATCATTAATATTTTGGGTGCCCTTGCACGAAGCATTCGAGTTGTTCTGCTTCAGAATAAGGAAAATAGGTACTTTACTTCACCATAACTCATTTCCCTGAGCTAAAAACATCAGAAAAGCTACAGAAAGAACTTAATCTTCATAAAAAATGCAAAAATTATCACTTGGTGGTACAGAAAGTCAAGGGTACCTAACTATTCATCTGGCATAACAGCTTAAAAGTACTGGCTGAAATTGAATGGATTTCATCAGTAGTGACTGAATGATACTGTTAATCCTGAACCTACACACATAATTAATTCCAGGAAAGGGTTTAAAAGCTTTACTGGAAAAAATGACAACACGGTGTACTTCCATCATCCCCTTCCTTCACCTATCCTCTACACTGAAAAAAAATCATGCAAATTAGCCGATATTTATCTGAAAGTCCAAAAATTATAGTAAAATTCAATTATCGGTTGTAGACCCCATGAGAGTAAAGATATTTTGATCTAGCTAAGGTTATGTATTGAGAAGTATTTAATCCCATGGAAGATTTATAAATGAAGAACTGGTCTCCCAATATTGTTCATTTTATTCATGATGTTGTATTATTTAGGTAAGTAGAATTACATAGCTTTGACAAAAAGTTAAGTGAATGGTTGGTTAAAAATACAAATTCATGAGTAATTATAATAGTGTACATTTATAAAAGTTGGAGGTGTTATATTTAACTTTGTATGTTAAAACAAATCTGAAACTTAGAAAGTTTTATATGCGGAACACAGAAATTGTTCTATAAAATTATATGGCAACTATGATTTTCACTAATATTAACCATTTGGATGTTCCATAACATATTGAGCATCCACTTAAAATCCTTCTGCTAGTTCTAAGCAAATAATGTGAAATAAAAGTAAAATTTTTGTAATAATTCAAAATTCTTTCGGTTTTACGGCATTTTCCAAGAATGACACTTTTACATAAAAACTGAGTGGTACTGACATGAAAGATATTAGTTCTTAATGTTATTTTGTATTTCCCTTCAAGTTTAAGCTGTTTATAACTGCACCAATTAGCATTCATGCATATTTAGCTGTAATTAGGTATCTTATGACTGATTTAAAATTATTTTTCTCTCGCAAGAATTGCAATTTTGGTCAAAATTTGGATTTAAAGTTCCAGTAATCAAAACAATGAAACAATATAAGTTTAATACACTAGATTAAGGTAATTTATGGTTTACTTGTTATCATTAAGTTTAAAACTGTACAAAATTGTTAATAATTTATGGTTTTCATGCTCAAAATTAATTTAATTACTGGTTTTTATGAGAAATTCTGATTTTTAAGTCTGGAAAGTGAAAGATGTGCCAAGAATTGTGCCGATGGGTAGTGAGCTGTGAAATTTCTGTGGGAGGTACCAGAAACTGCATTGGAACCTCTTTCGGACAAGATCCACAAGTAAGTTGCTTTTCATGTTTTCAACTAGAACCTGAAGCATCAAAATACCCACCCCTCCTCCCATTAGAAATGAACCCAATAAGTTTTTTTATGAGAAATTTGAAATGTTACTCACTCAATGGTTGGAAGTTAGCTTGAAAGGTAAATAAAATAAATCATGGTTAAGGTTATTGAAAGTTTTCAATCTTGTGTTCTGACAACTATTATTCAATCACCTTACCTTTACTTTCCACGTGAATGACTGTATGTGGAGAGAGTGGGTCATGGAATTGAACAATTACTTGAATTGATACTAACACACAGGGTCTACTTTTTTTTTTTAAATGCTGCCAATTTATCATACAAACTCCTGTAACTATTTCAAGTCAGAGTGGGCTTTCCTTAAAAGTGGACCAATTGACATTCTTTGAAATAACCCTTCCGTACAGTGAATGCAAGTATTTTTTTATATATATTTGATATTTTGAATGAGATTCTTAAATTTATTATTGTTATTACAGGATCGTCCCTAATAGAATGCATGGAAATTATGCTTTCAATTGAGCAAGAATTGATAGAACGCCTGGCTTCCTGAATGCTGTATCAGTATTCATTTCAAGCATGCAACACATTGCAGTTTGGCAAAAGGTATGTTGTATCATGTATGAATGGAACACTGCACAAACTTTCACATAATAATTAAAAAGCTCCAAGTTTGTAGTTAAAATATTTTTAGTTCTCCTGAAATATTCACATCAACTCAGTGCATAAAACAGGTGGTGGGTCAGTGGCAATGTGGTTTTAGTACTAGACCCATACTTTAATCACCAAGCATTCAGAGTTTGAGTCTTCTTGTCAGCATGGATGTGGTTTGTTGTACAGTGAGATGCATAAGAATTGCAAAGTAAATTGTCCATCGCCATGTTTATTGCCCTTGTTTTACGAAATGAGAGCTTAAAAGAATGAAACAAAATGTCAAACAAGCTGCTGAAAATTTCTACACCAGCACTTGCATACATAAAAGGTCAGTCCCTAAAAACACGAAAGATGCAAGAGAAATATGAATGAAAATTGTTATGGATAATTTGCTGAGCAATACTTGTGCTTCCACTGTACCATTCATTATTTAATCATAATATTGGTCATTCCTCATGTTAGTATTGTCTCTTAGATCTAAAAGATGAATAGTTTAAACACTGAACGCAGTATTGGGTTTACCATATGATTTGGCACACACGGAATGGATGTAAGGTAAAGCTCCTCATGCACCATGCCATGAAAGCACAGCGCAATGTGGAAGTTGGGCCCCACCAGTGCTGTGATACCATAATTTACCACAGCTATACACTAAATTTCATGAAACGTGAAGTGGAAACCATGTTTCCATTAACTATGGAATATGTTTCTATTAAATATATGGATGAAATCTGCAAACTTCTCTAAAAATGTGTCACTCGTGGTGGAATACTGATGATGATGATATATGGCATTTTACAAATAAAAACTATTATGGAATACATATTTTCATGATTGCATTTCAACATGCATGCTACAGTACAGCATGTTATTGTATCTCCATTTCTTGTTTCATTGCTTTTTTGAATTTTAGTTTTGTTTTCTGTTTACAACTTTAATAATACTGATAATGACACTAAAAATGAAAACTTGCAAAAACGTACATAAGAAGTTCTCTTCTTGTTTAGAACTGACATAATACAGACTTCAGCTGTCTCATGGCAGTAAAGACACCCAACTAACTGGATTGTTATGGTTCACACAGGAGATGTACTGCGTAGAAATTTTTGCAAAGAAAATTCAGGCTTGACCAGGACACAAACCAAGGTCTTTGGCATACCATGTCATTGCTCTGAGGACTGAAATAAACCAGGTCTGGCTTAGTAGCTAAGTTAGTATAGTTACTTTTTCAAATTAGTTACTCTATGGGTAACTGGGAAGGGAGGGGGTGAGGCAGCTGAAACATGGTACTGATCACATCATCTCCACTGTAGCCAGTAGAGAATGTGGAAGCATGTGCCTTCATGGAATGGTGACAATTTCTGCCACCTTTCCACATATGTATTTATTTTTGAGGGAACTGTATCAATGGGAAACCCCTCCTGAGGTCACCTTCCACTGAACACCTTTGACAATGTTATTCTGTTACTTGAGAATTAATGAAATTTTAAATTTATGCAGTTGCAATTGCACTTGGTTTTGTATCAAATTTCTTAATGGTATATTTCTTCTTCCCAGATGATTTAATCCAGCAGAAGGGTCCTAAGTTAAGAAGAAAAAAGCACAAGTGCAATGTAGTAATTATTTGACAAAATGCAAATAAACAAGTGTAAAGTGAAAATAAATAAAAGTAAATTATAATTATGTACTTGGTTGAGTTGAATAAATTATATACATTATTTGAATTTTTATGTGTCATTTGAAAATTCTATTTTTAAAACTGAAAAGTATTTCAGAGGATTGCACCAATAGCAGGAATGGAAGATTGGAAGTAATGCCAGTAAAAGCCAGTTTTTGATCTTATTTTACTTATTTATTTATTATTTTTTTATGTTGAATTGATTCTCTTGGGCTATCGAGTGTGTGTTCATGAGTGTAATTTGTGATTTATTTGTTGCATTGTGAGGAACTTGAAGTGAAATCGCTAAAACATTGAAATGTTAAAGTTTGAGGGCTGAGAATTTGTTTGTTTTTTGCTTGGAAGGATTGTAAACATATTTTACCTTTTCCTCATAACTGTTTTTCTTTGTGAATGTATCATATCCTTACAATGCATTCGCGCACACATACATATTGTAGTAAATGGAGAGGTATAGTTTCAAGTCCACTTTATGTTCAGATAGGCTAATTGGGGCTGGACCTACAGTTTTGAAGTGGAATCCAAACCATTGTATTATGCCTCCACCAGGGTATTGATCTCAGGACTCGATCACAAGGTAAGAATAAATGCATTGTGCCATCAGAGGGGCCTGGAAGTCTCTAATAAAATAATAAAAACATTGCCTTCAAGAACATGTTAATTTTGTCCAATGAAAATGTATGTCATTGCTGGTTATGGAGTTGGTGGATGCCATAGAAATGCTATTTTATTAATAAGTTAAAATTCTTAATTTAGTATGTTTGTTTCTTTCTGTGTATTGGGTTAAATGTGATAATGAATATAAATGATGGAATGGGTATAATAAATACAATGATACATTCAGGTATGAACTGGGTTTTATACCTGGCACCTCTAGCTTTATGAGACGAACGTTAGCTCACCAGTCCACTACAGAAGCCAGAAGGGGGCTATAATAGTTCAGTGTTTCCCCCCAGTTAAACAGGTAATTTTCACTTTCTAACTACTGTCGACCTCTGCAAGGGTACGTAAATCAATTGTGTGTTGTGCAAATGTAAAATTTTCTCTAAATGCTTTAGTATCGTGGAAAACGATGAACTGTGCTGCCAAGGAGTGTTTTAAGCACATACATTGGCAGTGAAATTGGAAATTTTATACTTATGCCAGAACAAAATCAATCGTCAATATGTAATGTGAAAATAACTTTTTGACATTAAGTCTGGCCAAAAAAGTATATATTTTTTCATTATGCAAAAAAGTACTTAATCTAAATACAGCCACTTATTGTTTAAATTACGGCTTTGTTCCGTATTTTTAAAAAACAATCTTGTTAAAATTACGGTATATTACCGTTTAATATACAGGTATCTGTAAAAAGAAATTTACGGTCACCGTAATTTTACGGTATCTGGATGGCAGCGAGAATTGACGGCCTTAGACCGTTTTTTCTACTGTCAACTTTTTACAGTGCGTGAAGCGCACCTTCTGTTCTTTCTCGGAAAAATCTAGGTAAACGTGAATTTCTGTTAAATAACGCAATATTGCACAGTACCATCGTAAACAAGGTTGGCATTTCCCGCCCACCCGCTTGAATTCCGTATTTTTACAAGAACCGACCTCAATCATGGCTGCTCGATCCCACAATGCAACAGTTTGTGACGCAGATGAAACACACCTAGTCTGCGTTGCCAGTTTTTTCGATTCAAGTCTTTTTCGAAACAGGTAGCACCCTCAACAAGGCCAAGCACGGCGAAGTCTAATGTTTGCCGCAACGTAGCAAGCGAATGGGTTTCCGATTCCCTGCCTCTCCCTGAAATGCGAGCGAAGGGGGCATGTTGACAGGAAGAGGTGTCGTGTACGACTGGACAAAACTCAGGCGTGTAGCAACACCGCTATTCTCCCCTTGAAACTCCCACAACTGGGGGCGAAAAGTCTTGGTTTTCTGAAGTTTTTTCTTTGGCCGGTCGGGCTTTAGACGGGCTATTGTGTGAGACACATACGCACTCACACGAGAGAGAGCGAGAGAGAGAGAGAGAGAGAGAGAGAACATTAAACAAATTTAATTAAGTTAGTAACAATGTTCATTCTTGATCTCTATGAAGACCTACATATCATATTATTAATACATATTTCCAACAAGAAGCACAAAACGGGAAATGTGTACTAAGGCTTCATGCTTCACGTGGGTAGTATTTAGGTTTCAGCCATAAATTTAAGGGAGATTTCCAACTTTTGGTATTGAATTTACGGATAGTATATAAGGGCAAATTTCCGTACATTATTTCACAGCCAACTTCTGAAGTAAGCTTCAAAATCGAACGTCGCTGATGGACAAGCTCGAGCTGCCTAGGGTACACACTATCTGAAGCCTGCTTCCTCCCCCCCCCCCTTTTTCCCGTGCGCCGTCTGAGCCTCTTGTTTGATACCTTACGTTGCGGGTGGAAGCGGTCTCAGTTCGGCGCAAACTCACCTCACACCGTTCGACGAGCAACAGTCAGTCGGTCCCGGAACTTCGGGCAGGGTAGGCACAAATATCTTGCAAAGATCGAACTGCCCCACTGTATCAGCAGAGAAGAAAGGGTGCTGGAGTGTGTTGTCTGTGTGCGTGGAATGTTTCGATTTGTGTGTGATTTAACGACGAGGCAGCCATAGCAACAGGCGCTTATGTGAAAACTTTCCTCCCCCCGATGTTTTTGATCGCTAGCACGGTGGCGACGAAACAGGTGATACCCGTGGTACTGGATATGCCTCGTAGGTGGCGCTTTTGACACGAAAAATGTAAGTAAAGTCTTCATTCACTTCGCAAGTTCGACAGAAGTGTTGAAAGAGAATTTGGTGCACGCGAAAGCAACAGTTGAACCGAAGACTGTAGGCGATACTATTTCTGTTGTGTAGGAAGTAGTGTAGCTACACGTAGTTAGTTCATTTTTTATCTTCGCTGTGTTGTTAGTGCTGACTCAACGTGCTTTTGGTAGTGATAGCTTCGTACTCTAGAAGAGAGAGGAGTTTAACCTTGTTTGTTTCAAGAAATTGTTACCAGAGGGCAGCAAAGGTGAGTACGTTACGAGAATAATTCAAGCAAATTTCAATTTAATGTTCGTTCAATGCAACCACTCTCATTTCTGTTTATTACTTTTAATTCATAATTATATAGTTAAATTCCATAATTTTCTTAATTTATTGTCGCTTCTGTATGAAGTTCCTCGTAATACCTCGCTCTAAAATCGTCTCCTTTTTACAGCTTTATAAGGTATCATTTCTCTCATTCTTAGCTCCGTAAATGATTCCATTTTTTTTATTTTTCCCAATTTATTTTATTTTTGTAAAGTTTTCTTTGACTTATTTTCATTATCAGTATATGTTTCGTATTTCTGCTTTTTTACTTTTCCTACATTTTCGTTTGTACTTTTATTGTTTAGTGTCATTTCTCTGCCACTTTTGGCTAATCGCGGCGATGAAGATTAGTGCGGATTACAATGAAATTGATTAATACAGTTACAAAGAACACCCATGCCCAAGCCGGGACTCGAACCCGTGAATCTTCGGGGTAGAGATCGAAAGTCGGCCTCTTAACGCGGTCGGCCACAGTATCTTTACGATATATTGTTATTGTTGTTGTTCTAAGTTCATTTTTAGCTCGTATAAGCTAACCGCGACTGGACGTACAGTTCAAATTTGATGCAAGCTACTATGCAACGTGCCTCCGCGAGGAATCTAACCCGGAACACTTTGATTACAAAGCGATAGTTTTATCACTGGGTATCCCTTAAATCTTTCTCTATACGTTTTAAGAAACTTTTCCCTTCTTATTCATGTTTAACATTTTGTATTTTTTTATAATATAATAAGTCCTTAGACGTATCTGTAGTGTATTTGGAACACTTGCAGATCTCACACAAGGTGTCGAATACATTATAAATGATATGCACGCATAATTCAACATTATTTAATTGACCACAAATTACCATTCAACAAACTATAATGAACTCCATTTATACAAGACAAAACATAATCTCGTTTTATCAACATCTTGGCAACTTCAAAGGTCTTATAAACTATTTACGCAATAAGCGTCACACATACGACAGTATCAAAAATATATACGACTTTTTTAGAAACTCCATTCGCTTATTTTAACGATGATGTGTGTGTGTGCGTGTGTGTACGTGTGACTGTGAGTGCACACTAAAGCCTCCCAGTCCATAGTTTTCATAGTCATCACCAGAGGTCGGGAATTTTACATAGTACAGCGTAACTCAAAATCTAGATTTTGTTTTAGGCACGACTTTTGCTTGTTTGGGAAACAAATTGCATTAATTGTCTTTAATTGATAAGTTGTTAAAGAAAATTAGGTTCCGAACTTAATATTTTTCTATAAGTCTTGGTATTTCCTATCCCCTCTATTTTTATACATCTCGGTTTAATATAATACTATTCTATGGAACTTCATGTATTAGAGGTTAGTTTCAATTGATAGTCTATTGTAATTCATTGAAGCAATGCATTTATTGTTAAAAAAGCGGAGATTGACACCCCATAATTAAAATGTTGAGTCTTCTCACTCAACCAATTTACATCTCCACGCCAGGTTCATCAATTAAGAAGTTATTATGAAAGATGTTGACACCTCGTCGCATTTTATAATGGCTTTCAAATTTGCATTTGAGAACACCATTTTATATTGATGGATTTATGTAGCGCTTTCGTTCTATGACGGTTATATCACAATATAGACTTGTGATTGTTTCAAAAATAAAAAAAATAGCGAAAAATATATACATATTTAGGAAAAGATGACTAGCTAGGTAACTATAGTTAATCATGTCAAGTCATGTGGTACGATTGTGACACTGTACTTGTATTATTTTACCTCCGTTGCCATTGTCTGATCGCGACGATGAGAATGTGTGGTGATTAAATTTGATTAAGGGATCTCTTGAACTGGGGAATTTCTGTGCAAGGGACGAGAGTCGACTATTTAATGCGCTCGGCCATCGAGGTGGCGATTGTGATGTTGAAATAACAATGGTAGTAGAAACACAGTGATGTTAATTTGAAGCCAACATCATTAAACCCAAATTAACTTTGAATGAATGATTCCTAGTACAGTCACGGACACTTGTGGGTTGTAACGACGCAATTGACTATCAATGGGATCATTACAACCGAGAACTGCCCGTGACTGTTCAGTGTGAGGGAGGGCTGATTTCAGTAAGCGTAAGAGATTCTGTGGTTCCTGTAGCATAATTCTGAAATGTGCTTTATTGATCGGAAAAATGTCTACCTAAGTCTTTGTTAGAGGATTCTACTCTGATGCCATTAACCAAATAGCCGGCGGAGTGATGGCACATCGCACTACAACGCCGGGAGGGACCCCTGGCCTGGGCATGGATGTTTGTAAGTACGTATTCATAAATTTCATCAAATCATCACTCATCCCCATCTTCGCAAATTAGCCATAAGTGGCACAAGAAGCGAAGTAAAATAAACCAAATCAAATCAAATCATTACCAAATATGGAGTAAGTTGTTTTAAGAATAAGAGAGTCTCTATGTCTCTCTCTCTCTCTCTCTCTCTATTTTATCCCTCTCCTTCTCTCTCTAAGTCAGCCGACCTCTGTGGCGGAGTGTTTAACACAATGCGCTATGACAACTTGGGTCCCGGCCTGGGCAATGGTGTTCCGTAATCAATTTCATCCCCCATCCTCATCGTCGCGATTAGCCAAAGGAGGAAGAAAGCTAAGCCAAATACCGAAAAACTTTACTTAATCAAATCCCTCTCTTTCTCTATTTTCTTTTCATATTACTGTTTCTCTCACAAACAGACCCACAGAGAGAGAGAGAGAGAGAGAGAGAAAGAGGGAGAAACAAATAGGAAAAGAAAGCGACAGGGGAAAGAGCAATGGTAAGAAGCTCTCCCTCCTCCCTCTCTCTCTCATTCTCTCTGAAGAGACAAATGCAAAGAAATAAGGATTCAAGTGAATAAAAAGTGAAGATACAGAACTTGTAACAGGGCTGGTGAATTAGAATTGTAGTGGGAAGCGTAATATTGTTATATTCATATGGGGAGAAAATGCAATTAAAGGCAAGAAAAATGAGGAAGCATGTGTTTTTGGAATTACGCCAATGTATCACGTATACTTGGAGAATAAACCAATAATAAGAGAATGGAGAAAGGTACGACATCTGTGAGGAAACACTGTACTAACATATAATGTACTACACAAAGGCAAAGAGAGCAATAATTGTATATAAAAACTGTTATTAAAAGGGAACAAGAAAACAGTGTGCACAGGCTTGGCTTGCACGTAGATTGTAAACGAAATTTGAGACTTGATATTTTCCGGGTGGAACCAAATTGGCAGAAAGGCAATTTTCCGGGTGGAACCAAATTGGCAGAAAGGCAATTTTCCGTGTGGAACCAAATTGGCAGAAAGGCAAAGCAAAAGTAAACCCGTCGATGTTTTTCGTGCCGGGGTGAAATTCTCAGAAAGAAAGTTTTGGGACACCCTGTGTTTGTGTGTTAACTCGTGCTTAGATCTCTGGATTAATCATCTCACTATACGCCACGAATATGCACAAGCGAAATTCTATATCACGCTCCGCTGACTCTGTTTCCAAACTAGTGTAATTGCATTAATTAAAAGGTGAATTGTGTGTCACGGTGTGCAGTTGGTCGTAGGGATCGAGGATCAAGCTCTTTGACTCGTGAAATTTCGAAAAACAACAATATTTAGTGATGTGACGACACACTAAATTTGACCTTTGTCATAAAAGTTCCAGAGCTGCCGACCTTCGTGGCAGAGTGGTTAGCATCGGGCGGTACGACTATGTAAGGGTCACAGATTCGAATCCCGGCCTGGGCATTCGTGTTCTTTGTGAGTGTCCCTTCATCGATTTCATCATATCAACACTCATCCTCATCCTCGCGATTAGCCAAACGTGGTATAAAAGCGATGTAAAATGATCGAAATGAATGTACCAAAAGTTCCAGGACTGATGTAAAAGAATATATTCAACTCATCAACCAATGGTTCCTTGGCCCTGGCAAAGTAGTCCCCTCCGTTGTCTATATACAGCTGGCATCGTTTCTGGACGTCTCGGAAGCACATCTAGATTGCTAGAATATCTTGATGTCGTTTTCCTTTCGTCGGTATTTTTACACGGGTAAACAAAGAAAAATCGCACGAGGACAGATCTGGCAAATATGGAGGTTGTGATACAGCCAGGTATTGCAGTACTGATACAGCAGTATGGAGTTTTGCATTATCTAACGAGAAACTTAATTAATTGATTTGCTTTACTTCGCTTCGCTTTTGTGCCACTTTTGGCTAATTTGCGAAGATGGGGATGAGTGATGATATGGTTAAATTGATGAAAACCTCACAACATCCATGCTTAGGCCGGGATTCGAACCCGGGATCTAACGTGAAACGTGTGTTTAGTGTGAATTTAGCGACTAACCTGTTGTAACACAACTCCTTCAAAATGGCAAGCCAGGAATATCACTGAGCTATTCAAGCTGTTATGGCAAATTCCTTTCTTGTCCTCTGAAATACCTGCTCTCTGTGTGTAGATTACCTTCTTCTTTTTGATGTGAAAATGGCAAACATGTGTTCCAATTTTCCTTGTTAAGGGAATAGCGAGCTCTGACTGGCAGAGAGCAATGCACGTGCTGTCTCCATCGCTTCTCTTATTGGGTGGAAGGAGTTACGTGACGGCTGCTAAGGTCTTCCAGCAGGTGACAGGCCACCGAGTGGCGGGAGCGGTGCCAAGATAAACCTTTGGAAATATAGTGTGTCGCAAAATAGTGTTTACACTCTTTGAACGTCAATAATAGGAACACTAATAACAGTAGGTATGAACTTTTTTGCGTGTCACATACCTCAAAGTTATAGATGTTCATTGTCAGCAATGCTCTAGAAAAGATCGACAAATCAACAAACAGCAGATATGGTTTCCACAGGAAGGGAAGCACAGGTAGTCTCGATCGCATGTCTCATGTCATCCAGTGACCATGGCTTTCTGGGGTACACATCCAGAGGCACATCCAGTCAAGTCACATGTAATAGTTTCTCCGTTGCTAACATTCAAAAAGTGTTCACATTATTTTGGAACAGCCTGTATTTGTTTTTGCGCAATTGTAAATATCCTAAGGAGTTTCAGACAGACCAAACTCTTGCCCAGTTACTTTGAGAGGCAAAAGTACACGCAATGTTGAAGAAAGTTTGTCACGTCTTTTGTTTACTTGCAGATCTTTAAAAACTTCCAAACTTTCAATGGCGAATAAAAGGTATTTCGTTAATGGCGTCTCATGTGAAAGAGGTTTTAATGTGGCGTGTGGATATGGCTTTCACCTGTCCCTCCTACTTTGCACGGTGTGCATGAATCACGTGAAGACTGCTACTTCTCATAACATCGGCGAGAAATGGGTTCTCCCCATAATCCTTGAGTGTTTTCTGCATGACACCCATTATGGCGCGTTGCACTGTGGCGTCACTTTCGATTCTTATCCATGGCTATTACACGGGACGCCATTCAACTGTTTTGAAAGCAGACGTAGTCCCATCATGAGCCAATTATTGTTTGGGTCGATTTCTTATACACAATACATAATGTGAGCGTCGGTTACATACAACCATTTTGTATTCCATTTTAGCGTTTCCTACACCCTGTATTGATTACCTCTTGCGTTTTATACTTCCATCAACTTTATTTCCTGTTTCGATGTTCTCCTCAGATTAAATTACGGAGTTGCACAGTGCCACCCTGACCAGAGAAAGGATTTATATTTAAATACATATATGTATAAAACTGAAATCAGTTGTATTATCTTTGAACATCATGGCATGTAGACTCAAAACATTCAGTTTTATTTTCCATACTTTTACATATATTACGTTTGGCTCATATTTTACACATTTTAGTTATTTTTACATCTTACTATAAGAAAAACTCTATGCTGACCAAGGCAGTAATTTATTCTATTATAAAACAAACTAAACGTAACGTTTCAACCTTCTAGCAAGGTCTTCTTCAGACTCTGCACGAAGTACAAATGTAACAAGGTACAAAACAGGACGATATACTATATACTCTAGACTATTAGAAAGTTGTTCTGGAACATTCTAACAGGTGGCTTTCCCTTGTCAACTGTACTTTCACCTAAAAGGCTAAACATATTTACTTCCATCTAGAATGTGGTTGGACTCTTTATCTCACGCTCTATTTCCTTCATTTTCTTCTTCCTTCGTCTCTCCTCCTTCTCTCTTGTCCTTTCCACAAGAAAGCTTCCCGACCCTGTGGCAGAGTGGTTAGCACATCGCGCTGCGACGCCAAGGGTCCCGGGTTCGAATCCCGGTCGGGCTTGGTTGTTTGTGAATGTCCATTCATCAATTTCATCATTTCATCACTCATCCCCATCTTCGCAAATTAGCCAAGAGGCACAAAACGCGAAGTAAAATAAACTAAATCAATCAATCAATCAATCACAAGAAAGCCACCTGCTAGAATGTTCCAGAACAACTTTCTAATAGTCTGAAAGGGAGTAATGTTTGTGTATATATATCGTCCTGTTTTGTACCTTGTGACATTTGTACTTGGTGCAGAGTCGGAAGAAGACCTTGCTAGAAGGTTGAAACGTTACGTTTAGTTTATGTTTTATAATAAAATAAATTACTGCCTTGGTCAGCATATTGAGTTTTTTATATCATGCAAACAAGGCTTAATGGTGTTATAATTACTATAGGGTGGTTACTCACCGGGAATTCCTTGAATTCCGGGAATTATGCCTGGATTATTGGCTTCGGGAATTATGCATGAATTCTACGTGAATTTTCCTCCGTAGACGTGAAAAATTACAACTTAATGAATCCAAATCTCATTGAATTTATATGAATGTCTTGAGGTACGTTTTCACAGTTTGCTCTAATTGATAAAGGAGAAGAAAACCTCTTGTAAAATAAAACAGTCCGTTTACTTTTTTAGTGTCCTTTGCAGAACAATGTAACAAACGAATGATTATTATAAGATGTGATATCTTGAAGTTGAATTTGAAATTCTTGTACAATTAACAATTTTTCGTAGATTGGTATATCCCGGAACATTTGTGACTTATATGTGTAGATGTACGTATTTCGAGTCTGAGTATGTGAAATGGCAAATGTAAAATTCGCACCTTGAATTAAATATCTTAAATATGTATATCATTTAATTGAATTGAATTAGAATTTTTGGATACACTAGAATATCACAGACCCTTTATAATGTTACTATATTTGTGTATGAGTGAGTGAGTGGATGGTGATATGCGGTAATGTTAGGTAAGGTTGAAATAGAGAAAACATCTGCTTGTAGCCTTGATTTTTGGAAAGTTCCTTGAAAACCGCGAATTATACTTGAATTTATCATATTCCTAGAGTGGAATATTACCATATTTCAGAACATTTATTAACATACACTCCATATTCACGCAATAACTACATGTCCCCGTGTGACAGAAAAAGTTGGGTGTTGGTGAATTGAAAGAGTTGGGGTGAATTTCTTGAGAATAACTGACAAATGTGGAATGCACACCCATTACTTCTTGCGATATTAAACGCAGATTTATTCAATATAATCCATGTTAAGAGACAACAGATGGATATTAACGTTCGAACACTTACAACAAAATGTTGTTATTCGTTGATTTGGATACAGAAAATAAAAAATAAAAAACATTTTGAGTGGTTTTACAATTAATGTCAGTGCAAGCGTACTGTATTTTATGTAGCTCGTGTACTGTCTTATATTATTAAGAAGGTAATTTTTTACAATTTTAAGTCCATATTTAACTCCATATTTTGGCGAAAATAACGAAATATGTATATACATATTTAGATATTCTTTACTACATATAACAGCGTTCCATGATTTTGACTTACAACTAAGATGCTTCATGAATGTGTGTGTGTGTGTGTGTGTGTGTGTGTGTGTGTGTGTGTGTGTGCGTGTGTGGGTGTGTGTGTGTGTGTGTGTACACAATCCATCAATGCAATAAAGGAGTACCCATACGAGCAACCCGTAACGTAAAGATATTTCTCAATCCCACTACAAGGCTCTCCCTTCTGCAACGGTCTGTTTACTACAGGCCTCCCCACTTACATAATAACCTGCCTCCAAATATTGACATTTTCTTCTTGCCAGAACACAAGTTTCCGACAATCGTTAAGAATATTTGTGTAACTTTTATGTTTTTATTTATTTTCTGTGCCATCTTATATTGTTTTTGTTATGTTGTTGTTTCCCGGCTGATACAGTTTCAGTATAAATGGTTATTCTTTACTGTGTCGGAAACTCTAAGTAAATAGATTATATATACAAAAAGGGAGTTTGTGTGGGAAGTGAAAGATTGGAATAGAGGTATATAGAGACGTGCTTGTACCGTGTCCCTGTTCTTCCACACAAACTCCCTTCTTGTCTGTCTATGTCCAGTAATCTGTCTATGATTTGGTTTTCTGTTGAAATGCCCCCTCTTCCTCCCTCTTCCCATACCGAATCCTTTCCATTATTGTATAAAAGATTCTTCACTTCCCCTTGTGCGAGCTGTACGCACTACATAAATTTTACTTTACACACACACTTCTCTTTCCTTACACTCATGTATTAATATTGTAACCTCTTTACGTTAATATACAGATACTCTTAGTAGTTGATCAGATATAAGAAAATAAGAAAATTAGATATAAGAACTGCAACGTCCTCCAGTTGGACACTAGTCGTTACAAAGTTAGTCCGCTGCTCCTTGTGTCGGGAACATGAGACTCTTTTTCACTCATCAGGGCTTGCTGGGTAAACAAGAAACACAACACTCTATTCAAAGTTTAACGCAGTTTTATAATCACTTATATTTCCTATCGTATGTGGACTTAGAAGCAAGGTACAGATTTGCTTACATTTCTGCCTGAAGAGACGTAAAGAACAATTATATAGCATATTAAATCACATCGCAATCACTAAACACACTTGCATATAGAATTAACGTTGGACAAGACAAACGTAAATACACGAAAGTTTCTGTACACTGCAAAAAAAAAAGGTGTGTTTGGGGTGAGTTTCGCTCTTTGGAGGCTTCGAAGGTCAGAATACTCGGAATCCTCACCCTTTTGAGTGAGTTTCTCCTCCCTACCCTAGGGTGAGTGCAGATCTGTCGTGAAAACCTTCCCTATACACCCCTTTGGGTGAGTTTCGGCTGCACCGTGATGCCACATGTACAAACTTTCCCACTGAAAATCCACTCACAGGCCTTGTCATAGCGAAAGAATTTTGCCGACATGACAACGTTTGTCGTCCTGGACCCCCTGCCAGGCTCTCCGAGGCAATTTTTTCTACCTGCTGAACCCTTTTCCCAACAAATTACCACCCTGTAGCAGTTCTCTAAATATTCAGCAGAGGCGCTGTACTGCAAGTGGCGCTGATTCGAGTGACTAAATCGTGAAATACTTTCAAAATAGGTCGAAAACCTAAAGTCCGTCGACGTTGTTCGTGTGGGGGAAACTAGCGGTCGACGGACCTTGGAATAAACCTGTCAGTTTTGAGATCCCTGTGATGTTTTAATAATTAGAAAGTGTACGAAATAAATACCTCTATGTTACATGTAAATTTCAGGAATAATCTATTTGAATAGTCATTTCTTATTTTCAAGTACAATTTCACTGCTTTACGTCAGTAATTAACAAAATTTAAGCCGAAAGAAAAATATGATTTTTCCTCACTTAAACAAAGGAAATACATGTTTATAGCCTGAAAGAACGTGTGACATATGCAATCGTGCAAGTGCATACAAATTAAGGCATAAAAAACTGTGTTTTTTTTGTTTACAATATTTCTTCTTTCTTGTTGTTCGAACCTGTATGACTGCATCTTTGTAGTTATTTTCTCATGAAAATATAATGTGCCTTCATTATCAATGTTATCTTGGAGAAGTAAATTTTGTTACTTGGAGTCGGTATTTCTAGTGTTCATTCATAACGCTTATCTGTCGGGCTGCATTACACTTTTCCTATTCTTATTTCATTACTTTTTTCGGCTAGGAGGAAGCTCTTATGCAAAACACAGATTACAGATATAACACCAGGAGTACACATCCTGAGTACTCAATGTAATTGGAATTATTTTTTAACGCTTAAATAATTTGTTTAACCTTACTATTTTACAGTAAATTTAACGAGAGGCGTCAAGACAATTCTCTGTGCTGAGATGTAAAATAAACTTAATGTTTAAAATGTGACCCCACCACAATTAAAAATTTAATATTTCCGAAGTCACTGGGATTATCGTAAAGGATTATGACCATAAGAGAAGGGTTATGCCTTCTTGTTATGAGGCACGTAGCCAGGGGGAGGGCTAAGGGGGCTGAAGCCCCGAAATCCTACAAATATCTAATTTAAATAGTGCATAGAGGTAATTAATTTTACTTACTTAGCAGGATTAAACGTTAGATCGAAAAAAGTTTAGTGTATAATAGAGAAACCAGTTTATATTGTTATATTCTACCATTTAATCCAAAGAATAAATGGATCCACCAGCTCTCAAAATTTATAGTTTTCTTTGTGACAAGTCATACTATATAAACTTTATGAGTAAAATTTGGGCAAAACTTTTAAAGCCTTTACTGACGGAATGTGTAAAGGATAATAACAAAATACAATAACTATGAATTTCAGTACACTAACTGTACAAAATGTAAAAAAATGGACAATGTGTTGGATATACACTCATACAGTGGATCGAGTAGCAGTCTCTCTCCATTTACACAATAATAATAATAATAACAAATAATTTTGATTAAAATTGGTTTATTTTCAATAACTTATAATAGTTGTTATTGTAAAATGATAATTATAACCCTGGTAAACTGGTAATAATTATTATTGTCATTATTCTTTCTACCAATCAATGGCCTGTCCCCTTCTGCAAATATTTCTGGCGACGCCTGTGGTGATAAGGATGAGCCCCCCCCCCGAAATAAACGGGCCTGTGTTATAGTCATGTTCCTAGAATTCCCATCCTTCCTGCATTTGAAATTCTTTTTTTAAAGTTCTCTGCCAAACAACTTACGTACGCCACCAATATGACATGTGACGAATACTTCAATTTGCAATTTGACGAATGGCTTAATTGTAACGATGAGGATAACACTGATGAGACAAAGAAAAGGACATATTCAAACTTTACCCAAACCCTCTGCTTCGTAGTTTACTACACCAACGACTATCTTTTGCATTTATTCAAAAGGTATGCCTAAGGGCGGTTACGCCAACAACAAGCAGTCTAATAGAAAATGTTTCATCCCACTTTGCGTTTTATCCTTGCAAGGGACCGCAACTCCAGAAGACATTCAACTTTCATTACTTTTCCCCCACCCCTACATCACAGTCAATGTACAACCTAAAATGCTTATCCATATTTTTGAAATCTTTAGAGCTGCATAAACAAAAATCATAAAAGTTTCTAAATAGGTCCGCTTATCTAAGTATTCAAAAGAAATTTTGGTTAAGCTAATTAATTTCAATGAGCACATAATACCATAAACGCAGTTCCAATTTGTTATTCTTGTTTCATTTCCAAATATACGCTACATTTAATGAGGCAAACTGGTTCCCTTTCTGAGCCACTGTCTTCAAATAGATGTGGCAACAAATAAATTTTGCAACGACGTGTTGAATACCATACGTGAATATCCTCCAAAGTTCCGTTTCTGGACTTTCTCTCCTTTTCCTTTGTAACGAGCAACCCCTTGCTGTGCGCGTCACGCGTCAATGCACCAAACCTGAAGTCTTCCCTGGGAATGACATTACAAGTCGAAGCAATGTTTTATTTCTGGTACACGATTATATTCCTCTGATAAACGCTGTGATTAAAATTTCTAACTAGCTTTGAAAGCTTTTTCTTGAACAAACTGTACAAAAGTTAATTGTCCTCGTCCGTGGCCGTGCGGTCTAAGGCGCTGTGCTTTGGCCTCCGACGGCATGGGTTCGAGTCCGCCTGGGTTCAGTCTCTGGGTTCTCGGCCTGTGCATAGGACCGGTGGCAACCCACCATCGTGAGGAAATTGGCGAGCTACGAGTGAGTAGTGTAACCCGGTCACGGATATCTCCTATAACGGCTGGAGGTTCGACGTGCTGACCCCACGTCACCCCATTACTGGTTGAAGATCTCCACACCTCTAGGTAGGATTGTGGGATGGAGCCTGGCAGCCGGGAGATAGGTCAAGGCCCTTCGAGGGCTGTAGAGCCACGGGTATTATTATTATAGAAGTTAATAACAAAATTTAATGACTATAAGCATCTCAGTCAAGTTACTGTTGCGCTGGAAATTCATTTATCAAGTGGATCGAGAAGAAAATTCTCTCCAAGGAGGATATAATAATAATAATAATCGTAATGATAATACATTTGGAATAAAATTGGTTTATTTCAATTAGTTTATAACAATAATAATCATAAGCATGATAATTATTATTGTTATTAATATTACTGTTTAAATTTTATTGTTGGCCTGACCACCCCTATAAAGAATTCTGCTTCCTTGTAATCCACGCGCACGTCACCTACTAAATCAAGAGATTATTATTATTATTGGTTTGGATATATACGTGGATCTTTTCATAAGCCAACTAATTGACCGTCAAGCATTCGGTAGCAAAATCCTTGAGTCTACTATTCAACGTGCTCGGTCACGGCTAACTTATTACATTTATTTCAGACAGTTTGCATTATACTGGCACGTAAGATTTCTCAAAATATGGTCAACTGAAGTTAATCAATGCCATTGAACATAGGATTACTTTTACAAAAATTAATAAAAGTGCAACATGAATTTAGGTTACAAACTGAGACGAGAGTCGTGAATGAAGGAACCTTTCGTTCTTCGCCAGACGTCGCTGTAAGCAGACTCGTTCTCGTTGCTCTTTCTTTCCCGAAGGAAAAGCCTCGGTCTCGTTTAGATTATCTCAATAATAAATATATAAGAAATGTTCAAAGACATTTAGTAATATAACTTAAAAACGAAAGTTTTAGAAAATTAAACATCTTTAAATAAAAAGTAAATCAAGTTGCATATTATAGAAATTTTGATTATAACGAATTCAAAAAATAATTTACACTACGATTTACCAAATCCTTGAACAATACAAGGCTTTCGGACAGTATAAGTCTCGATTATACAGACGGCTGTCACTCTCGGTCTTGTCTTCATTTTAAATTGTGCTCGGTTTCAGCCAAAGTGGCACAAAAGCGAAGTAAAATAAAGCAAATCAATCAATCAAAATAATCATAATACGTAATAATAAATTTTATACCAACGGCCGATCTTCCTTTAAAAAAATCTGGTTTTCTATTGTTCTAGTCAACAGTCGAAGGCAATCGATATATGCAATACCTCGAATGACGTGTCTGCCTGCCAGTGAGAAGGAAAAGAAAACAGCATTATTCCTGCTTACCACTATCTAAGATACAGTTTTATTAGTAGTACAAGACCCTGCATTCAACGAATAGTTAAAAAAAATGAAGTTACTTATTGTATTTTGGATGATACGTCCTTCATATCTTCACATTCACGTTTGTTTATTAACTATCTGGATTATTTTTAAAAAATGTTATTTTTCGCAAGTTCTCGTGTCCATTGGCAATATGTACAAATACAGGAAAATAATTTATCTTATGGAAATGGCTATTTTAACAGTCACTCACCCAGGCTCGAACCTGGACACCAAGTGACAAGAGCGTTGCACCACAGCTCTGCACCCTGTCCGTGGGGGTCCCCTTATTGAGAAGAACTTATTGCTTACAAATCCCGCAGGAAGAGTACATTATCTTTGGTAACGACCACCATATAAGTTATATTTTCTGGAGTTCTTTGTTCCAATCAGTATATTAGGACACTACAGTAAATGCAAAGACAATATTTTCAACAATAAGACATTAAATACTCATTTATTATTATAAAATTTTAATTACAGATTATTGTAACGAACTGATAATAACCAGCATTACACAATAAACGCAGTTTGAAGTTTTCTTTATATAAAAGCGTCAAAAAACATTCTCATGTTCACATTAGTTTTTTAGGGGGTAAAAATCTAGATTTTTGGTCAACTAATCATGTGTATTAGTCCTCCTCCGTAGCCGAGCGGGTTAAGGCGTTCACTCGTCTTGAGATCGTTCGCTGCGGGACGGCGTAGGTTCGAATCCGGCTCTGGTCGGAATTTATTCGGCCTACGTATAGGGCCGGTGGCAACCCACCATCGTGAGGAAATTGGGGAGCTCCGAGTGAGTGAGCGTAATCCGGTCACGGAGACCTACTATAACGGCTGGGGATACGTCGGGCCGACCCCCCGACTATTCCAATACCGGTTGAAGATCTCCACGCTTAGAGGTGACGAATGAAAGCGTGGGAGGGAGACCGGCAGTCGGTAGGTACGCCTAGGCCCTTCATGGGCTGTTGCGCGACGGATTATTATTATTATTAATCATGTGTATTAGAAAGTATCAATGTCAACTATTAACTAATAAGTTCTGGGGAAATTTGAAGTTGTTTGTTGCGGAACCTGAATCAACTGCCCTTATCCTCCCACCCCCCTACTATAGGGCTGTTCCTGGATGAGAATTACAATATTATATTCTACATTAATATTATTATGAAGTACTTATCTCTGTGAAGGAAAGCCGGTCTCCATGGCGGAGTGGGTAGCGCAGCGAATCCAGGTCTGGGGATGTGTTTTCTTTGCGAGTGTCCCTTCATGAATTTAATCATATCATCAATTCATCCTCATCTTCGCGATTAGCCAAAAGTGACACAAAAGCGAAATAAAATAAACCAGCTCAATCAATTTGTGGAGGAGAGAAATTCTGTCCTTTATTTTCTTAGGACTTTGGTATCCACAGAGCGCTTTCAAATTGCCACAAACCAGTGGCGGATCCAGAAGTTACAGCTGGGAAGGGCGAATTTCATTCGAATGCCTCACCTCACCGAACCTCAATTCTAACATACACTACACTGCTATATATAAACAACATATTATACTGTAAACAGGAACGAAGCTGATTTTGTGTTCTAGAAGATAGAGAATTCCTTTGCAAAAATAGAGGTCGAGGACTGGAATAGGTGGTTATTATTGTATCATAATGCCTCTTGACCTCCTATTGCCACAATGTAATCTGAATGAGCAGATATGAGAAGTATAGTGAATATTCACAGAACACGAAAGCCTATTCCCTCAAGGGGTCTCAGTTCGATTTCATTTTGAAGCATATTGCACAGTGATTCAATACAAATTTAAGCTGTAGTGTCAGTTTCGATTAGCTTATCTTGATCATAAGGTTGATTTATTTTATAAATATTATCGAGCCTTTTAAATTTGGGGATAAAAGTCGGAACATTTGAGTCTCAAAAATATCAGGTATAATATCATATCCAAGAACTGGCAGTTGGGAATGGAGATCGCTCCCATCGCCCCCCCAGTGGATCCGCCTGCCACAAAAGTTGTCTAAACCACCCCCACCCCCAAAGATCGTTGCTTTGTTTAAAGGACATTCACTTTTAGTGTCTTTTGTTGCAAGTCACGCGTCGTATACGGCGCGCTTTTCGTGTGGACCAATCGAAGGTCGTCTGGGACAAGCAGGCCCAGAATAGCCTTGCCGTTGACATTGTGTGAGGTCGTCTGTGCCGTGGGCCAGAATAGTTTGTCTGCTGAGTGGGTATTTGAAAGTGAAGATAAGAAAGCAGGATTCGAAGGTAAGTAAGTTCAAAAACGTTTTCAATATTTTTACACTGTAAGTTTTCTTTATATATGCTCAGATTGTCCTATCCTAAATGCTTAGACCAAAATGTGTTTCACATTTCGAAATAATGACAGTACACGGTGAGAGGGCACTGTTTAGCATGCAGTGTGAGCCCTTTCAATAGTTCTCGTCCGAAGATTGGCATTCGTGATGGTTTGATTTGATTTGATTGATTCGTTTTATTTTACTTCGCGGTTTGTGCCTCTTGGCTAATTTTGAGAATATGGGGATGAGTGATGAAATTGATGAATGGACATTTACAAACAACCATGCCCAAGCGGGATTCGAACCCGGGACACCTGGCGTCGCAGCTCGACGTGCTAAGACATTTAAATAACTAGCGAAATCACAAATATTACTCTTTATTACTTTGCTCCTCAGGTCGCCTAACTTGAAGATTTTAACAAATGTGAAAATTTTGGGGGTCCTTGTCCCCGCCAATTTACGCCTATGGTTACGGAGACAGAAATCATGGTTTAAGTTCGTTTCCGTCCTTCCCACTCCCATTTTTGGAGAGAAATAACTGGAAAACTATAACGATAAAAAATAAAATTTCAAGTGCACAAACGAAATTCTATCCAAGAAGTTGCTTGATTTTTTCTTCCTCCATGATGGGGAGCATTTAGTTGTTTAGTTTAGTTATTTCAATGGTACAAACGTAATGATTTTGTCCTTCATTTTAAAGTTGGGGGCGAGGGAACTTCAAATATTAATTTAATTTATTCTCAAATCGTTACGGTACAATCGAAAAAATGCGCTGGGATAAAACTGTACGGGCTACCTGAAGTCCCCCCCCCAAGTTCAATTTGTGAATACTCGAACTCTGTAATGTTGCAAACGAAAGTAAATGCTATACAATCCGGTACAAACGAAAGATAATCTTACTTTAAACAGAATATGTGGATGTTTGGGGGAACAACGTTACAAAGGTTGACCCTACTACAATTATCACTGCTTCTAGGATTCTCTATCATCTTTATTTCTTTCTCCGTTTTCATATGTTTCAATTTTTCTCTGCTCTCTTGCTTCCTCTGTTTCCATTTCCGTTATTCTTCTTTACCTTTTGTCTCTTTCTTTCTACGCTTCCTTCTCTCTTTCCCATTTCCTTCTATTTATGTTCTCTGTCATTCGCTGTCAATGTATCTTCGGTCTCTTTCACTCTCTCTCTTTATGTTCTTCTGTTCTTGTGTGATTCTCGCTGCGCTGTAAGCAATCCCAATTAGGAGATGGGCCAAAAATATTTCGTTGTGGGCTAGAGCCCCCTTTGGTGTCGACTATTCTGACTGCGACTGGCACCTTCGTTTGGTGTGTGATGTTCCTAAAGTTGTAAAGTAACTTGTTGCGCATAATTCATAATCTTTCGTTATTGCCTGGCGGAACGTACCCCAGAGGGATTTGTAATTGATTTTTAAGTAAAGAGGCCAAAATAATGCAGTGGGATACTGTGGGACGTAAAGTTAATTTGCATGGGAAATATTATTTAAAACAGGCTTCTGTAAGAGTTTATAAGATTTGTAAGCTGCTGCTTAAACTCCATTCATTCGTTGTAGTCGATTGCATCTAATTCACAATTTTTTAAAGGAAAAAAGACACATTGTAAACAAGGGCGTGAAAGTTAAATATACCTTGACATTAATTTTCGGGAGCAATGATCGCCTTCCCACATTCAGACGCTGATATTCGTGAGGTTTTCTGTAGTGTGCGTCCATAGTATCTTCTAATTTTCGGTCCTTGGGGGATTCTAAACATTAACAATTTAAGTTAAGAAAACTTACAATTTCAAGCAGCAGCTAGAATTTCTTTTAGAGTGTTGTCTTAGATTTCTTTTACACATAAATATGGTTGTGTAACATAAAATTTTAAGTATTATTTTAATTTTCAACTCCTTTTCAGGAATGTGCCATGCATAGAGAGGAGTGAATACGGATAATACCCACAAACACACTCGCCTTAGTTCCAATCTACACTGAACATTTCGCCACTCATCACCGATAGCAGTTTTTCAAGGATCCTGCATGGGTTGGGTTTACACAGATATGCAATGTAAGTAGAGTAGTTCAAATCTAATTTTGTTCTCTTTTCAAGGGAATTTATTATTCATTATTTTCATAAGTTTTAAGCTGTAGGAACTTGAAATGAAGAGGTCTCTTAGGAAGTAAGCTTATATGTTGAGGTGGGAGGACCAGTGGCGACCACTATATGTACCCAGGTGTAGCGCACGCTAGAGGTGGCCAGCTAGTATTGAACATTTAGTCATCATAGTGAGTGTGAAAAGAAAATTAAAGTGTCAAAAGTACATGCATACATAAATACATGTATCAAGGAGTCCGAGGTTCCATACTCGGTAGTGGTTCAGATTTCACTTTGAACTTTAGGTGCAGCCCCGATTAGCCTTTCTGTGCATAAAGTGGACTTAAAAACAAATTCAAACAACAAATCTGGAAATAGGAAAGGGTGGGTGGGTGTCTCATAGCTTCGGTTATTTCTGTTTCAAAAGGAGTGTTCGCCACTGGGAAGGACAGTACTAATAGTTATACACAGTGTAGGCTGGAGTGTAAAACTTTGTTGTGACTGTCTTAAGAAGTATTTGGAAATTGATATGGCATACTAATTACACAATGTGTACAGCGAGATGTTAAAATATTACCAGGCAAGTTGTTCATAATTTTCAATATTTTTTGACGTCCCACGTGTATTTAAGGAATTGAACTGCATTGAACTTCTCCGGGAAATATTTATGCATCTCACTCTTTACATACCTTTCCTAATATCTTTGTTACACAATTAATTTCATGGAGGATTAGTGAAAAAAAATGGTTGACTAGACCACACAGCAAATATACTTGTGTGTCAGCATCTTTAAGTTCTGAGAATCGATTGCTGCTTGTGTACAATTTAGTGTTCTTGTGGATGTGGGATGAAGTAAGTGATTCATACATTTTATTTGTTTTCTCTTTTCAACTTGCAAAGTGAGGGTCTGTGATGCTACATTTATTGGCTATCAGTTACCCTGTAAAAGCCTACATACAAATTTTGTCTTTGGAAATTAAATTCATTTTGAGATGTTATGGAAAACACACAGATAAAGAAATTAATTCTTATTTGAAAAGTATCTAAACTTTCATCATTCTGGGTTTCTTTCATTCAATCTTCCACTGTATGTATAGACATTCCTTAGGAGAATTTAAATTGCTGGGGGGATCCAAATGATACTAACTTTGCATGATAATTAACTTTTATATGTTAAATCCACTTGAACGCTTCAAATAGTCTTCCATCTATTAAGAAATATAGTTGTACAATAAACTGTTGTATTGAAGAAGTTAAATTTTTGCTACTTTCAAGATTAATCTAATTTAAATTTATTCCTTATTTCAGACATTGAATGCTGTTTAACTAAAATAACCACATCTGATGTTTGAAGATGATCCTGATTTTGTAAATGGAAATGTAAGTAAATAAATCAATTAACCTGTATGTAATCTGAAAATGTCAGAATCACATAAATAGAACTAGGAACGTAAAATATAATGCTGCGTGTGCGAACCATACATACACACCTTTCATTTTGTAATTAAGAATCTTTGGATATGCATTTCCAAAATGCACCTTAGCATAAATATACAAATTATAATCTTTATGTATTTCTTTCTATACTTTCTAAACTTTCAATAGAACTTTATTTCTGCTACTTGAAAACAGAATCATATCCATGCTTTTATTTTTGGAGAGTTGAACTTTCATGTAGCTATGTCTTGTTTCTATAGAAAATATTTAAAATTGTCAAGGGTATGTGTCTCTTGTCTGCTGGGTGAAGGGATGGAATGAGGCATCCACTCACTTCTCCTTCTGGCACTGTGCCTGTTACATGCTAGTATAATGTACAGAATAAATAAAATCTTTTTGCCTTTTCGCTACATGATGTTTACACATACACTTTGACAGGACAGAACTACAGGGTGCGAAATCATTGAAAACTGGTGGGGGAAGAAAGTTCTTAATTTACATTCCCCCTCCGCCACATGTGTGTATTATTAAAAGTAAATTAATTTGTTACTTTTATACATATCAGATATTGTAAAGCAGCCAACTAATTCCTTTAGTAACTTGGTTAAAGATGTTATAAATTATGAAATAGTTGAAGTGCTTTTATTATGTGTAAGTTTTTGTTTTGTTTGTGCTTTATGTTAATATAAATCAATTAGATTTCATAGTTATAATTTTCTTGCATTCTTGTTTTACTTTAATTGTGCGTATTGGTGTTGATTTGTTAATGATTTATTGAGAGAGAAAGCATTCAATACTCACAACTACACTAATTTGTGTGTGTTTTCGATATTATTCTTAGTACAGTATATTTGAAATTAAAAGTAATTGCTTATCTTTCGTTTGTTATAACAAAAAATCTTCCCCCCGGAAATTTTTGGTGGGGGGATTTTTAAGGCCAAGATTGTTGGTGGTGGGAAATCCCCCTGTCCCCCCAGGATTTCGCACCCTGCAGAACAAACAGAAACAAAAGAAAGCTAAAGCTAAATATTTTTCACACCAACATTGAATGGTACTGTTTGAGCTCTTAGGCGACACCAGAAAGGTGTTTGTGTGTGTGTATTGGGGGGCAATCCATTGACTTAACTTAATAGTAGAACAAATATTAACAATAAGAATCATGGTTATGATAATAATTTTACAGTAATAACTATTATAACAAAAAAATAAAATTATATTATTATTATTACTATTATTAAATCCTTTGGGAGAACTACTAGATGAATGAATATCAAGTACAACTTTTCCTTATTACTATATTTTTTATTTTTTTTTTACATTTTACACAGTTAGTGTACTGAAATGCACAGTTATTCTGTTTTATCTTTAAGTTTTAACTTTTCAATAAAAGCTTTCTAAACATTATTTATGTTATAACAACTTCTGCTTTTTGTGACTTGAAATGGCCGATGGCAATTCCAGGGGGTGGGGGGGGGGTCAACGGATATGTTCCACCTCCATCTCCCGACACCGATGTTTCAGCACAAAATATTATCCTAAAGTAATTTCTTACTTTTGAAGATAGTGTGCCATTTCCAGTTATATGCTGTGGCGTGCCCAGTAGTCAGCCCTCATTTCGCTATTTTTTCCTGCCTGTTTATAGCCCCATCATCACCCTCCTTGTATAGGCCCTTGCTTATGAAATAAAAGCATGCATGTTTATATTACCTTTGCATAATAGGGTGACATACTCTTAGTCCCTCCACCTGTTCATTCAATCAGTGGCGCACGCAAGGGGGGTTACTGGGTTTAACCCACCCGAGCTTTAAATATTATGGGAAATGCTGTGTAAAATAAATTGCCAATTTAGTGCTACTGCATTCAATGTAGAAACTGATCAGCTTGAGGGCCTCCCCGATGGTGCAGTGGTAGGTCGTTGCCTTGTAATCAAGGGGTCCTGGGTTCGATACCCTGTGGAGGCACATAGTGGTTCGGATCCCACTTTGAACCGCAGGTACAGTCTCGATTAGCCATATTGTGCATAAAGTGGACTTAAAACACCAAGTCAATCTATCAATTGAGCAGCTTGACTGATTGATTTTGTTTATTTTTCTTCGCATTTCTGCCACTTTTGGGCTAATTGCGAACATGAGGATGAGTGATGATATGATGGAATGGATGAATGGACACTCACAAAGAACACCTGTGCTCAGGCTGGGATTCGAACTCGACACCCCAGGCGTTTTAGCATGCTTTCGTAACCATTCATCCATGAAGGCTGGCTACTCAAGCTTGAATCACTTTGTATGCACACATCACTAGTATACTTTTCAGGGAAGTATTAAGACTCATAAATGTTATAAGTACATTCTAAACTATCACACTCTGACCTAAATGCATTCTTGGTTATATTCTTATTTACTCTTACATTTTTTCTCCTTTCAGATCATGGACGCCTTTCCATACAGACATTTTAAAGGAATACAGCATGCAAATTTTTAGCAATGAAGTAAAATTCCTCTTTTTTTGGATAAAATTGTGAGAACTATGTTGAATTATTGCAAGATGAAATGTACGAATATTGTAAATAAAGTTGAATTTTTTGCTAACTGGTAACTTTATTTCTTCAACCTAATCTTTGGGGCGAAAAAAATTAAGCTCTGTATTTGAAATAGAGTGGTTAAAAATTATGTATATGAACATTTATAACTTCTACTAAATTTGCTCTGCCTTCTTAAGAATGTACATTTTCGTTTCTAATTAATTTATTAAAGTACTGAAATAGGTTCTAAAAGCACCAAAAATCACTCTCATTGTAATGATTGTGGCATTGAACTGAGTGTGCAGAACCAACAGCAAAGGAAAGGTAAGGTTGAATTATTGCTTAATGTGTATGCATTTAGTGGCAAGGTAGTATTTTTCAGAGATTATCCCCTTACCATGTATGTATATACTTGCATCCAACGTATACATAAAATTTATCTACGGATATACAAGTATACAGTATTTTGTTGTGTTAAGTATGTCATTTATTTATCCTAGCAATGTATGTGAGCATGAGTGTTGCTTTCCAAACAGTACAGAAAAAAGTTGTTATTTTATAATTAACAGTGTGACTTCTGAAGATCAATACCCTTCATGTTATATTGTACACTCAAGGACACTTCTGGGTTGTAACAGCACCATTGACTTTCAATTAAATCATTACAACCCAGCAGTGTATGTGACTGTACATATATCCAGTCCCAATTGGCTTCTAAGCATCAAGTGGAAGTCTCAAAAAAGACTTATTGGAAAATATGTATGTACATTAAAAGTTGCGGCTTTTTTGTATGATTTAGAAATCGATACATAATATTCCTTGCAAGCTTCATGTAATTTAGGGATGGCTTGTTCTTCTACATGAATACCTTGGTGAGCGTGCTGCATTTAGTTTCCTCTAAGATTTTTAAGCTTTGTCAAATTTTAATGCTGAATTGAATGGTATTATTTTTATAAAGAAGACAATTAATCACATTAAAATCTGAACGCATTAAGTGAAGAAACACTGTTTTCACTGTGATGTCGTATATTACACAATGCAAGAGTTAACATTGCATTTCTCTACTTTGATACATTTGCCATCTGGGAAGAAATTATAATGAAGTTATGATTGCTCTATCTTATTCTGAATTCATATTGGATAAGATAGAAAATATCTGACTGATTCTTCAAGGTTAAAGGTAAGCATTATTATACTAAATGAAGATCATTTACCTCTTCCTCACGAACCCCTCAAACTCACCCTATGGGAGGAAAAACACACACTATACTAGGGTGAGAATAACTCACCGTATGGGAGGAAAAACACACTCTCTACTAGGGTGAGAAAACTCACCCTTATGGGAGGAAAAACACACTCTATACTAGGGTGAGAAAACTCACCCTTATGGGAGGAAAAACACACTCTATACTAGGGTGAGAAAACTCACCCTTATGGGAGGAAAAACACACTCTATACTAGGGTGAGAAAACTCACCCTTATGGGAGGAAAAACACACTCTATACTAGGGTGAGAAAACTCACCCTTACGGGAGGAAAAACACACTCTATACTAGGGTGAGAAAACTCACCCTTACGGGAGGAAAAACACACTCTATACTAGGGTGAGAAAACTCACCCTTATGGGAGGAAAAACACACTCTATACTAGGGTGAGAAAACTCACCCTTATGGGAGGAAAAACACACTCTATACTAGGGTGAGAAAAAACTCACCCCAATATGGGGTGTGGAAACTCACCTTTTGGGGACGTCTATTTGTGACAAGCCAAACTCACCCCAAAAGGTGAGTTTCCACACCTTTATTTTTTTCAGTGTACTTAATTATTATTTCCGAGTATAGCTAGAATGAAACGAAAATAATTACCAGTTACACTATTTGGGCATTCCATTAACCGTTACCACGTTTCTGTTGATTTCTTACCTTCACCTGTTTTTCAACTCAGTCTGTCGTGAGGAGAAAACAATCAGGCGGGTTCACTTCCTCTGCTGAGATAGAAACGTGACGTCAATGCGAACAGATTATGAGGTATTTATAAACATATATACAAGTTCCAAACAAAACTGTACCAATCTAGCCATAGTCGTCTGTGACAGCTTGCACATTATTTGAAGTAACAAACATTTAAAAATCTTAATATATCAAAACAAACATTCAGGTTCGTTACAGAACATTAGAAAATACGAAAATTAGACATAAGAAGTATAATCTAGCAATCAAATAAAGTTATGTGTCTGGTTCCTTTGCTGTCCAGTCTCTATATACCTCTATTCCAATCTTTCACTTCCCACACAAACTCCCTCCTTGCACTATTTCTCGGGCTGCCTTTCACACTCCCATTCTCCCCTCTTCTTTATGTGAAACGGGGGTGTTTACACTTTACGTTACACTATAAAGATGGCTCGGTTTGAGCATGATCATTAATTTCGCTGTCCTCCCTAATAGTTTTCCCCCACCGTTCTCTTACTTCCCACAAGTATTTCCCCACTTCTTGTCCCGCTTCTTGTGTCTTTATTCTATCGTTTATCACTTCTATCACCTCCCTCGCAGTTAGGTTTTTCAGAAAGTTGTCCCTTAGGTCACGTGTAGAAGGGCAGTTCAGGAGGATATGCTCGTCCGTCTCCTCTCCATCGCACATTGAACATATCATTTCCCCTTCTTCGTTTCTCTTCCTTAATTGTTTCCATCCCCCTAGTCTGAACCATGCCAGCTCGCCTCTTTCCTTTTTTTCCACAACATTAATATATTTCGCTTCCCCACTTATCTTACTCTTAACTGCTCCCTCATTGAGGACTTCGTTTGGCAGTCTGTTGTTATTTCTTGTCTGTCTATGTCCAGTAATCTGTCTCTGATTTGGTTTTCTGTTGAAATGCCCCCTCTTCCTCCCTCTTCCCATACCGAATCCTTTCCATTATTGTATAAAAGATTCTTCACTTCCCAACCCCAGTTGTGAACGTTTTCCTCCCTTGTCTGCATTTCTAAGCATTGTCCCCTCAGCGTAATTTGGCCCTCTAGTGATAATCGCATCCAATATTTAACAATCCTCATCCGTGCTTGTACCGTGTCCCTGTTCAGGCCCAATTCCTTGAGGATCCCACAGTTGGCCGTACCTCTGCTTACGCCCATTACCCTCGTATAGAATTCTGTTTGTGTACCGGTTATTGTGTTGTAACTCTTTAACTCCCGCAGTTCTACTCCATAATTTAATGTTCCTAATATTATTGATGAATAGAGGTTTTGAATGACCGTCAAAGGCATTTGAGGTGCCTTATTTATTGTGCTTATGACTCGTTCTATTTCATATTTTGTTTTAGTTTTTCTTGCTCTTATGTGGTGTGCCCAGCTTCCTGTCATGGAAAGTGTTGCCCCTAGGTACGTGAAGTTTTAAATCCCCCCGCATGTCCATGTTTCTTGTCCGCTAAACATACTCGTATAGCCATTTTTGAAAGCCATTTTTTTATTTTTGTTGCACCCCTCGTATATATTATCTATCTATGTTCCTCTGTAAACCCTCTATTGTCTCGGACAAGATGACTATGTCGTCTGCATACATAAGAACTGGTATTTGCACTCCTATGTATGGGATTGAATTCTGATCCATTTTAATCTCATGTGCTACCCAATCTATGAACAGTGAGAATAGGACTGGTGACAGGATGCATCCTTGTTTGAGTCCCCTAAGCGAAGGCTGCAGTGCTGAGACTTCGTTTCCTTCCCATCTTACTCCGAATTCTACCCTCGTTATATATATATATATATGTGTGTGTGTGTGTGTGTGTGTGTGTGTGAGAGAGAGAGAGAGAGAGAGAGACATTCTGAAAGGGCGTCGAGTGAGACAAGTGTAGATCCTAATTCCCCCTTCCCACTCACACACTTAAAACTTCCCTGGAAAGCTTTCAAAAAAGAAAGAGAAAAGGAAAAGAATTATAGAAAAAAACGAGGAAGAAAGATTGGGAGAGATATAAACAAAAACAAGGACAGATATAAAGGAAGAAAAGCAAATAGAGGGAGAGAGAGAGATAGGAGGACAATTTGAGTTTTGTTTCTTAGCTTCGCTTTTCTGCCACATTTAGATAATCTATGAGCATGGTTGATGATATAATGAAATTGACGAAGAGACACTCACAAATAACGTCTGCCGCGCTACGGCGCCAGGGGTCCCGGGTTCGAATCCCGGCCTTGGCATAAATTTGTGAGTGTCCATTCATCAATTTTATCATATCATCACTCATCCCCATCTTCGCAAGTAAAATAAAAGTAAAATAAAGCAAATCAATCAATCAAATAACGTCGGAGGTCGGCAAGAAAGGAGTGTAAGGATAAGAGATAAAGAAAGTAAGGAGGAGAAAGTGGACATAATAGAATGAAAAAACAGAGAGAAAAGGTAGCGCAAAGAATGTGAAAGATTAGGATAAAGAAAATTGGAAAGTGAAAGAGGAACAGAGAATGATATAGAGAAACAGAGGAAGGAAGAAATAGAGAAAAAAACTGAATGAAAGAGGCGGAGGAAAAAGAAAAATTAAAAATAAGAAAGAACGAGAAAAGGAGATAGAGAACAAAGCATATAGATAGAAGAATCCTTGCGGCCATAAGCAGTGAAGTAGATCAGAAAATAACTTCGTCCTTCCTTGAGGCCACCCAAAAAACTTCATTGGCACAATTACTGCAGATATGCGATCTTTTCATAATATTTGTTCTTGGTCTACTCTCTTTTAAGTCACGATTCCTAAATTACAACATTCTACCACATACAGTTGCAATTCCTAATCTTTTTTTCAGACACTTCAGTTCCTCACTATCATTGTTAGTCACTGGTTTACCATACCCAATTTCGTTACTACTATTCATCCTGTACTTTTGTTTCTCATTCTGCATATATTTCATATTAACTTTAATTTAAAAAGCGAACTCACGGCTGCAACCCCCTATTTTTCGCTATTTTCAAGTTGTTTTACTCGTAGATGTCACGCGCTCCATCTGTGGATAAAAAATTGCAACTTCATGTATTTGTCTGGTATATTGCTTTCATTGCGAAATAAAATGGAAAAATATTGATTTCAATCACAACCGAGCGGTTTTCTGTATTGATTTTGCCTTCTGTTGCGAGCCTCTGTCAGCAATGTAGAAGTTACGTTATTAATAAATTAAAATATGCTGATTTTTGAGGCATTGACATGATAAAGACTTGCCTAAGATTGGTTCTTGCACTTTAACGATTTACGAAAGTTAACAAGACGGCGAATCGTCTTCAGAGGACAACATTTTTTGAGTTTTAGTTTTTGTTTTTAAGTTCATTTTATGCACAGATAGGCTAATCAGGACGGTATCTACAGTTTAAAGTGAGATCTGAACCACATCGGATATCGAATCCGCGACCCCTAGATTACAAGGCGACGACATCAGGGTTGAGGCACAATTGCCAAACAGTTAAATGTCTTATCTGTTTGTGGTCAACCTTAACTTCTCATTTACTTTACACGCTCTACAATTCTTCCTTCGCTTTTTTTATGTGCTGTTTGTTTTATTTTTCTCTCAATACTTGTCCCTTTTCCTTACATTTTGTTTATCCTATTTGATACTTTAACTTCTCTTAGGCTTCAATTTTCCTATTATTTTTATTTTGGTTTGTACTTGCTTTATCATGTTTTTCAACCACGTTTCTCCAAAAATTTTCACATTACTGATTCTTGTTATAGTTTGATGAGTATTCTCTTCTGTTCATTGCCCATCCTCTAATCCTGTTCGTATGTTCAGAAAGTATCGCATTGAAACGAAATGGAATTACAGTTTTTTAAAGTCATATATGTAAATGTTTTTATTAATCATTAATATTAGCACATAGAACAATGTGGTCGCAATATTATTTAATGATTTCTTTTAAAACTTGTAATCAATACCAAATGCAGGAAGTATAAAGTCCACTTTATCCTCAGATAGGTTAACCGAGGCAGGACCTACAATTTTAACTAGGGTCTAAAGCACTCTGTAATTCGCCTCCATACGAAATCGAACTATTGATTTTTTTTTATTACAAAGTGCATCAACATTCTCTATAAATGTAATAATTATTATGGTATTTTTAATTGGGATACTATAATAGATTCATTTCGCTATAATTAACACCTAGATGGCACGACACTAATGTAGGGTTTGTGTGCAGGATTTGTCCATTTCCAAAATATTGATATTTTTGGATGTTATCCAAGAAATATGTTATTAATCAAATTCTTTAGTAGTTGACTTTTGACTCCATAATAGAATAAGTGAAGTATTTTCAATATCGTTTCTTGTTACTTCACAATATATTGTTCTTTACAATATGTATGGTATTCGGGTATACCCCTTTGCCGTTGTGTCCGTAACATGATAACTTATTTCTCCATTTGCAGCTTGAGAGCGACTCGTAACTCCCGAAACATCCAATGAACAAGCTATCCACTGACGTCTTCTCAGCGCAGCACCTATCGTTAACAGTTTTGCTCAGGCTCCGCACTTGTAGGATCGCTAGCTGGATATGTTCCGACAATATTCTGACTACCCTCGTGCATTCCTCCGCAGACAAAATTATCAATTGGACCATTGAGCTCTTCTGGGTGGGCCCATTTAGGTTAACAAACAGAGGGCGATGAACCAATGGGAGTTGCACAAATGTATCATTGCGTCGAGAGTGCGTTTGGGTTGGGCTAATTAAGTGGGAAAGGACATTCAATGAGTTGCCCTGTCTCCGAGTGACCAGATCGATATGTAGCGCGTAGCAACGACCGCCGAGAGGATAATAATCAGGTTTGTTTCCGCTCCACCGAGCCAAGGTACACCGCACACGCACAAACATGCGTGCCCACGCATGTGTTCGATACGACACACTCTTTATTCCCGTCACCCTCTGCGGGGAAAAAACATCACAAAAGTCAACAACGAATTATTTCAGCACGTGCCATTGTTTTTTTTTCGCTTCAGCTTTCCTATTGTGTCGTTGTCAGCGCTGTCGCCAAACCTATTGCCGGAGAGATGTTCCAGTCCCGATTCGCCTCTCTGTGCATAAAGCGACCTTGAAACGTAGTTTAGTGACTGAGTTTTGGCTTTTCTTGTTTACCAATTGGCATAACCTCTTAATGCTTTCAAGAACGTTACATTTGGAAACTGTTAGACTAGGTTAATTAATCAATTGCAGTTTTGGTCGACCTCCGTGGCGGAGTGGTTATCATAGCGCGCTACGACGACAGGGGTGTCGGGTTCGAAACCCGGCCTAGGCATTGGTGTCCTTTGTGAGTGTCCCATCATCACCCATCGTCATCTTCGCGATTAGTCAAAAGTGAGAGACAAGCTAAATAAGAAAAAACAGATGAGTCAATAAACTCTGACGGTTTCTGTCATGTGTATGGTAAATTACTATTATTATTGTAAGATAAACTAAATTGAAACAAGATAAGGAAAGAAAGTAGAAAGACAGTTTCAATAGCAAAAAGGAAAGAGGAGAGACCAACAAAGTGAGAAGGAAATATTCGAAAGAAGGAAATAGAAACAATATTATAAGTTTCGAGGGCCTTCCCGATGGCGTAGTGGTAATGTAATCAAGAGTTCTCGGTTTCGATACCCGGTGTGTGCTGGATATCACTTTCAACTGTAGGTCCAGTCCCGATAAGCCTTTCTGAGCATAAAGTGGACTGAAACTCCGTCAAAGGAAGAAAGGAAAATAAAACCAAGAAAAGGGTGGAATAGGTGAGGGCAAAAGAAAGAATGGGAGATAGAGAGCAAGAAAAAATATATGAAATGGAGTATCCCAAGAAGGTTGGATGAAAGAAAAAGGAAGAAGAAAGTTCGAAGATAAAGAAGCACGGGAAAAGGTTGAGAGAAAGGAATATACAGGGTGTATCATAAGTAATAGCGCGAACTGACACAGTTGAAAGTACACGATAATAGAAGCAAAAAAGTCTCTGTAAACATGGGTCTGCAAACGATCCGTATTCGAGATAATCACGAATATGTGGTTACAAGCCGCCACTGACTTCATTGTGTATAAACGTCGTCCTAGTTGGTAGACTGTGTACTGATTGTACCCATCCTGTTTGATTACAACGCCACCTCTCGGAATTGTTCTGTTTTGTAAACAAAGAGCAAACCTTGGAAAGCGCAAGGAGTAAAGCACTCGGTGTTTACAAAATGCAATCAGTGACGGCTTTCAACTGTGACAGTTTGCGCCATAACTTATGATACACCCTGTATATACATTAGTAAAGTAGCAAGCACGAACGAAAAAGTGAAGAAGAGAAAATCAAGAAAGAATTTAATCAAGGAAAGGAATACAAAAAGCAAGAAAGATAGAAATACAGATAAAATAGAAGTGGACAGCTAAAAGCAAAGAATAGCTTCATGGTGTAATTTCCTTGTTCGTTATAATTATCTCCTAATTGGCTTCAATGGAGCCGTTTGTTGCATACAATAGGGTGATGGTTGGAAATGCTTCGCCTGTGTTAGAGACAGCCAGAGCCTCATTTCAGAAGTTACGACTAGTCAAATGTGTCCCTTGTGGAAAGAGTGAAATGAGTTTGTGAATTTACGAACACAACAAGAGGACAATATGCTGGAAATGCTTTGCAATTTTCAGTTGATAATTCTGTTAGTTCGTTCTATTGTTGTAGAAAAGATACCAACTTTTCACTGTGCATACTTTGTGAGCTCATTATCCTCTGACAGGCCGTATAGTGAGTAAATAGATTTTCACAGCTCAGAGGGTGCTAATATGATTGATGGCCTTTGACTTGTATAAAACACATTCTGGTTTGGTTTGATTCGATTTTTGTTATTTTGAGTCGCTTTTCTGCAACTTTTGGCTAATCGGGAAGATGAGGGTGAGTGATGATTTGATGAACTCACAAAGAGCAAGTAATAAACTGCTGTTCAATGTCCTTAAATCAACACATGAAAGAGAGAGATGACATTCGTGGAGGATAGTTAGCACAGCACGGTACGAAGCTTCGTCTTCGCGACTACCCAAAAGTGGCAGAAATTCGAAGTAAAATAAACCAAATCCATCAATACAGGGTGAGGCAGTCAAACGGGAAGATTTAAAAAATTCACAAAAAATAGAGGGAGCAAATATTATTTACTTTTTTAACGTGAATGTACTGTACATGAGTGGAAATTACTAGTGCACCTGAAAAATGTTCATTTTTAGAATATGGTGTCAGTAAGATGGCGTCCTTGGTTTTACACCCATTTTTCCTGCCTGCCCTCGATGACTATGGCCCAGATGAAGAAACACTCTTCCAGCAAGATGGTACAACTAGCCATACTGCCAGAGTTTTATGGATGTGCTTAGACTCACATTTCCTGGTCGTCTCGTCAGCAGATTCGGCGATATTCCGTGACCTGCCCGTTCACCCAACTTGGCAGGTCCTGACTTTTTTCTTTGAGGTTTCCTCAAATCCAAAGTATTCAAGGACAACCCTTCAAGAACCAGAGATGATTTGAAGGAGCGAATTCTGCAAGAGATCCACAACATTCCACTGGAGATGCTACGCAATGTCATGGGCAGATTTACTCTGAGACTCCGACAATGTGTGCAACACCTAGGACGCCATCTTACTGACACAAGGTTCAAAAAATGAACATTTTTCACGAACACTAGTAATTTCCACTCATCTAAAGTATATTCATGTTCATAAAATAAATAATATTTGCAATCTCTATTTTTTGTGAATTTTTAAAATCTTCCCGTTTGACTGTCTCACACTGTACATATGGACAACACAACACAACTCCTACAGAGTATTGGCTCCTGTATGCAGGTCCGGTTTCATTTTACAAATTATTTTTAAAGCGTGTATAAATCATCTCCAGCATTGCATTCAAAAGTAGTGGTGCCAACTTATATTTTATTTTAGAAATAAAATCCATACACACAAGTCACAAAGGTTTCATTGTTAAATAATTCTGGCAACGTAATTACTAGAGCTAGGATGTTGATGACCTTAAAATTGCCAAAAAATGACCTTTAAAAAATGCATTTATGACCTAATACATGCAAGAAAATGCCCTATAAACTTAGAAAAATTACCTAAAAATTCTGAAAGATTTGTAAAAAAAGAAATTATAAACTACCAAGAGAAATTCAAATTACAAATTAACGTTACAGTATCTATCACATGTTCATTGGTAGTACATTTAAGAAAGTTCACTTCTTGTCATCTTTTACACTTTAGGTACTGAGTTGCAGTACAGAACGAAAATCATATTCACATTTTAAAAAGTGAAAGATTGTCGGTTTTTGGACAAGAGCGCCTTGTACATTGAAAAACTTCTCTCGAGTTCCACCGACACAAGATGAGCGTACTTGAAATGAACAATATCACTTGCTGTTAAGTCACTTTCAATTCCATAGAGTGCAAATTGCTTCCCTGACAAAATTTCCGATACAGAGCACAAAACTTTGTACCCCTTGTTTTTTTTTTACCAATAATCCGTCTGGCGACAATGTATTTACTGATAGAGGGGGATATCACATTGTTTGAGCTGAATTGTTACACAACAGCTTGCATCAACAATACTGCACAGAATTTCTTTGTTTCTTCAAACACAGTCGTTCAGAACTGCGCTGAAGGCAATGAGACGAGAGTCGGGAACCTATCTCCTTCAAAGGGTTACAAGCATGTAAAATGCCCCTTGTTTCACAAAAATGTAGACAAATGCATAAGATGACTTTTAAAAGGCCTAAAAATGACCTAAACGGTTTAAAAAGTTTACAAAATGACCTTTACTCCAAGAAGAGTAAAAAGAGGAAAAAAAAATGCAAAAAATGCCCTAACAAAGGCATCCCAATTGATTCACTTACGTGTAAAACACGTTCCTATCTACTTATGCAATGTTTCTGCCTCGTAATTACTAACTTAATATCAAAATTACTTCATAATAATATGTTACATCTCCAATATGATACTTGTCAGATGCCCTATATGATTTATAGTATTTGTGCTCATGTCGTTATGAGGAAAAAGTTCAGTACGCTCTGGACTGAGTAACGAGGCTCTGGCGTGTGGACCCAGGGCCAGTATAATTCTCTATGGGACTTGTGTAGTGTGCTGTCTATATTATTTGTCATTGTTCCTTCATTTATTTAATATTATAACCATTTATTCTTATCTTCGTAATTAATCAAAAGTTGCAGAAACGCGAAGCGAAATTACCTAATTCAATCACTTAAAAAATGCTCAGGAGTTATAACCAGGATGAGGATATCTACTCAAAATAGGCACTACAAAAAGTATCGAAAAATATAAATTAGGCACAAAAATAGTGGTGAATATGTAGATTCTTCATGTATAAATAGGCATATGCGAATAAATTATACAAAGACAGCCACTATTAAATCCATGGATTCCACTCAGAAACAGCCTGAAATGGTTTTTAAAAGTAAAAATCTTATATTTTCTGGCCAAGGTTAAAAAAGGAAATTTTAAAACTAATTCGCAGTCTACTTATGACATATAAATTACAAAACAAATCTCCTAGTTCAACCCAAAGTTTGGCGCTACTTTTCAAGAGCCATCTTTGGGACAGATTCTTCAACGCCATTAATTTCTGATTCAAACGCTTGCGCTTGCATGATACGACAAAATCAGAGAAAGGGTTTCGAAAACTGTTGCCGAGTTTGCTAAGTAGGCACCTTGTATGCGGAAACGTGTCTCGCAGATTTCGTCATATATTAGATAACTTCGCCAAAGAGGAGGAAATTCAAACCTGAGTCTCGGATTGCGCACGATATCGTCTTTTGAATTTTTCAGGAAGTCAAGGGGGGAGAGACGAATTCTAAGGTCATTCCTTTTTCATGACATGCTCCAACCTGCAATATCTTGAATTTATGATCACTTTTTTGAATTTTTAAACTTGACGCACGGATATGGCTTTCTTGTTGCTTGGGTTTTAAGTACAGAGGAAACGCTTCTTGTATTCGTAATAAAAAGACCAGTATCCTCCTGTCGTCTCATTGGAGGTCAAATGATCACATGTCACGCTTACGTCATGTATTGGCACCAACGATGCTTACAATTAAAAAAATCCCTAGCGTAAACCTACACGGTGAAATGTAATGTCTAGCTTATTGTAAACCTATTATCAAATAATGGTAAAAGATGTCGTTGTAAAACACATGTAATCAAAGCACTCAGCGCTACGGTCAGATACCTTATAGGCCATTTCTCTCTGGTAGTCAGCGTCACGCTCCAATATGTGACTGTATCTTGTTGTGTGGGCACTGGAAGAATGTTTACGCTGTTGGTGTACAAAATTCGTCCTCTATGTGCGTATTTATGTATGTGTAATATATAAATAGTATAATGTGGGGGACATGGAGAATTCCATTTTTGAATAGTTTTAGAAAGGCACTCACGGATTTCCTGTTTTCTAATGGAAAGTTTACATAAATACATTTTATTTTTTAGAATAAAGTAGCGAATAAGCATACATCTATTAATTTTAATGCAGGGTGCAATTTTAGATGCCGTGTGTTCGATTTTTTTTCGAACTTCTGGTGTTTCACAAGTATTTTTGTATCGAATGTTAAAACTGGTCTGTGTTTCTCATGTATGTTGAGTCACTTCGTCGTTTAATCCTTTTTTGAAAGTTTGTTAACATCTGTAGCGTTTTGTGGTTGTGTCTATGAAAAAAGAAGTTGAGATCGACTCGTGGGAAGTTCAAGTTTCAAGGATTAGTAAGGCAGTTATTTATAATGGATTTTAATATATTTTAAGTCTTTCTACAAGTACTGAAAGTACTATCATTGCATATGCTAAATCGAAATCCTTCACTTCTTAGAGAAAAACAAGAAATTTACATCACTATACTCTTGAAACATTGGAAACGATTGATTCACCGTGTAGGAGGATGGTACGTCAGGAATTGTAGGAAAACAATACGTTCGAACGCATTTTTTTTCAAATTTTGGTGGACACAGAAGCGCAACCACGAATTTTCGTCTAGGGGGGGAAGTACCAAGATAAATGTACAAATAATAATAATAATAACAATAATGGCATTATTATTATTATTATTATTATTATTACTAGTGGTAGTATCAAGGTTTGAAATATTTTTTCAACACCGTCAATTTCACATTAGCTAATAATGGAAAACAAGCACACAAACTGTATTTTTGAATGGCAGAAAATGAATGATAAATGCATTCCGAAGATAATTATTTTTGTACATATAACATGTATAACTTTCAAGTACAACATATGTTTTACACATATGCAATATGGAGCGACACAAAATAAGAAAATACACATGCGAACACTAAGTCACGTACGTATTTAAAGTGTAATCAATACAACACATATTATTTAAATACATTACATTACAGAAAGGAACTCAATTTTTTTTATCCAATTTTTGCAATTGAAAACAATATTGATTTAATAGGACGCAAATAAATTTAGATCGCTCGGCATTCATGGCCGACTCCCGACGCCTCCTAGCTACGGCTCTGAACTTGACGAGACTGAGAAAAGAAGGCAATGCTAGCAAAGCGAGCAAGAGAATTTTACAAAATATATTTTTATTTGCATATAATTTGAAATCAAGGGGGGTAATTGCTTCTCTGTGCCCCCTGCAGGTGCCCTTGGCCGTCTATGTTTGGCCCCTAGAATTGATGATTTCGAAGGTTAGGGGGGGGGGGGTAATACCACCCCCTGTGGTTGCGCCACTTGTGGACAATAAGAATAGCTGGTATATTAAATGCACACACATTTGGATTATTGTGAACGTGTGTTTTACGGTGACAAGTCAGGTGAACGTTAATGTAAGCGAAAGCATGTATGCGTCACTACATCTACAAAGAAAATCCGAAACACATTTCAACCTCACTGAAAGATTACCTGAATTCAATCGAAATTGTATTAATATCTACAGCTGAATGTGAACGCGGGTTCAGTGCCATGAATCTTACTGTTCAGAGTGAAATTAAATATTTGCTTGGATCATAGAATGCATCGCCGTAAATCAATGTAGGCGATACCCCGTTGTTGCTGTTTATTTTAATGATATGTGAGCTCCAATTACAATTTTAAACCTTCGTTTTAAAAGTTATTCTAAGACAAAAATGGTTATCGGTAACCATTTTAAGTTTTCTTTTCTTTTCCATTTCTGTCTTTATTTTAATTTTCTTATTTTGTAAAAATTTCGGTGGGGCTGTAGCCCCTTCAGCCCCCACCCTCTGCGTACGCCAGTGGGTGTTTCCACGATTGATTGATTTGGTGTTTTGAGTCTACTTTATGCACAGTAAGGTTAATCGGGACTGGACCTACAGTTTAAAGTGGGATCCGAACCACTATGTGCCTCCACCGGGACCTCTTGATTACAAGGCGAAGACGCTACCCCTGCGCCATCGGGGAGGCCCTCGTGGGTGTTTCCAGTTTTGTGATGAGAGTGTAAAAAACTGCCTGTGATGAAGTGTAACACTTGGCATTCTCCTTGTGAGACTGGAAGTCAGTCGATTGTGAAAGGTCTACATGCTACGCCTTTGCAGCGTATTACTCCATTTTTCGGGAAGTTGAGGTGGTTCAGCAGGCATTGGCCAATGATGAGGTTATTACTAGAATTGTTCTACAGTTTAGATTGGTTTAATCTAGTTCGCTTTTCTGCCACTTTTGGCTAATCGCGAAGATGAGGATGAGTGATATGATAATACTGACGAAGCGCGCTGTCCTAACCACTTTATCACGCAGGTCGGCTCATTGTTCGGAGAACATCACCCCACTCCACCGATAGGCACACATGTGTTTTATGTTTTAATTAAAGGACCTCTTTCCTTTCGAAAAGATAATGAAATATCATGTCCTTTCATTTCAAGTATACGAGAAATATTGCATCCGTTAGCTACCCATCCTCAAACTTTCACATTTACAAGAGAAACTATTTAAAAGTTTAGATTAAAAATGCATGCAATATGGACCATATTCTTATCGTAAAGAAACTTGAGCTTCTCTTTTAAACAATCGCAGTATGCTTATCCCACAGTAGAGTAGACTTTAGGGGGAGCAAGATTGAGATAATATTTTTTTATGTGTAAGTATATAGGGGTGATCCAATCGGTACGACTGTCACGCGGGAGATCCGGGTTCGATTCCCGGGGTGTGTGATTTCGGGTGGGAACCTTGCCAACAGTATGTTTCGGCTCTGGGGTTCATCCAGCCTGTAGTAAATCGGTACCCGAGGGCACATTTGGAGGATAAAGACGGCCGGAGTGTGGTGCTGACCACAACACCTCCACAAATGCCTGAGATGTTGAGTGTGGGGCTCTTCCTCCACATTCCCTTCACGGAATGTTGTGTGCAGTGTGTGGCTTATTTAGAAATATTGTAATATTATCATAACCACATCATTAATGGGACTGGCATTCTAGGAATTCTCGTTGGCATTCTCCATCTAGCTAGTTAGAATTCATCACAATGTGGAGTCCACGAGAGGTTCTATAATGCCCTTGCGTTATTGTTTCTAATCATGCTACAGTGCGTGCTGGACTCCATTAGTGGTGACGTCACAGCAGACGACAAACCAAGATTTGAGCCTACACATCGAGAAAAACGTGTTTTCCTCCTATCCAATTCAATGCTATTTTCCTTTGGAAGGGGTAGCTTTCGCTATTGTGACAGCAGTTATGAAACAAAATGATAGTGCGTATCGTACATCAATGAAAAGATGAGATTTCGGACAACACGACTGTATATCACACATACCTTACAGAGGATTTGGGAAAGAATAACCGGAGAAAGAAAATCATGCATTTTCAAAACATTCCACTTCCGAGCACAGCCGAAGCCGACCCGAAGCTCACCCGATCTCAAGTCCGTCACGCTGCCGCTATGGATGATGGGAAACCATGCAGCCTCAGGCGATTGAACGACGACGCCCATTGGCTGAGATTTCTTTTGGATCATCCGCTTTACTCGATTTCTTACTCCATTTATTCTTTGCATTCTCATCTGTAAGGTATATGTTATATATAGACATATTCTCTGAAATCTCATCTTTACATTGATGTACGATGCACATCACAATTTTGTTTCTTAACTGCTGTCACAATAATTAAAGCTACCCCTTCCGAACGAAAATAGCATTGATTTGATAGGAAGAAAAGTACGTTTTTATTTGTTTAGACTCAGTCCCAGCGCGTCGTCTGCTTTGGCGTCACTCTATTGGACTCCACTGTGCTTTTGGAATTAAGTATGTCAAGTGTTCCTCTTGCAGTGTTCAGATGTACTAACTAGTTAACGTTTTGTGAAATGTTAACTGAACTAGCTAATTTTAAAAGTAAGTACTGTTACTGTAACATAGTTACTTTTTGCAATAGAAGTAATGTTACGAACAGTTACTTTCCGACACTTAAATTTTTAAGTTGAAACTTGTAACGTGTGAAAAAGCTAGATTTGGCAACGCTCTTTCCAGCCATGTGTCTTCTCTGGATGTTAAGGTGAAATAATTATCGTAGAATCGCCTACAGCAACTACTGTTCTTACGGCGGGTGGCCTACTTGTTGGAAACGGAAGTGGGGAGCGGGGAAGTGACCAATCCAGCGCGATGAGAAACACAGTAGCCTCTAGAACGAGGTGCGCGCAGCACCTCCTCTCGCGACGTCGTAACTCTCGGCGCCACCTCTATTTAGTTGGTCTGCGACGTATTCCCTGCACCCCCACTTCCCTTGTCATCATGTACGCCACCCACCGTAAGAACAGACAAGAGCTGTAGGGGTCCCGGGTTCGAATCCCGGCCTGGCCATGGGATATTTGTGAGTGTCCATTAATCAGTTTCATCATATCGTCACTCATCCGCCATCTTCGCAATTAGCCAAAAGTAGCACAAAGCTATGTAAAATAAAGCAAATCAATCAATATGCATGTATTGTTGTTTTTGTTATTATTATTGATGTAGTTCGTTTGTAGTACACTCGATTCATTTGGAAGTAAGGGGCGCCAGAGTTTCTTCTGACTCATGGGGAGTCAAGTGTGTAAATACGCCCCTGCTGCAACGCAGCTCCCACCAGGGATCGAACCCGAAACCTCCGCACCAGAAGCGAGAGCGCTCACGAGAAAGCCCTTTGCTATATCTACCTCGACGATCAGAGTGGAAATTGATGAACAAGGATCATTATCCAAACGCTCGCCTAAACAAGAGAAGCCATAATGATCATTTTGCAAATCGTGCGATCGTGTTTGGTTAGTGCTTGTAAGTGATTTCGCACTTTAATTAGTGATTAGACTCCGAACGCAATACTCAGAGTTCAGCGAACAACCCCTTTTTTTATTGCCATGCGCCGAACATGAATCATTATCATGCTTACCTAGCGCACATAAACGCATTAGTTCTCGGCATTCATCAATAACTCACGTTGATAGGTGCATCTGGCTGCTTCGGGCGATGGCGTCTGTTTGTGAGAGACGCGTAAACAAATTTATGATGCTCACGTGTTTCCCAGGAAACTGTATTTTGTTTGTCCTGTCTTGCATAGTATATTATGAAGCTGTTATAGAATGTTTTCTTGTTTCCAAGTGCTTAGATGAGAGCGTTGTACACGTGGAGGTATGTTATTGACTCGGTGCTATTGCTTGAGGAATTTCTCTCCCAAGTGGGTGAGCTTACGTATTTATAAGGGTTGGCACGTTATACGCTGTACTTAATTTCAAAGTGGAGCATGCTGTTAGAAAGATGCTAAGACGTTTTTCTACGAGGGGAAGTCAATAAATAGGTCATAAACTGATATGGGAAGATTGTAGTTTCTAAAGGCGTCATTAGGTGGCAGCACTATCCAGCTTGATGATATTCAGTTAGAAATCGCTAGACAGCAGACCAAGGCATGGGAAGCTCAGTTTAAAAATGGCGACCATACTGGAGGAGTACCTGGGGATGGTGGGTGGAGGAGATGATTCGAGCTGACAGTAGAGTAACGATAGAAAACATAGCCACTGCAATAGGATGTTCTCATTGTTTAGCCTACAGCATAGTGCATTATCTTTTGGATCTGGATTTCCTAAAAGCACACGTACAATGGCGGTAAACGTTTCGCGGATGTTGAAGATGGCGGCAAACGTTTCGCGGATGATGAAGGTCAGGGGGTGCTCGTTCGGCGGCGCAGATCGTATGCGCAGTTGTCCGTGGATGCATGACGTCACCATCGAAACACTCGGCACGGAAAAGGCTGGTTCCTTATGCAAATATTGAGAAATTTGACAACGAATATCTTCTAAAATATAGTAGCAAGGGAAAAGTTACAACTTTTACTGTTAAGATTCATCCTTTCTAATCAATTTATCACAAAGTTGATTCAAATGTGTAAAATGGTTTTCAAGAAATCGTGTTACGAAGGAACCCCTGTTTTGTTCCCTCCAGGCTTCCAATATAAGGGTGTTTTAACTTAAGCGCGTTGGATTTATTTTTGCTCTATGTTTTGAAATAAGATTATTTTGTTCTTGTCAACTGAAATCATGCCTAAATGCTATGAAAAGCTGTGAAAACTATTATCAGAAAACTAACGGAAGAAATCTAAAATATCACAGCTTGATTGATATAAAAAAAATGCGAGATTGCCCATTTTTGTGAAAAAGGCTTTGTGCGAGATCTAAAAGCAGAACTTTATAATATTGTATGTAAATGTAAGGGTGTAATAAACGTGACTGCTTCCCAGGCACGTATCCAAGGGGGGGCTTAGGGGGCTCAAGCCCCCCCCCGAAAGTTTTGGGTTTACACTAGATAAAATGAGATTTTTTTGTTTCTTGTGGTGTCAAATAAAATAATGTGACGTTAATTTAGGGAGACAAATAATTTTCGAGGCAAGACGGAGAATATTCTATAACCCCGTTATTGGTAACAGCTCGTATCCAAGGTGGGAATTAGGGGGCTCAAGCCCCCCTTCATAAAATTTTCAGTTTACGCTAGATAAAATTAGGTTTTTGGCTTTTTGAATAATATAGTGATAATTTGAGAGAGATAATTATCTAGGCAAAACGGAGAATGTTCTATAAGCCTGTTATTGTTAATACGCGTATCCAAGGTAGGGATCAGGTGGTTCGAGCCCCCCCCCCTCCCGGCTCCCCAAGGAAATTTTTCAGTTTACACTGATAAAATTAGGTTTTTGACTTCTTGAATAATGTGACGATAATTTAAGGAGAGGAATAATTATCGAGACAAGACGGAGAATGTTCTATAACCCTGTTATTGTTAATAGTGCGTATCCAAGGTGGGCATCAGGTGTCTCGAGCCCTTTCCCCCAGGAATTTTTTCAGTTTACATGAGATAAAATTAGGTTTTTGTCTTCTTCAATAATGTGATGATAATTTAAGGAGATAAATAATTATCGAGGCAAGACGGAGAATGTTCTACGGACCCTGTTATTGTTTATAGCGCGTATCCAAGGTGGGGATCGTAACTCGTGGACTCCCCCCACCAGGAAAGTTTTCATTTTACACTAGATAAAATTAGGTTTTTGTCTTCTTGAATAATGTGACGATAATTTTAGGAGAGAAATACTTATCAAGGCAAGACGGAGAATGTTCTATAACCCTGTTGTTGATAATATTGCACGTAAACTTTTCTTACGCTTTCGGTGTTGTCGTAGCGAACTTGAACACTATGTAGAAGAGACTTGTCAGCATTTGGAAGCTGCACAACAAAGGTAGCGCCGCAGGTAGGGCGATTCGGATTCATTGTAATTTTCTAATCTCTGGAAAGCGCGAGAGGGAAAGTTCTTGAAAAAGAGAAGGAGTCGAACTACTGGCAATATTTACGAATCGTGATATTTGCGAAGATTTCTAGAATATAATGAGGATATTAACACGCGGCTTCAATTTCCCGGTTGATCTGTACAACAGAATAGGTGGAGACTTCAGAGGTTAGTGTGACAATTCATACAGTCGATTAGTGATCAGTCAGTGTCCATTGGTTGCTTTATAAGATCTAGTGATTCGAAAATGAAATGGACTAAGTAACGAAGTCTACCACTAGTTCCAGTTCGGTCCCAAAGCTAAAGACATCGACGACAGCGGAACTTCGAGTAGTGCTACGAGTAGTTCGGGTCGAAAGACGAAGAGATCGAAGGTCTCTCTCTCTAAAGTGAATATTTCGGCAGTATCGGGCTGGGCATTGGAGCGATTTATTAAAAAAGAAATAAGCTGCACAGATCAACTGAAAATCAAAGTTTTGAGTGATGATTTGGTTGTGCCAGGACCAAATTTTGTGTATGCAGTCCGAGAATTTCATGGCATAAAAAAATACTTTTGTTTAAGGCTACTGGGTTCGACACACACTCAACAGACAATTTTGGACACTTGCGAGTGCTTAGGCCTTAATTATGAACAATTTGGTGGGTTTCGGCTTTCATAAGAGCTGCAAACATGGGAGGACAAGACACATTAGTGGTGTTCAGGCTCGAATGAGAGAGAAATATTCGTGAACTGTCTGATTCCAGTTCCCTGCACACAGTTTGAATCTTGCGTTGTCGAGTGGATTGTGCATTCCGTGCATGTGTAACACCTTCGTAAAAAACACTTCTGGTACATAGATGTTTTGATGCCTGATGAGAAGAAATGGACAAACATACATACTGAGATGGTTCCGGCACACAATATTAATGCATGGAAACAGAGGAGTTGAGTGGTAGAAAATGTCCCGATTTCACGTTTTGATTAAAATGACAGCCTTAAACAGTGGCGACGATTTAGGAGATAGTTGCTCCCCAGTCTTTTGCCTCCACACTATCACACTATGGCCTCTTAATGCTTGTCTCCTTGTCCCTCCCCCCCCCCCCAACATTTTGGAACCCAATTGCCACCATTGGCTTTAAACATACAATTGTGATATTCCTTTAAAAAATGGTGTTCAGCCTCCCCCCGAAAGGAATCCCTGGATACGTGCCTGCTGCTTACCGTAAAATATCACTGCACTCTCCACGTTTCTCTTCTGTCTTTTCTTTGGCGCTACGCTACGCAGCAGCTACGGCTCAAAGGGCAGTGTAGTTACACCAGAAGAAGGTTCGGAAATGGCAGGCTTCAGAAGTTAACCCATCCAAATTAAATTAAACAGGTATGTGCTCTCTCTAAATTTAAATCATAGTTCACAAATAATTTGATTAAAAGTTTTAAAAGTATCTGTTTTATTTAATAGCGTATTAATTGGTGCATTCTTCTCCAGCATAGCCATAGGCAGTGACCACACTACGGGGGGGGAGGCAGGAACGCCCCCCAATTCTCGTTCGACAATTTCTCTCTCTCTCTCTCTCTCTTATCTGCCCCCAGTAAAACGACAAAATAAATAAATGAATGAATGTTCTTTTAGCCAAAATATGCATTTTTGTGTCGTATGTTAACGGAATAATAAAAATGATTGCCCCGGGAAAATATGATTTACCCCTCCATCCTTACTATTGCGCTGTCACTAGCTACAACACATTTTGATTTCTATTGTTCCCACATATTTATTTTAATTTTAGTATTGTGAATCATATTCCACTGTGTTACCTCACGTACGAGCCCCCCCCCCCCCACACACACACGTACGACTTCAGTTGTAAGTTTTAGACTAAGCTTGTCAAATATCCACTTATGTCTTTGTATTCTTGAGCCATTTAAAAAAAATCATTTCGCCCCTCCTTCTGGACTATTTCATAGGAATGTTTTCCCACTGGAAGCCCCTTTGCAGATCGAGATCCGGGGCTATAGCCTTCCCAAGCCAGCGTCCCCTCCAAATACTCTCTTGGCCTCATGAAAGACAAATATATGTATTTCTACGAAATATTAATTTGACTTGGCAGTTTCTCTTTTCGAACAGGAATAAGTTTTAAATTTTAATAGCTTATAAATTTACACTATCAATTTTGAGTAAAGGTTTTGCGTAACCCTAAAAGTACATTTAGAGACTGCAAGGTCAACTCTCGATATTTCAAATATATTAATAATTTTCATCACAACATCTTGTAATAATTATTTGTCACTTCAATAACCTCCTCGCAAATGTTTCTCGCATATTAAAACATAGATGCCAATTTCTGTTTATTTCCTTGTAATGCTGACCTCCGCGGCGAAGTGGTTAGCACAACGCTTTACGATGCCAAGGGCCCCCAGGTTCGAATCCCCGCCCGGGCATGGGTCTACTTTCCTTTCATCAATTTCATCATATCATCACGCATCCTCATCTTTGCGATTAGCCATATGTGACAGATAAGCGAAGTAAAATAAACTAAGTCTATTAATCAATTATTTTTTCAAACTCTTTAATTCTTCTTTAGCATGCCACGTTTTTGTTAAAATTATATTACGATTTGTAAAATGACGAAATTCTAAAGGAGAACACGCAACTTTCATTGTAGCGCATCGGTCAGAAAGTTTCAGGAATATGGATTTTCAAAATACATTTTTTCACATGTACTTTGCCCCCTTTTAAAAGTAGCGCGTTTTCAATTATGTTACTAATCATTAAAAGGATGCCTCAATACCATCTTTGAGGATGTCAATTATTATTTTTCCCCTCCTAAAAGGAATAATATACTTTCGATCTCTGAATCTCCCATATAAATGCTAGGGGACGTCTGCTTCAGCCGAGCTCACTGCTTCTCCGGTGACGTCACGCGTTCGTGCAAGATCGGCAATCTTCGGATGGCTTTACCTAATCTCTATATTCCTTGGATGAAGGTGTTGAACGTGAGGTGCGACTGTGGCTGAGACAGCAGCCCAAAGACTTTTATGCAGCAAGTTTTGGTCAGTGGAATAACTGTATCAATGCTAGTGGAGATTATGTTGATAAATAAAACCTCAAATAGTATTTTTTACATAAAAGTGTGTGACCTATGTATGTGTACACGTTCCGCCATTTACTGTAGTTCGGCTTCAGCAGTCATAAACTCGCTCTCTCATATCTCTGTCCTTTTCCACCTTTTGGATATTCCTTTCTTTCCTGCTCCCTCTTATTCTTTGTTGTCTCTCCACTCTACCCCTCTGTTTTTCTTTCTTCATCTGTTTCTCTCTTTCTTCCACAGCTTCTATATTTTTGTCTCTATATATCTGTCTTGCTATGCTTCTTTTTCTTGTTTCCTTTCTCTCTCTCTTCAACTGTTCTATATTCTTCTTACTCTCTTTATTCAACTATTTGTACATAATTTCTTACTTTCTTCAACTGTTTTCTATATCCTGTCATTCTCTATGCCTCTCTTTCTTCCTCTTCCATTCGTCCTTCCTGATCTCTATTGTTCTACCTCCCCCTCTCTCTTTCGTTCTTTCTGTTTACTCCTTGTTCTTTTCTCCCTCATTCTTAATTACCTTCACTCCAATCTCTCTCTTTGCCCTTTATCATCACCCTCGCTTTCTCTATATCACTCTCTCTCCATCTCCTTCTCACCTCTTACTCTCTCTCTCTCTCTCTCTCTCTCTCTCTCTCTCTCTCTCTCTCTCTCTCTCTCTGCATGTGCGTTTTGTGAACGTCTCTTCATCAATTTTATCTAACCAGCATTCTCATGTCCGAAATTAGCCAACAGAGACAACTTCTACGTAGGTAAGAAAAAATTACAAATAAACGCTCTCTCTCTCCGTGGCGCGCTTCGACTACAGGGATCCCGGGTTCGAAAACCTGCATGGGTGTTCTTTGCGAGTGCTCCTTCATCAATTTTATCTTATCAGCACTCATCCTCATCCTCTCGGTTAGCCAAAAGTGGCAAAAAAGCGAAGTGAAGTAAACCAAATTAATCAACCAATGGAAATAATCCTCAAGAGGGAAGGAAACTGCACACCAAGAGCAAGCCGTTCATGGACCTTGTTCCATCATCTTGAAATTTCCCATTTCGCCTTCATTTGGGCTGGAATCCTGACACCGCTTGCAATAAAACACCAGGAAAGCAATCGAGATCATCGATGGGGAGATGAAAGTTCTTGCGGAAACTTGGTCTTCCATAGAAATCTCCTTCCACGGCGATAAAAGAAACCGGCAGATTCTTTCCTCAAAGGGGACACATTGATGCTTCCATTTTCAGCTTGTTATTCTCCACATTAGACCTATCCCGCAATTCAATTGGAGGCCACATCCTTAATTTGAAACTAAATTTTCTTCTTACAATGTCTGAGGATCGTCGAATGGATGAATGATAAGAAATTGTGGTGTTTTCAGAATGTCCGTTGAGTACTTATCAGTCTCTTGTTCTGTTCTGCTTGATCGTGCTATAACAAGCTCAAGTTGTTGAAGAGGGCGTTTGAATTTCATATTAATCATGGCATACACATGAATATTCCATCGATCCTGATCTCGACAGCCGATTGGATGACACAAACTATATACATTCGTACTCCTTTCCACTCGACTCTATCTTTTCCAATATCTTTCACCTGCCTCGTCAATCATGGTCTATCTTAGAGTTGAAGGGAAACAAAATGCGTTCCTTTTCCGGTACTTCTGTTAGGAAAGCGTTGCTCTTTCGTGTACTTCCGTTAGTATCGTCGTGTACTTCCGTTAGTATCGTGTTACCACAATTACGTGAGTAAATGAGAGGAAAGTAAAGTCGACGCCTTACTTTTGGAAGCAAAGTAACGATAATTTGTTACTGTTGTAAGCAAAGAAAATGCAATTTGGTACTGTTGTAAGCAAAGTAAAGGCAATTTGTTACTGTTGTAAGCAAAGTAAAGGCAATTTTTTACTGTTGGAAGCAAATTAAAAGTAATTTGTTACTGTTGTAAGCAAGGTGAAGGAAATTTGTTACTGTTGTATGCAATGTAAAAGCAATTTGTTACTGTTGTAAGCAATGTAAAGTCAATTTGTTACTGTTGTAAGCAATGTAAATGCAATTTGTTACTGTTGTAAGCAAAGTAAAGGTAAAGTGTTACTGTTGTAAGCAAATTAAAGGTACTTGGTTACTTTTGTCAGCAAAGTAAAGGCAACTTTCCACTTTCATAAGCCAAGTAATGTCTTACTTTTGGATGCAATGCATTTCTTTTGGAAGCCTAGTAACAAAGTAAAGGTAACTTGTTACTTTTGTAACAGAAGTAAAGATAAATGTTACTTTTGTAAACAAAATAAGGATCTCCTCAATGGTGTAGTAGTAACGTTGTCGGCTTGTAATCAAGGAGTCTCATGTTTGATACCCGGTGAAGGCACATGGCACAGTGGTTCAGATCCCACTTTAAATTGTATGTCTAGTCCCAATTAGCCTTTCTGTGCATAAACTGTACTTAAAACAACAATTCAATCAATTGTAAACAGAGAAAATGTGTTACATGTTTAACCAAATTTATGCAAATGCCTTACTTGAGTAAGCAAAGTAACGGTAACATATTAGTTTTGGAAGCAAGGTAAAGTATATGTAAAATGTTACACCATTTTAATAACTTAATGACGCAGACCTTACGTAAAAGTCTCTATGCAATACTTTGTTATATAATCAGTCAGTTCTGTATATTTGCTATCACCATTTTGCCTGCCTTTTTGAAGACTTTTTTCTCATCGACCTAACTCGATAAAAATGCATTTACTGCCATCTGTTAGTGCAACTTCTCCCTACTTGTCATTCGTCTTCCATTATTGATAATCACATTCACAACTCAGTGTATATTTCTGAACCATCCCACTTCACTGTTCGTGCTTAATCCTTAGATCCACCCTATGCTTCGACTTCATTTAAAGTAGAGAAAAAAGCAGCTAAAACATTGAACGCAATATTCCAGTTTTGGTCTGTGAAAATTCAGGCGGTTCAACAATTTTCACTTCTGTCAAGAGGTTTACTATTTTTATCTTCCGTTGTTATAGTAACTTAAAGTAAACAGATAACGTGCGAAGGATCCATCTGTAGAATCACGCTAAGGTAATAATCGTTGATATTAAAACAAGGATTCAGGTGACGTGGCAGATTTTATTGATTTTGTGGAACTTCATAAAAGTTCAATATTGGTTTTGAGCTGTAAGGAATGGTTGTTCTTTTGTCGTAGTCCATGACCCAGGTGTATAATTTGCAATATGTTCCTACAGCATATACAATAAACGTACAAGTGCTTAGAAATTTAGAGTTACAATGTTCGAGATATTAAAATGTAAGGCACGTCAGAAGTGACAATCCATTCTTCCTGATATCCCCAAGCATTTCATTACGGAGCTTTGAGACCGGGCTGACAAGCTATATGTGACAAGTGACATGTGTAACTTGGAGACTGACCTTCAGAAATCAGAAATAAATTAAACATCTCATACTAAAGCGACACCATGAGCTATACGTGTCGTTTCCACGGTGCTCTTTTCTCAATATCAAGTTTCTTGTAGCCTCGGTCTCTTGGCAGTGTATGCGCAGTGAAAGCTTTTACGCAGATAGGATGTGAGCAGTGCCGTAACTGACGGGCCCGCAGTGCAAAGGGTCCCCACCAGGGAAAGGGGGCCCGTGCCCAGCCCGTAACCTTGTACGTTATTAAATCTAGCATGTAATCTCGTCCGTATTCAATAATGTGATGCTTGCTAATGTTCATTCTTTCACTTTTGAGTTTCTTTTCCTTGTTTTAAAAAGAAAAACTGTGGTAGAAGGAAATGTTCATTGTTGATGCAACGGAATCAATTGTTCGAAGTTCAGCTGCGAGTAGATAAGGAGGAAAGGGGCGTGTTTCTAATACAGCACATCGCGGAGAAGACTGAACAACTTTGTGAATATTATTCCGATGATCTGTCCTTCGCTTTTCCTGAACAACTTTTAAGCTTTCGATCCATAATGTTGGAACGATTACGTAAACTTTCAACCATACAGGAACTGGCCCAGCTGGCATTTCAATGGGATCTGTGAACACAATCCTGCATGAAGACCTGAAAATGCGAAAATGTCCTCCAGGTGGGTGCCATGAATGCTGACGGACGGCCACAAGGCTGCGCGCTTGACATGTTGCCAGGCAATGTTGGCGTTTGATGACGGCATGAATTGGACTTTCTTTTCATCGATTGTGACAATGAATGAGACATGGATGCCGTTTTTCAATCCTGAAACGAATCGCCAGTCTGCTGAATGGAAGCCCACAGATTCACCGCCACCAAAAAAAATTCGGGTAAGCGCCAGTGCTGAAAAAATGATGGTGGCCATGTTCTGGGACAGCGATGGCGTAATCCTTACTAATTGCGTTCCAAAGGGCACTACGGTGACAGGTGCATCCTACGAAGATGTGTTGAAGAAGAAGTTCCAGCATTGCGTGAAAAACGGCCGGAAAATGCTACACGTGAATTCTTTCACCAAGACAACGCCCAGCGCATCGGGCGAACGTAACGCAGCAGTTTCTTCGTGAAAACAACTTTGAAGTGATTTCTCATGCTTCCTACTCACCTGACCTCGCTCTTAGCGGCTTTTGGCTGTTTCCAACGATGAAAGACGCTCTCCGCGGTCGCACATTCACTAGCCGTGCTACTATCGCATCAGCGATTTTCCAGTGGTCACAAAAGACGCCTAAAGAAGCGTTCGGAGCGGCCATGGAATCATGGCGTCGACGTTGTGAAAAATGTGTACGGCTGCAGGGAGATTACGTCGAGAAGTGACACAAGTTTTATAGTTTTCGTGTGATTAGTTAGTGAGAAAAAAAATCGGAGGTGGTGTAACTTGAATGCACCTCGTACTATATCGCAGATGAGGCTCAGTTCGTTAGCTTTACTCTCCATTGAAAGCGAAGAAAGCCAGAACATAAACATTGAGAGTGTGGTAAGGGAGTTCATGTCCTCGAAACAACGACGCTTCGGGAAAAAGTGACGAAGATCTGCCAACGGTAAGTTTATTTAGTTTCAAAAAAGTGAGGTCAGATGGAATCAGTTATGTTTACTTGTGTTAACATCAGACTAAGAACTTGAATAAGAGGAAGCTTCAAAGAAGGGGGCCCATTTGCCAATATTGCAGGGCGGCCCACGCGATCTTAATTACGCTACTGGATGTGATCCGTGTCGCTTGTCACTTCGATGTCAAACCCCAGAGTCGTTTCGGTCAGAAACTTTCTTTAGAGTAAAAAGAAGTAAGGAGGAGAGCGGAATGCTTGTATGAAAATTGAGAAGATTAGGCACAAAAGTGGACTGTTGCTCAGGCTAACGAGGCTCCGGCGGCCACGGCCAGTATGATTCTCTATGGCAGTGGTTCACAACCTTCGTGAGCTTGTAAATTAGTTTTTTACAAGCCGATGCCCAGTTCCTAACACTTTTACTCGTAAATAGCTTTCAATTTCCTTTAACTACGTACGTTAAATAATATGTACCTTTGAAAATTAATACAGTATAACCTCGTTAATCCGGACTAATGGGAGCGATAAGTTGGCCGGTTTAACGAAAGTCCGGATTAACTGAAATAACCTAGAAGAACAGTAGAAATCGCATTAAAACTCCGTTTATAGGAACAACGTACGTTTATTATGGTGTATTTAAAGGGCATAGGCCTAAATACACTATACAGTACTGTACAAAGTCTGCGGGAAACAGAATTTCATCAGTGGTTGACTGCCTTTTCTTTGGGAGTTCTCTTTTTGACTTCCAGCCACATTAAAACCTTGCATTCTGCTTTTTTTTTGCCTTTTGCCTGTCCGGATTAAGCAAAGTCCGGCTTATCGGAGTTCGGAATAACGAGGTTTTACTGTATTAATAAATAAATTATGGCATAACCATAGACAGCATTAGTTCCATTATGTCTAGACATATGCAATAATATAAAATTTGGTTTAAATTAGTTGGCAACAACTGGATCTAATTGAATCTTTAGTTTCCTCTGGCCTATATCGTTTAATGGATTTGGTAAGTGCTGATTTTCATTGGCAATTTCCATTTCGGACACCAGGAAATTATAATTAATGACAATATATCCGCTACAATGTATTTGTTAATGAAAATTGCGGCGCAAACTAAATTGACCGTTGTGCTTGTCAGTCAACCTGCAAGTTTGGAGGAGGCAAGCAACGCGCGCTCCGGTTAGATAGTTTCGTAAAATTGCTATTTTCTCATCGCATTTCCGAAAGAAATGGATGAGAAGCCCAAGCATTTCACCACGTAAAATGACACTCTTAAGCGTGGTTTATCACCACGAATAGCACCAACTCAGGGTGCCTCGACATTACCTTAAAGGCACCGGAATCGAACCATGGGATGCTTTCCTTCCCGACCAGTAGCTTAGGCTTCCGTAGAGCATGCGAAGGATGTACAACTAACATAATCTACACAAACACTGGAATAAAAGGTGGCACGCAGACAATTTGATTATAATACCTTCACGACTGAACCGACACGTTCATGATTAATGAAAAGGGATTACCTGTCTCGTCCAGTAGATGTCATCAAATAGGTGTTCCTTAACCTCGTACGCACAGAAAGTCTTTTTTACTGGTTACGATAAGTTCACTCCGAATGACATCTTCTTGGTCCCGAAATCGTTCGAGTCCAATAACTGAGTGTTCTCCTGAACATTGACCAACAGACACGCACCCAACTTGGTGCCAAGACCAACCCTTTCTTCCCAGATCCAAAACTCAACTCCCTTCTTTTGATCTCCAAAACAACAACTGATACCCCTTCCCAAAAACCGCTAACTCTTAACCTCTCTCCTGCTCCAAGCCTTAGTTCATTTCCCTCACTTACTTCTCCTCCCGCCAATCAAAGCTTTGAACAATGTACAATACCTCCTACCTTAGTTGACACATTCTTAACTTTTCTGCCAGCTGTAGAACGGCTGAACTACTCAGGAATGGTAAGGATGATACGGTTTGATCCATCACCGCGACTGTAGTGAAAGCATTTTCAATTACCGCAGTGGGTACTCGAACTAAAAACCATATTTCTAGATGTTGCCATCTCAGGCTTCAAGTTGCAAACTTTAGGATAACCTCTCGCGGGCCGGCAGTTGAGAAACAATGCTATATGGAGCTTGTGTTGTATCGCCCTTACGTGTGTGTGTGTGTGTGTGTGTGTGTGTGTGTGTGTGTGTGTGTGTGTGTGTGTGTGTGTGTGTGTGTGTGGGCTCGGAAGTTGAAGACCTACAAATTGCCAAAAAAAAAAAGATCTATAAAAATACCTAAAAATATTTAAAAAAAAGGGCCTAGAAACAGAAAAAAAGACTTATAAGCGGGATCCAAATTAATTAATAACTTAAGTTTTAATTACATATTTAATGAATTAAAAAAATACAAAGACAGCGCGTGCTGTCTGGCCGTATACACCGTGCTCAAAGCTTCAAAACAAGAGAAAGTTACCACTTACAGCGCAACCTTCCAGACAAGTTACGGTTAAAGGACCTTGTACAGTATCTGCTTCGGTCGTCCAAAAATGTTTTTCCCTCGTTTCAGGGATGGTTCAAATATATTTATTTCTCTTTTTTTATTATTTCTTTACTACAGAAACTATGTTTAAGAGGTGATGAACTGATGATGATTCGAATTGAGAATGGGCAGTAAAAACGTAATCTAAACAAGGTGAAGTTGCCAGAAAAAGCCGTTAAGACCTGAAAAAAGTATAAACAAGGACCAATAAGTGAAAAACGCCGAAAAAGGCAAAAACGAACAAGTAAAACCCACCTTTTTCTGGCCTACAATGACCCAAAATGAACATATATTATGTTGGGCCTCGTCTTCGGACACTAGGGAAAAAAAAGATGGTGTCAAGAAGTTTCTAGAAATATCCACAACCCAGCAACAAGACAGATCTAATGATGAAACAGTATCCAAAGACAACAAACAGGATCAAAATTATATAAACGTTAAGAAGGAGTGTGCTATTGAGACACAATTTGAAAAGATCTTTGTAATGATATTCTGCTCGTGTCGTTAATTATAGTAGTAGCGTTGTATAACTATCTGTGTTAATGGTGGTGATACGTCATCATTGATTTGGCTAATTACTAAGATGAGAATAAGTGACGATATGATGAAATGACCCTCAAAAAGAACACCGATGCCCAAGCCGGTATTCGAACCCGGAACCCTAAGCATCAATAAATTTTGAGTACAAGGTAAGAGATTACGTCAACAAAGTTTTTATTGGACTTACAGCTGAATATATGGCAGATGCATTATAAGTACACTATCTACCAAAAAGTAATTGGGCACGTGTACAAAATGGTTGTCTGGTGGTTCGAACCCTGTTAGAACCTCGTGGAGACACCTCTTGCTGCTATAACAGCAGCCACTCTGTCAGGCATGCTCTCGACTAGTTTGTGGAGGACGTCCATTGGAATGTATCGCCATTCCTCTTGCAAGATCTCACTCAGTTAGACAATGAAATTTGGCCGCGTCTCCCGAGACCTCACCCGCCAGTCCAATGCCTCCCAAAGGTGTTCTATGGGATGAGGACTCTGTGCAAGCCAGACCAATCGGTGAACATTGTTGTCGGCATACCACTGCATAGTAGCCTCCAAAACATGCCACCTAACATTGTCATCCTGGAAGTAACAGGGGTCCATTCCGTAAAAACGCCACAAGGTTGGGAGAATTTCATTGTCTAGTATTGTACAGTATGCCTGTGAGTTCATTGTGCCAAGAACAACCACCAGTGGTCCCACTAAATGATACTAAATGATTCAAATTAGATACTAAATTAACCACCATCACAGGTGCCCAATTACGTTTTGGTAGATAGTGTACATATGATACATTTTTAATATACACACAAAGTTTAAATACGTTTTTAAATACACTTTTATATAACTACATTAACTCATTCAGTAACAAAAATATATTAGAATTTTATATCAGCTTTTCTAAAAAAAGGGAGTATAACATATCAATTCCAACATCTGGAGCATACAACATTGAAGTCATATTAATGGGAAAAGGAACATTAATTTTTGATAATGTTTTGTATAAGGTCTTTCTTTTCTCTGAGTGAATTGGACATTCCAGAATAATATGATGAGCATCACCCCTTAAATCACCACAGTCACAATTCGGAGATTTCAAAATGTGTATTGTAAATAAAGACATTACGTTTTGATTTTAGCAACATGTATTGAGAACATTCATAATTTTAAGGAGAACCTCATAACCCTATCTCGAAAGGAGATTGGTAGATTACTGTGACGTAGTAATTTTGACACTAAAGGAACGTCACAAAGGTCAACAACTCTAGTATGGCATGTATGCAGTGGCGGCTGGCCAAGTGCAACAAGTGCAGATGTTTTCACCTAAATTTCAAATTAATATTGACATTTTTCATTTGCTTGTTAAATTAAACTATTTCCCAGCAGAACGCACACGATAATACTCAAATAACACGCCGCTCGGCGCTACGCACGTATTGAGTTCGTCCCAACCCAAGAGCAAACACCGCTAGGTTGCGGAAAACTTAGCCGGTTGTCATGGCAACGGTGACGTCACCTAGCGTTGGCCTTGAACGGGTGTCGCCTTCTAGATGAAGCAGTTCTCTCGTCGGAGAAAACATCGCATCCAGTGCTTGTCGCAAAATCTTCGCGTTCTCGCGAGATCTTGTTCCGCGTGTGTGTTTCGCGTTTCCTATCGTGTGTTGTGTTCATGTGTTGAGCTGTGGTTTCTACAATGAACCCAGTAAATGACTTAGTGTGTAATTTGTTGCAGACACCATTTTCCAGATGGACGGATGAAGACAAAAAAGACGTTTTAAAATTGGGGGGCGGGCACTGGCACTTACTATTTGTTTTCATTGCCTATAAATATACTTCTTCACCTGTTATTTTAGGCACGAGCCGCTACATGCCATGTAGCTGTCAGAACTGCAACTACTGTAAGATTTTTACATGTATTTTAGCTTGGTCAATGTTGTAGCTAACGTCATTATCTTCGTAAATTTTATTTCCA